>NC_133654.1:65919063-66233101 GCF_009905375.1 Apium graveolens | reverse complement strand
ACTCAAACTTTTTCTTACTGGAATCTGACTTCCTACACTCACTGGCAAAATGCCCTGCCAAGCCACATTTGAAAATTTTGAATTTTGACTTATCCACCATGTTTCTATTTGGTTTGGCTGTTCCAAAGTTTTTCTTGAACTTGAGCTTGGCAAATCTCCTGGAAAGAAATGCTAGGTGCTCATCAATGTCCTCCATGTCATCTTGGCTTAATGAATCTTCACTTTCTACTGCAAGCCCCTTGCCCTTGTTCTCACAGACCTTTGAAGTTGATTCAACAGCTTCCATCTTCACTTCCTTCTCCTTTTCCAACTCAGTAACTAGTGCAATGGATCCTCCTTTCTTCTTTCCTCTCTCCATCCTTTCATCCTGCTCTATTTCAAGCTCATAGGTTTTCAGGATGCCATACAGTCTCTCCAAAGTAAACTCCTTATAATCTTGTGAGTTTCTTAATGAGACTGTCATTGCTTTTCATTCCTTTGGAAGAGATCTAAGGAATTTCAGATTAGAGTCTTTAGTCTGATAGACTCTTCCATGCAACTTAAGAGCATTTAGTAGTTTTTGAAACCTACTAAAAATGTCAGTGAGAGACTCACTTTCCTCATTGTGAAAATGCTCATATTGCTGAATCAAGAGCTGCATCTTATTTTCTCTAACTTGCTCAGTGCCATCACAGATTATCTGTATAGTATCCCAGACTTCCTTGGTAGTTTTGCAGTTGATAATGTTGTCAAACATGTCTGCATCAACTCCATTAAACAGAATATTCATGGCCTTTTTATCCTTCCTGACTTTTCAATGTCAGGATCAGACCATTCATGCCTTGGCTTGGGGACTGATGGCTCGTTTCCTGTTGCAGCTCTCATTGGAACATGAGGGCCTCTTTCTATGCAGTCCACATAGGCCTCATCTTGAGAAAGCATATGAAGATGAATCTTTACCTTCCAATGATGGTAATTATCTTTATCCAGAAAAGGAATCTTGACTCCAACATCCTTCTTGTTCATCTTGCTGAATTGTTTTGATCTTTAAACTCTTTATAAGTTAAGAGCTTGCTCTGATACCAATTGTTAGTCCCTTAACAATGTAGCAAGAATTACAGAAGGGGGGTTGAATGGAATTCTTGAACCTTTTTGTTAAATAAAAATGTTCGAACTCGAATATATATAAGTGTATTGATTAGCACAATGCGGAATAAAAACTTAATTGAATTAAAACACAAGTAATTAAAAATGAGAGTCTTTAAAAACTTTCTGGTGGATTTAAACAATTCCACCAGAGATATATATATATTATATCGAGAGAACTCTGTGTAATGAACACAACTGCTTACAAATGTTGAACTACTGAGAATACAGAGAAATGCTAAGAATTCTGCTTACAAATATTTCTCTGTGTATATCTCAGATTTTTGTTTCTATTTGCTACTTCTTGGTTTATATATTACCAAGATTACAAAGTCAAAAGATAGAATCATTATAAAAACTATCAGTTTTTATGCTTTGCTACTTTGTTATCTATTACCCAGTTAATAGGCTTCCTCATTCCGTTTGCATACATCTCGACGCATGTGACCAGTTTTCACTGTCAACTGATGTTTGAATTCTTTATCTGTTAGGTTCATGATCATCCGTCGAGTTAATGATTATCCGTTAGATTGTTGATCATCCGTCGGGTGCTTTGTAGATTATCCGTCGGGTAGCAATCAGCACTTGACTTCACTTCACTTATGCAGAATTACAAGACATCATCTATGTACAATTAATCAACCTATTCTGCATATCTAGTTAAAGTCAACATGACTCATATGTTACTACAGAATCTATACAAAGGTGTATGCAGAAATGTGCTACAGACTAATTATTACATAAGCTACTCACTCGATGGATAATAAGTCATCATCCGTCGGGACTGTAATGAGTTATCCGTCGGGACTATAATTCTTATCCGTCGAGTGCTACATTATTTCACTAAGTAAAATTTACTTAGGTGTTTTGTTTATGTCATCATCAAGTACACAACATATGCACAACAGTAACTAACAAGAAGAGCAACAAAGTGGTTCTCACTGGAGTGATAAAAGGCAATGTGTATCTAGCTGACTTTTACTCATAAATGCAGATTCTGTAACTTGTCTTCTCAGTAAAGCAAGTCAAGATGAAAGTTGGCTATGGCACAAGAAGCTGTCCCATCTAAACTTCAAGACCATGAATGAGCTAGTCAAGAAATAATTGGTTAGAGGTATTCCTCAAGTGGAGTTTACAAAGGATGGATTATGTGATGCATGCAAAAAAGGAAAGCAGACTAAAGCATTATTCAAGAAGAAGCTTGATTCAATAATTGAAGAACCTTTGTAACTGTTGCTTATGGATTTGTTTGGACCAGTCAATGTGTTGCTCATCTCTAGAAAAAGATATTGCCTAGTAATTATAGATGATTTCTCAAAGTTCTCTTGGACATATTTTCTAAAATCCAAAGATTAAGCTAGTCATCATCAATCACATAAGGCAAGTTAACAATCATCCTGACCTCAAAGTAAGAAGAATCGTGAGTGACAATGGAACTGAGTTCAAGAATTCTGTGATGAGACTATTTTGTGACGAGAATGGGATCATGCATGAGTTTTTTGCAGCTTGAACTCCACAACAAAATAGAGTGGTGGAAAGGAAAAATAGATCTCTTATTCAAGATGCAAGAACAATGCTAGAAGAATCAAAGTTACCAATATATTTTGGGCTGAAGCTGTGAACACTGCATGCTACACTCAAAATATTTCTTTGGTCAATCAAACAAAATACATGACACCCTACCAATTGTTCAAGAATAGGAAGCCAACATTAAACTTTCTACATGTTTTTGGCTGTAAATGCTATATCTTAAAGAATCAAACCGATCAACATGGAAAGTTTGATGCCAAAGCAGATGAAGGAATTTTTGTTGGATATGCTGTTGGAAAAGCATATAAAGTCTACAATCTAAGAACCAACATTGTTATGCAATCTATACATGTTGTGTTTGATGATAAAAATATTGAAGGACTGCAAAATGTAGATTTCCATGAGAGCCTCAAATTTGACAATGTGGAGATGATGTGTGAAGATAGTGATGATGATGATAGTGATCAAGAACCAATATCCAAGGATAATGCAGAAAAGTCTACAACTAATGAAGCACATAATTCAATATCCGTCGAAAGACCAAGTGCATCATCCGTCAAAAGACAATCTACATCATCCATCGACAGGCAAAGTAAAACATCCGTCGATCCCTCAATCGGAGTTGAAAGTCAAGTAAGATCACAGTCAGAAAGAACCCCATCTTCAAGTCAAAGGTCCATAAACTCAGGGAAAGTTTCTGATCATCAAAACTCTGCTAATCATCAAGACAACAATGAGGCCTTTTCATCTAGAGCTAATCTACAACAACAGAGAAAATGGACTAGAAATCACCCTTTTGAGCTCATTATTGGTGATGCAACTTTTAGAGTTCAAATAAGGAAATCAACTCAAGAAGAATGTCTATATATCAGCTTTCTCTCAAAGGAAGAACCAAAGTTGGTAAAAGAAGCTCTGTTGGGTCCTGATTGGGTTCTAGCTATGCAGGAGGAGCTAAACCAATTTGAAAGGAACAAGGTATGCAAGCTGGTACCAAAGCCTAAAGGAAAGAATCCAATTGACACCAAGTGGGTATTCAGAAACAAGATGGATGAAAATGGCATAGTTGTCAAGAACAAAGCTAGATTGGTTGCTAAGGGCTACCATCAACAAGAAGGAATAGATTTTGATGAAAGTTTTGCTCCTGTTGCAAGACTTGAAGCCATCAGAATTTTCTTAGCCTATGCAGCCCATGCCGATTTCAAAGTCTATCAAATGGATGTCAGAAGTATGGATATTTGGAGGAGGAAGTCTATGTCAGTCAGCCTCATGGTTTTGAAGATCCAAATTTTCCAGAATATGTCTACTATCTTTTGAAAGCACTTTATGGAATGAAGCAAGCACCTAGAGCCTGATATGATACTTTGTCAAAGTTTTTCTTAGAAAATCACTTCACAAGAGGTAATGTTGACAAAATATTGTTCTTTAGAAATGTTATTGGCTCTAGTATACTTGTCCAAATTTATGTAGATGATATTATATTTGGCTCTACAGATAAAAAAACTTTATAAAAAGTTTGCCAAATTGATGCAAAGTAAGTATGAAATGAGCATGATGGGAGAACTAACTTACTTTCTTGGTTTACAAGTTAAGCAAGTTAGTGATGGAATATTCATTAGTCAAACCAAATATATTTGTGATCTTTTAAAGAAGTTTGATCTAATGGATTGCACATGTGCAAAAACTTCCATGGCCACTGCAACAAAACTTGAATTAAACACTACTGAAAAGTCTGTGGATATTTCAAGCTATAAAGGCATGGTTGGCTCACTCTTGTACTTAACAGCTAATAGGCCAGATATAATGTTTGCTACTTGTATTTGTGCTAGATTTCAGGCTGATCCTAGAGAGTTTCATTTAATAGCTATAAAGAGAATTTTTAGATATCTCAAGGGAACACCAAAACTTGGCATTTGGTACCCTAGAGATTCTGGTTTTGATCTAACTGGCTATTCAGATGCAGACTATACAGGGTACAAGATTTTTAGAAAAAGCACTACAGGAACCTGTCAATTTCTAGGAAACAAGCTAGTATCCTGGTTCAGTAAAAAGTAAAATTCAGTTTCTACTTCTACAGCTGAAGCTGAGTATATTGCTACTGGCAGTTGCCGTGCACCGATTCTATGGATGAAAAATCAATTGTTGGACTATGGTCTGCAAGTGGATAGAATTACTATTTTCTGTGATAACACAAGTGCAATTGCCATCACTGAAAATCCAGTACAGCATTCAAGAACAAAGCACATAGATATCAAGTACCACTTCATTAGGGAACATGTGATGAATGGTACTGTGGAACTTCATTTTGTTCCAAGTGAGAAGCAACTTGAAGATATCTTTACCAAGCCACTTGATGAATCCACCTTTACTAGGTTGGTAAGTGAGTTAGGTAAGTTTACTTACTCTTAAATTATTTCTGATAAATTTGCAAGTTAAAATGCAGCCAGAAATTTAATTGATTTTTCAGTTTTGGATGAAAATTTGGCTAAGTCAAATTTTACATCTCGACGGATGTTCTTTATCCATCGAATTTGATCATCCGTCAAAATAGAATAGCTTGGTAAAAATCAATTATTTTTATGGATTATTTTAAACCCAACGGATAATTGCTTTATTCTCATCCGTCGAATTGTCTACATCTTAGCCGTTAAAGTTCTGAACATTATCTATCGGATATACTTTTAGTCTGTAAGTATATAACGACGGATAATTGACATAATTTTGATAGTTTACTTTACTTTTGAACGACTATTTTGGGTAATTCTCATTTGGTCTTTAGTTTTTACCTTTAATTTTTATCCCATTTTATCTGAGAATACATAAAAGCCTTACTTCAAGTTTATTTTAGCTTTTATCTTTCTCTATTGCAATTAACTGCTCTCTTCTTCCTCAAAGAAAAATCATCTCTCTCTATAAATTTCCTTGTTTTAACAATGACACCAGTAGTCAAAATCATGGCTACAAATTGTTGACGTCGATTATTGTTAGATATATTTGATAATGTCATGGCTAATATGTTTTATGTTTAGCTTTCATATCTTACGTGAACAGGATAAATCAGTACTTAACTGATGATCAGTACTTATACTGGAAGTCAGGACTTAAGGATATCAGTACTTATATTATCAGGAGATAATTATCAGAAGATAGATATCAGAACTTAAGTGCTGAAGGACAATCAGATAAGGACAGTAGCTGATTAAAGGAAAGAAGATCGAGATAAACATAAGAAGAGATATGCATGAAGAAGGAATTTCGTGAAGAATGGAATACTTGGAAGAAAAGATATCTGATTGATATATTTTAGAAAGCAGAATTATATTCCATATCAATTAGCGATTATCTTGTAACTGTGTAGTATATAAACACAGGCATAGGGTTTACACTATAAGAGTTATCATTATCGAAGTTATTATTCTTTGTAACCCTAGCAGCTCTCGTGATATTTGTTCATCACTGAGAGGTAACAGTTCCAAACTGTAACAAAGTTTATTGTTTCAATAAAGTTTGTTTTCTATTACTTAAGTTCTTAAAGTTCAATTTGAGTGTACTATACACTGTATTCACCCCCTCTACAGTGTGTGTGTGACCTAACAATTGGTATCAGAGCCTATCTGTTAACTTACATACAGTTAAAGATCCAAACACAATCATGTCGGACACAGAAACTCCAACTAAGCCTACCACAACTGAGGAACCACCAAATACACTAATTCAGAGTCGGTATGAGACCATCAGAGTCCCCATACTGAGACCATCTGAATATCCCATATGGAAGGTAAGGATGACCATGTTCCTGGAAGCAACAGATCCAGAATACCTGGATAGAATCAAGGAAGGTCCTCACAAACCAACCAAACTCGCTGTTGCAGTTGCAGGTGAAAGCAGCAATGACCGTACCAAAGGAGAAGAGTGATTATACTGCTGAAGACATAACATCAATTGCTAAGGATGCTAAGGTACGACACTTACTGCATAGTGCCATTGATAATGTAATGTTAAACAGGGTAATCAACTGCAAGACTGCTAAGGAGATATGGGATGCTCTGGAAAAAAGATGTCAGGGATCTGACACAATTAAGAAGAACAGGAAGACAATACTCACTCAAGAGTATGAACACTTTGACTCAAAGACTAATGAGTCATTGAATGATTTATATGATAGATTTGTCAAACTTTTGAATGATTTGTCATTGGTTGATAAAGAGTATGATCTTGAAGATTCAAACCTTAAGTTCCTGTTAGCTCTTCCTGAATGCTGGGATTTGAAGGCAACGACAATAAGAGACAACTACAATCTTGATGAAACAACTCTTGATGAAATCTATGGAATGCTCAAGTCTCATGAGCTGGAGATGGAACAAAGAAGCAAGTAACCTCTGACAGTGCTCAAGTTAACTTGATATCAGAAAATAGATCTAAAACACTCCTACCAGGATTCACTAAAGCAAAACAGACTCAATCTTTGAAGACTACTGCAAGTGGTTTTGAAGCAAGAGTAGTTACTAGAAAGGAAGCTAGAGATAAAACTGGATTGGGAAGTGCTGATGAAAGAAGAGTACACAATACTACCAATGATCCAACTTCCTTGAGTGAACCAGGTATTGGAGCAACTCCTGAGAGATTGAATCAACTGGAATCTGTACAGATGGTTTACCATACCTACTTTAAAGAATACATCATGTTGTATTTCATGACAGATGGTAGGGTTTATCATATAAGACAAAATGCCATTCCTTTGAAGTATTTTGAAGAATTAGAGCATGTACTTTTCTTACTTCAAGTGGATGACAGAATAACAGAGACTGCTGCAAACTACTTAAAAGAACAGATTCAGAGACAAAAAAGGCTTTATTCTGTTAAGTCTGACAGCATATATGTTCCAAAGTACAGAGATCACAATGGTGATATTGTTGATATGAAGCCTAATACTGCACAGACCAGAACGTATCTTGGTATTAAGGGACTTGAATTCAATCTTGAATCTGACAAAGCTTATGTCATAAGACTAGATCCGGAGTTAAGAAAAGCAAAGATTAATGATCTCAGAGCTGCAATCTTTCAAACTGGTGAAGATACTGCCGAGCTTAAAGGTGTTAAAAGGAGAATGATTGATGAACTAAGATATGCTGAGAAATGTTTGTTGAAGAACTATCTCAGAACAACTCCTGACATTAGAGAGATCAGAAAGTGGAAGAAGCTCTTCGAGATGCTGATTGGGTGCAAGCAATGCAGGAAGAGTTGAATGAATTTGAAAGAAACAAAGTCTGAACCCTAGTACCAAGACCAAAGAATAGATCTGTTGTTGGTACAAAGTGGGTATTCAGAAACAAAACTGACAGTGATGGCATAATTACAAGGAATAAGGCAAGGCTGGTTGCAAAAGGATATTCTCAACAGGAGGGAATTGATTATGATGAAACATTTGCACCAGTTGCTAGGTTAGAAGCGATAAGGATATTTTTGGCTTATGCTGCTCACCAAAAAGTTTACTGTCTTTCAAATGGATGTGAAAAGTGCTTTTCTCAATGGAGAATTGGAGGAAGAGGTATATGTTGAATAACCTCCAGGTTTTGTAGATACCAAACATCCAGATTATGTCTACAGACTTGACAAAGCACTTTATGGACTTAAGCAAGCTCCTAGAGTATGGTATGAGACTTTAGCTCAGTTTCTTCTGGAAAGTGGATTCAACAGAGGGACAATAGACAAAACACTGTTCTACCTCAACCATGGAAAGGACTTACTTCTGGTCCAGATTTATGTTGATGATATCATTTTTGGATCTACAAATGACAAACTTTGTAAGAAGTTTGCCAAACTTATGCAGTCAAGATATCAGATGAGTATGATGGGGGAACTTAGCCACTTTCTGGGCCTTCAAGTCAAGCAGAATGAAGAAGGCACTTTTATTTGTCAAACTAAGTACACCAGAAACTTGCTAAAGAAATTTGGAATGCAAGATTGTTCAAGTGCATCCACTCCAATGGCCACTGCAACAAAACTAGATAAGGATACTGGTAAATCAGTAGATATTACTGACTACAGAGGTATGATTGGCTCTCTACTCTATCTAACTGCTAGTAGACCTGATATCATGTATGCTACCTGTCTTTGTGCAAGATTTCAAGCAGATCCAAGAGAACCTCACTTAACAGCTGTAAAAAGAATCTTTAAGTATCTTAAAGGAACAACTGCTCTGGGATTATGGTATCCTAGAGAATCAGATTTTAAACTAATAGGTTACTCAGATGCAGATTTTGCAGGTTGCAAAATTGACAGGAAAAGCACAAGTGGAAGCTGCCAATTTCTTGGAGGCAGATTGGTTTCTTGTTACAGCAAGAAACAAAAGTCAATTTCCACATCAACTGCAGAAGCAGAGTATATTGCTGCAGGAAGCTGTTGTGCACAGATTCTTTGGATGAAGAATCAGTTACTGGATTATGGGTTAACATATTTCAAAATCCCTATTTACTGTGATAATCAAAGTGCTATTGCTATGACAGGTAATCCAGTTCAACACTCAATGATAAAGCACATCAGCAGCAGGTACCACTTCTTCAGGGAACATGTGGATGAAGGTACAGTGGAATTGCATTTTGTTCCCACAGATCAACAGTTGGCAGATATCTTCACAAAACCATTATGTGAAGCTACTTTTACAAGATTGGTAAATGAACTTGGAATGGTTTCAGGTTCCTTCTCTAAATCTGCTTAGACTTGTTCTGTGTTATCAGACTTTATGCTCAGTATTTACAGAATTAATCTCATTGTGTATTCTGTGCTTAATTGATAAATGTCTTTAAGTACTGACTGTTGTCTGATATATGTTTCTAAACTCTGATAAGTGATATGTCTGTTCTAGTACCTATTCAATCCTATGAGGATAACTGTGCTAGATACTGACCTAGTAGTCTTCAATAAACAAATGATTCCATGGAAGAAGTAATTATTTCAGTGGAAATCTTATGACACTAGCAAATTCTGATAACTGAGCTTAGTTAAGTTCACTTTGTATATCTTATTACTAAGTCACAAATTAGAATAATGCTACTCATCTGTTAAGTTCTGATACTAGTAAATCTGCTGAATGTACTAAGTGCTGATAGACCTCTCTTATCAACAGCAAAAGCAAAAAGATCAAAGATTAAAATCAGGTACTCCTTTGAGATCTAGAGTAAAATGTGGAAGGGACGACCCAAGTGCATTGCTGGTATTAGTAAATATGCATCAGAAAGCAAAATATTTTCTTGGTGACTTTCACACTCTATGATTACTGAGAAATACTCTGAAAATAGCATAAATTCTGATAAAGTCGTGACTACTCACTTACACTGAGACGCCACTGTAAAATAGAATTCAAAAGATGCATAAAATTAGCACAAAATAGTTGAGGTGGACTCAAGCATAAACCATTCTTCAGTCGTATCAGACATGACAGATCTTTAGCAAAATTTTAGTTATGCCTTATTTCTAAGATGTACTGCAGTGAATCAGACTTTACTCTTTGTCTGTTTTTAGCTTAATGCACACACTAATCACTCCATCTGAATGATGAAATTTCTGTGGTGGTCTATGTTATTTTAGATAAAACAGTCAATATGTCATTATTGCACAAATTCTGAGGACAAGTTTTAAGTTACACGTTCTGATGATTAAGTACTGACGTCCATAACTCAGAACTTGTATGAGTATTTACTAAGACAGGCATTCCTTTTTCAAGTTCAGAAATTATGTTCTGATGACTGTTAAGTTCTGGTATAGGCCTAAGTTTCTGATTTCTCAGTCTAATCCTTTACTTGGCTTATCTTTGAATAAAATTTGATAACAGTCTCAGTTTGTACTCGAATAGGTTGAAGTGGAAGATTAATAGTCACTGTGATTAGGATTAATGGTATTTATACTTGAACATACCCCTGTTCTTGTGTTTTGTGCGGTCTAGCCATGCTTCCTCTTCCAATGACTGTTATTCTTTTCAAAGTCTAGGGAGATGAGGTAGAATTAATTCTACCTGTCAGCATTAAATATCTTTGCGTCTCTTGGCATTCTCTTGCCTATATAAGCCACCACTTCACATCAGTCTTTCCATCACATTTTTTCACACACTTATCCTCCTTCTTCTATCAAAAACACAATGGTTCGATACAACATGTTTTTGAACAACCAAACCTTCACATGGAGCTAAGTTGTGCCGATTGGCAGCAGGAGTGGCATGTAACAGCCATTCCTGAGGAGATCTGGGATTCTGTCCCACAAGAGGTGCTGACTCACCTTCTATTCTTCTATATGATTACCATCGCCCATCTGAGCGATTGGAGGAGGAAAGGCGGGAACTATCCGTCAGAAGAGCGAATCATACGACTCGCCCTCTTGTTCGTCAAGATGGAAGAGGAAGATGACTTAATCTCGTCTTCTTCCTGTTCTTCTTCATCATCAGCTTGTCAGGCTTTCTTAGCTAACTAAAGCTGTTGATGTTAGGATTAGAAGCTTAGGGAAAATCTTGTATAAGTATTGATGTCATTTCCATTTCATAAATGTATTGACGATATATTAATGAAAATTGTTTTTACTTCAGATTTTGTCTCTGAGTTATTTTCTCTTGTGTTGATAATCCTGATTGATATTCTGATGACCATTTAAATGTGCGGGTAGTCTTATAAATAAAATTGTTGCTGCCAAAATTTTTCTAAAATATATTTAATCGTACATAATTATGTGTTACATGTTACCCCTATTACGATCGAGAGATGTGAATACATGATTATGTGTATAATAATAACACGAGTCGGGTTGTCGGATTTGGGTTTAGGATTTGAGGATATCAAGCATGTCGGTATAACTAATTAGGGTATTCTGTAATTGTAGATCCCAGTCGAGTTGTTCCAGGATCAAAGTCAACGTGAAAGCTTTTTAGGGTTTTAAGCGTTACAGGCAAGTACCCCTGACCATTCTTTATGGTTCAGTTATATGAATAGCTAAATGTTTTATTCTCATAATAGAACTGAAATATTTTAAGTTACGTATCCCCTGTAGTTATAAAATTACTGTTTTCAAATTGTTTTGGGGAAAAGTAACTTCGAAAGGTACCTGTCTCAAATGGAATGATTTGCGAAACGGATTTTATATGTGTGCTGGCTAAATAAATGATTTTGAAAATGAGATAGGTACAAGTATTTTGAAAACTGGATAAAACGGTCAGATATGGGATACATTGGGGCCAGAGTAGGCCTATTGAGGTGGCGTAAGAGGCTAATTCGGTTGCGCGCATTATAAAACCGATTAGTCCAGGTCAAGACCTAGCTAGTCTCTGAGTTCCGGAACAGGTAATGGGATGGCAGTTAGAGCCGTCTGGTGTTGATAGCCTGATCAGCTGTCTTCACATATCGCTATGTATCGATTGGGATTTGTGAATTATAAGAAATCATGACTGATTGATACAGTGGGTTTATAAAAACTAGCATGCTAAAATTGGACTCTGGTATTACGCAGCACACTACAATGTTGTTTTCACAAAGCATGTTAATTAGTGATATCCAGTTGCTTTGATTATTAATGAAATGTTGATATTATGGTTACAGCTCGGTTCCCGTTATTGTTAACTTACTGTTTTAATCTGTTATTCATATTTGGTACTGCTGAGCGATTATGCTCACCCTTGCAAACTGTTATGTTATCTCGCAGATGCCTAGAAAATCAGTCAGACCGACCCGTGTTCCCGCCCCTACTAGACTGGCTCGTCTGAGGTAGTTTGTATCAGACCATGAGGTCTGAGGAGTTGCTGAATAAGTTAGTGTGTCTTAGATAGTGAATAAAGAGTTTGTATAATGAGAACCTGAATTATACTTGAACCTGGATCGGATCTTGGTTTGGGGTCAAGTTAGTATATTTTTAATAATAATTATGTTGTTTATATTTTTGGTAATTGTGTTTAGTGACGTCAACTCCTGACCCCGGGTTGAGGCCGTCACAGTTGGTATCAGAGCTACAGGTTCAAGTCCCTGATTCAGGTAGGGATTGTGTCAAGTAGGTGATAACGTGAGTCTTTAAGTGTAAGTCAGCAACTCATATAGAGGAGCAACCCTTTAGAGTCAGTCGAGGGTTCCGACGGCGTTACCCTGGAATCTATTAAATGTTTTAATAGAATTTCCTTGACCTAGTTGTGTCTTGTCTGTATATTATTATGTTGGTAGTGGCCTATTGCGATTTCGAGTTCTCCATCTCGGAGAATCCTTCTGATTCGGATAGCTCAGATTCTGAGAGACCTCTTGATGTTGTTACCGAGGAGACCCCTATGCCTCCTCCACCCATCCCTTCTTTTGTACCTCGAGACATCCCTGGATCTGGTCCTCGTCCCCGTTGGGTACGTAGGTCTTGTCTGCTGTCAGGATTTCCCCTCCGCTGCGGCCCCAGTTCTTCCATGATGAGACCTCCGGTACCTCCTGTGGCCCCTAGTGGTACTTTCTTCACCGATCCCTTATCATGTCCATAGGGCGGTGAATATTTCCTTTATTAGAGATCAGTCCAGAGTTTGCTGACCAGTTGGACCAGGTACCTATTGCACCATTTCAGGGTATTTCTGCCCCTTCCCCCTGAGGTGCGAGCCCGTGTGAGAGCATTGACCCAGATGACTGTAGAGAGGGCTAGATCTGTTGACCGTTTCATTAGCTCAAGTTCAGAGCGTGCATATCAGGACCTAGTGAACTGGCTAGTGTTTGAGCTAGGTTCCATTGGTGGCAGTGGTAGTGGCTAGACAGAGCTGCAGTAGAGGGATGCAGAGCTCAGAGTGACTTCTAGGAGTTCTGCAGTTGTTTACTTTGTATATGTACATTGTTATGATAGGTTTAGTAGGTGAGGCTGTTATGACAGCCAATTTTGGTGTGTATTCAGATGGTTCTTTGTATTGGTTTTCAGTTGTACTAGTTGGATTCGTTGGTTACTGTAGTTCAGCTGCTTTATATTATGTTCAGTTTTTATATATTGTGCGTTATTATTATTGTTGTTACTATTATTGTTGTTTCTGTTGCTGGCATTTTTAGACTATAATCATTCACTCAGGACGGATCCAATTATAATGGGGGATGAGAATATTATCTTAGTGGCAACGCTCTCCTGATGCATAAATATAAACTGCTGGAGCAATCCATTTTCTTATATATGACTATTATGTTTCAGGAGATGCCACCAAAGAGAAATTCTCAGCCCAATACGGATCTGCTGGGGATCCTTCCATGAGTGATTTGATGAACTTGTTGCGTCAGCAGACTATACAGCTGGCCCAACAGCAACAACAATTCCAGCAACAGTAGCAACAATTGCAATAGCAACAACAACAGCAACAGCATGTAACACCCCCAGATCCGGGGTCGGGGATCCGGGTTGTCACGGTCTTTCTTTCCACAATATCACTTCACTTAATTAATAATAAATAACCTCATGCTGTGACCCCACACTAACACACACCACAACTCGTTATAGTCTCAGAGATGAAATTGAAATAAGTACAAGTCTTTGAATCCAGCATTTAAAAGTTATTACAACCCAAAATGATTACTTGATAAATTTACAGTTAATTGCCATTATCTGCCACAAGTTATAATTATACATAATTTGATTCTCAAAAGTAGATGGTCTGAACTACAATGGATCTACCTCTGCAGCTATAACAGCTACAACATCATCGGGAAGACGCGGGACGCTTCCCACGCGCTTGCGCTGGGTCTGCTGGAGTCTGGCCATCTCTCCTAACTGTTATTGTGTGATGAAGAAATAAAGCAAGAGTGAGCCTTACAGCTCGCAAGATAATACATAGTGATAACAATAATATAAGTATCTAAATGGATACTTACTAGAATCTTTATCGTAAGTAAGGTAATTACTTACTGGATATAAGTTTTAAAAGAAGATGAAGTTACCAATTACTTCACTATACTTATACCATTTTTTTGAAATCTACTTGAACTACTACTGTTCGAAGTATAATAAGATTCACGAGGTCATCCCATAGATGAGACCACAAATAAAACTTGAAAATATTTGATCTTTGAAATATTTTGAAAAGAGATGAAGTTACGAGATACTTCATTCAATGGATACACCAGTAAAAATGTTTGACCCTGTCAATGCTTCGGCAACCACCCATTAGTAGCCTTTCAATCGAAATGCTACGGGTAGTGTTGCAGAATTATCCAAATGGATGATGAACTCATTACGGGAGTTTACCGCGCCAGGAAGACCACTTACGATGATCAGTCGTAGTAGTACAACCCCACCATTTTCTACATGTAGAGGAAAACCTGTCGGATTTACTTGTCAATCGAACACTGAACTCCTAAGGAATGGACCGCCTTAGCGGAACTTCCAGGCCATTTGGGCCAATATAATAAGGCTGGGCCGGCGCTACTCGACCACTTACGCCACTCCTAGTTCAGATGAAATCCATGACTCTGAAACGTAAAGCTCGTTCCCCCTTTCCCCAAGTAGAAACTTGTTGATACGGCTTCACCAAGAAGTCGTATCTAGTTGGAAAGGAAAACTCACCGATATTTCCCAGGCGATGCCTGTTAATGGATTAACTTGTTCCAAGAATTTTACTTCCCGAATATTAGGTAAGTAATCAAAAACTCTTTTACCAAGACAGCAACCTTGTTGCGAATATAAAATACACCACAGAGCCGGATTCCCCAGGTTTTGAGCGAGTATTTAAATCCCCTTAAAAAGGAAGATCTTAAATATAAAAATGAGTTTTGGGATCCGCTCTAACTTTTAAAAATCATTTTGAAGACTCGAAAACACTTTAAAGAGTGTTTGGAGTAAAACTGATTTAATGAAGTAAATCAGTCCCCAGTATATTTAGAAAATGTCTGAATATTATTATTTAAATAATATTCCCACAAAGAATTATCTTTATAAAATAATTGAAGTAGAAGTATTAAAACTTATACTTGAAACGAGTATTAAATAATCAAAGATATACTTATATGAAAGTATTATCTTTATTTGAATAATCAAAAATAAGTTTGATTATTGACACCTTATTCTTTAATAAAATAAAGAATATACCTCAGCAAATAATCGGAGTCATAGATCCTCAAATGAATATTCAAATAATATTCAGATAAATAAATAAAAAGAGTCATAAGTCCCCGAATGAATATTCAAAATGATATTCATTAATAAAATAAAAGGAGTCATAAGTCCTCGAATGAATATTCAAAATAATATTCATTTAATATAAAGGAGTCATACGCCTTCGAATAATATTCGAAATAATATTCAATAATAAAATAAAGTTAAAGTTATCGAATAAACCTTATTCGATTAATAGTTTTGAAAACTATGACCATATATATATATATATAAGTATATATATATATATTCATATATACAAAATCTACTCGGGATCCTCGACTCCCGGTTTTAGAAAATGTTTTCACCTTTGGGTCCCTGTACTAAGGGTATATGCAAATTACCGCTATCCTCTAGCATAGGTATTATCAACTGAATCAACAGATATATATATGGAAAGAATGCGAAACAGGCATGCATATATATATACCATAGCAGCATGCTTCAATATATTGCATCATTTGCTAATTAACCAACATGCATCTATCGCAAGATAATGCAAATACATATATTCATCACAACAACAGTTATAACGGGTAGAAAACTTGCCTGAGCGACTTGGGGTGATAAAAGGCTCGGGACGAGTCTGGTAACCTATAAACAACAAGTAAGTTGGAATTAAACCAAAATCACTTGTAAATCTATACTTTAACTAACTTAGACTCTAACGCTTGTTTTGCGCTCACTGATTCGCTTAAGTCACTCGGGTACCCTCGGCTCCACCATTTTTAATAATTTAACCTTTACGAGTTTTAAGGCGATTCCTTCGCGGGTGTCTTACCAACTGCCTAACACACTTACCATAAATGTTTCATACATTAATTAACCCTTTTTGGTCTTTAACCTATGTTTCAAAGTAAGGCGAGGGAAAAAGTTTCGTTCGCGAAACGCCGTTACTTGAAACGGTCGTTTCTCCTAAACCGTACATCGGAATCGAACGAACTACATATCAAAACGAAGCTCGTAACATGAGCTATCTAATCATGGCAGTGGTCATAATCTAGCAGGGGGTTCTCGGGTCCTAATGCTATGCACAAAAACAGTCCAAAGAAAATCGGACGTTACGACGGCTATGTTTACCGCGATTTCCCAATTTTAAGCCATTCAAAACCAACCACAAACCAACCTCAAATCCAACATACAACCAACATCCATCCTTATCACATCATAACAACCCCAACCAATTCAATTTAATCATTCATACTTATGCCTAAGCTTAACTTTAATCATACTTAAGTTCTTTTAATCAAAACCACAACATTTACCATTCCATTTCACTACCATTCCAAATCCCAAACTCTAAATCACCACAACAAGCTACAATATCATCATACTAATTAAAATCATCTTATAATACATAGGGATCTAGGGTTTGGAGATGGTATACCTTCCTTGAAGTGGTGGGAGGAGCTAGGAAGCCTTAAGAAGCTTTGAGAAGTCTTAGGAAAGCTTGGATCTTCAAGAAAAACAAGAAAACTTCAAGTTAAAAAACTTGAAAACACTATTCATAGTCTTCTTCTTTGATTAAATGAAGAATATTGAGAAGGAATTAATGGCTTAAACTCATGATATAGCCCTAACTAAGCATGAAGATGGTTAGGGAATTATCTTACCAATTTAGGAAGCTTGGATCTTTGATTTTGAATTTTTCTTGCCTTTTGAATAGTGAAAAGCCGTGAGCAATGAAGAACTAATGCCTTGGTTCTTTTTGATTTTTGATGAAGAATGAATTTACTTGGCTTGGTTGCTTGGTTTTTGTATTTGATTTAGTCAATTACCTTTTTGCCCTTGAATTTGTATGGTTACAAAGCCACCACACCTCCTTCCTTCCCATGTCATGCTTATGTCATCCTCATGATGTCATCCTCCCTTCCTTGTCCTCTTTCTATTGGTTGGATGACATCATTCCCACTAATCCCTTTGATTAACTTCCTAATCGTTTGCCTAATGACCGCTGATCTGTTATACGGTTCGCTTAACTTTCGTTCTCGTTTATCGTTTGAAGGATCATACCCGGGATCTTATTACTTAGGTTCTCTTAACCTTTCTCAATACATTATATTCCTTTTTATGATCCTCTATTATAATCCTTTAATTTAAATCCTTTTTATCCTGTTATCTTATACTCAATTCTCTCCGTATCTTGTGGATTTCCGGGAAAAACCAAAGTGTTCGGAATTGGATTCTGACGATCTTTACATACACTTATATACTACATAGAGTACTAATAATATCCCAGAATATCCATAACAGAACCCCTACATAGTGTGGCGTGAAAAGTTTCTTCATTCAGCTAAAACACTATTCACAAGGGTTACAAAAAGTTGAAAATTTTGGGGTTATTACAGTCTCCCCTCCTTAAAAGGATTCCGTCCCGGAATCAAACAGAAAATAAATGGGGGTACTTTTCTAGCATTGTGCTCTCTAGTTCCCAAGTTGATTCTTCCACATTATGATTCTGCCATAGTACTCTGACTAGCTTGATCACTTTGTTCCGAAGCACCTGCTCCGTCTTATCCATAATCCTTACTGGCTTCTCCACGTAAGTTAGATCTGGCTGCATATCCACCTGCTCGTACTCCACTATGTGCCTGGCATCCCGATGATACCTCCTTAGCATTGACACATGGAACACATTATGAACTTGTTGCAAATTAGGGGGTAGGGCTAGCTCGTAAGCTAACTTTCCAATCCGTCTTAATATCTCAAAAGGTCCAATGTATCTTGGGCTTAGTTTTCCTTTCTTTCCGAACCTCATTAATCCCTTCCAAGGGGATACTTTCAACAATACTAAGTCCCCTACTTCATATTCCTTGTCCTTTCGGGCTAGGTCTGCATATTTCTTTTGTCTGTCTTGGGCTGCTACAAGTCGCCCTCTGATAAGATCCACTATATCTTTGGTCCTTTGGACCACTTCGGGTCCGAGCATCTTCCGCTCCCCTACTTCATCCCAGTATAAGGGAGATCGACACCTTCTTCCGTACAGGGCCTCATAAGGCGGCATTCCGATGCTAGCATGAAAGCTATTGTTATAAGAAAACTTGATCAACGGCAAGTGATCATCCCAACTTCCTTTAAGGTCTATTGCACAGACTCTCAACATATCCTCTAGTGTCTGGATGGTCCTTTCACTCTGTCCATCCGTCTGGGGATGGTACGCGGTACTCATATTTAACTTGGTCCCCGCACATTCCTGAAAGCTCCCCCAAAATCTGGAGTTGAACCTAGGGTCTCGGTCTGAGACAATGGACGCTGGGACTCCATGTCGCGTCACTATTTCCTTAAGGTAAATGTCCACCAGTCTATCGACTGTGTATCTCTCATTGATAGGAATGAAATGAGCTGACTTTGTCAGTCGGTCTATAATTACCCAAATGGCATCGTGATTGGCTTTTGTCCTTGGCAAGCCTACAATAAAATCCATCGCTATCTGTTCCCATTTCCATTCGGGAATCTCCAGGGGTCGCAAAAGTCCACTGGGTCTCTGGTGCTCTGCCTTTACTCTTTGGCAAGTCAAACACTTGTTTACCCATTCTGCTACGTCCCTCTTCATGTTGGGCCACCAGTAATATTCCTTCAAATCCTTATACATCTTGGTACTTCCCGGGTGAATGGAATACCTTGAACTATGGCTTTCATCCAAAATCTCATCTTTAAGTTCTTGAACATTCGGAACCCAAATTCGGTAGGAGTACCTCATTATCCCTTTATCATCTTTCTCAGTATGGATCTCCTCTCCAGTCATTGACTCTTTGTCTTCATTCATTATTTTTTCCTGGCACAATCTGATCTTTTCCAATAACTCTGGCTGCATTGAGATCTCAAAAAGCTTTTCAGTTCCGGTTCCGGTTACCTTTACTTCTATTCCCATTCTCTCAAAATCCCTTATCAATTCTTCCGAAGTCGTTATCATTCTGAGTCTTTCCTTTCTACTAAGGGCATCAGCCACCACATTGGCTTTCCCTGGATGATAGAGAATCTCACAATCATAGTCCTTGATTAGTTCTAACCATCTCCTCTGGCGCATGTTGAGCTCTTTCTGCGTAAATATGTACTTGAGGCTCTTATGGTCTGTGAAAATCTCGCACTTCTCTCCATATAAGTAGCGCCTCCAAATTTTTAAAGCAAATACTATTGCCGCGAGCTCAAGGTCATGAGTAGGATATCTAACCTCGTATTCCTTCAGTTGTCTCGATGCATACGCGATAACTTTACCGTGCTGCATAAGCACACATCCTAATCCTTTGTGCGACGCGTCACTATATATCACAAAATCTCCTTTTCCGTCCGGTAATGCCAATACCGGAGCCGTTATCAACCTTTTCTTTAATTCCTGAAAACTGTTCTCGCATTTCTCCGTCCATTCAAACTTCTCTATCTTACGAGTAAGTCGTGTCAAAGGGGCTGCGATCTTCGCAAAGTCCTGTACAAATCTACGATAGTAGCCGGCCAATCCTATGAAACTCCTTACCTCTGTGGGTGTGGTTGGCCTTTCCCAATTTGAGACTGCCTCTATCTTGGAGGGGTCGACCAATACTCCTTCTTTATTGATCACATGTCCTAAAAACTGTACTTCATTCCGCCAGAATTCACACTTCGAGAATTTGGCATATAACTGTTCCTCTCTGAGTATTCCTAAAGCTATCCTCAAATGCTCTGCATGTTCTGCCTCAGTCCTTGAGTAGATCAAAATATCATCGATAAAAACTATCACACACTTGTCTAAGTACTTCTTAAATACTCTATTCATTAAATCCATGAAAGCCGCTGGGGCGTTGGTTAATCCAAAGGACATTACCAAGAACTCATAATGCCCATACCTGGTACGGAACGCTGTCTTGGAAATATCTTCGGGTTTAATCTTTAGTTGGTGATATCCAGTTCTCAGGTCAATCTTGGAAAAATAAACAGCATCCTTTAGCTGGTCGAACAGATCGTCTATTCTAGGTAATGGGTACCTGTTCTTTATGGTTAGCTTGTTCAACTCTCGATAGTCTATGCACAACCTCATGCTCCCATCTTTCTTCTTAACAAATAAAACTGGTGCTCCCCACGGAGACACACTGGGTCTTATCATACCCTTATCCAAAAGTTCCTGCAATTGGATAGCTAATTCCTTCATTTCTAACGGGGCTAACCGGTAAGGTGCTTTTGAAACTGGCGCCGTCCCTGGGGCCAACTCAATAGCAAATTCAATCACTCTATCGGGTGGTAATCCCGGAAGGTCTTGTGGGAATACATCTTCAAATTCGTTGACTACTGGAATATCTTGTAAGTTGGGCACCTCCTTCTGCGTGTCCACCACATAGGCTAGGTAAGCCTCACTTCCTTTTCGTAGCATGCTTTTGGCCTGGGCCATAGTCAAAAATTTCTGCGTCTGCCTCTTTCCTCTAAATATAACTTCTTTCTTCCCGGGGATATTTAACTTAACTTTCTTCCCTTTACAGTCTATCTGAGCATCGTTGCTAGATAGCCAGTCCATTCCCAAAATCACATCAAACTCCCCTAATTTAAAAGGAATCAGATCAACACTGAAAGATTGCTCCCCTATGCCTATCTCACAGGCGGGGTGAATCTGGTTAACAGGAATAATTTCATGATTGGCTATTTCTACTTGTAAGGGTTCTATCAAGGGTTCAGCCTTAAGTCTTAACTTACGCGCAAGGTCCTTTGATATAAAAGATTTAGTTGCTCCCGAATCAAATAAAACATTTGCACTGACTGAATTTAGAGAAAGGGTACCTGCTATCACATCTGAATCTTTCATAGCATCCTGGACTGTCATGTTGAAAGTCCTCGCAGTAGGTGGCTTATTAGAAGCAGCCCTGCTTGCTCCCGAAGCTGCTGGTTTGTTCATTGGGCATTCCCTCTTCCAATGACCTGGGCGTCCGCACTGATGACAAGTGGTGGTTGGAATGACGGCAGGGGCTGACGAAGGGCATTTATGAGAATAGTGGCCCACTTGCCCACACTTAAAGCAGGTTACTGGCTTTCCCTTACATTCCCCAGAATGCATTCTTCCACAAGTGTTACAGGTTGGCAATGGGGGTCGAGACTGGTTGGAATAAGACATTCTAGACTTCTGGCCGCTCTGGCTCACATTCATGCTCATTGGCCGCTTAAACCCAGTGTTCTTTCCCGGTAGGGACACTGCTCCTCGATTAAATCTAGTTGGGAAGCTCCTTCCTGCTGAACCCCCACCCATGCTCATACTTTTCCTCTTTATTCCCTTCTTCTCTCTTTCCTTCTGCATCTGTTCACTTCCGGCTTCTACAATCGTTGCCTTTTGCACCAGAGTGGCATAGTCCGTAAGCTCAAGGATTGCCACCCTATTCTGAATCCATGGTTTCAGTCCCTGCTGAAACCTCCTAGCTTTCTTTTCCTCGGTGCTCACAAACTCCGGCACAAACCTTGATAACTCAGTAAATTTCGCTTCGTACTCTGCTACAGACAAGTTATTCTGCTTTAGCTCCAAGAACTTGAGCTCCATCTGGTTTTCCATAAACCTCGGGAAATACTTCCCCAGAAACAACTGACTAAATCTCTCCCAGGTTATAATAGCGTCTGTCTCCATATTTTTCTTGGCCTCCCACCAGTAGTTAGCTTCTCCTTTCAGAAGGTAGGTAGCAAATACAGTCTTCTGTGCCTCCTCGGTACTCAAAATCTCAAAAGATTTCTCCATTTCCTTTAACCACGCCCTTGCCTCAACTGGGTCGGCTGATCCGTGGAACTCAGGGGGCTTAAGGGACTTAAAAGCCCTGAAAGAGTTTGCCACTGAATTGTTACTTCCTTGAGGGGGTGGGTTGGGTTGACGTTCCAAATTCTGCCTTAGGAGTTGCATGAATTGGCTCATGGGATCCATGCCTGGGTTTGGTACTGGTTGCTCAACCTCGGTTTCTCCTTCTTCAGCCTCTATCTCAAATCCCTCAATATCATATGTTTCCTCTTCCTCTTCATATAGGGAGTCATCCCGTTCCACATAATCCTCATCTTCCTCTTCACTGTGTTCTTGGTTTCTATTGTCCTGATTATGGCTTCCCTGGTCCTCAGATCCAGGGTTCGCCCTAGTTCCAATCTTTCTTGGCGGCATGATTCTGATAATAATAAAAACAATTATTGGGAAAATTCAACGTTAGGTCACAATCATATACAACATTGTGCCTTGCACAGCTCTTATAATGGGGAGAACGTATATCGCAATTCTATTATTTTAAGAAAGTTCTAATACGAAGTGCAGTAATAATAATGATAAAAACAGTGATCCCGTCACTATGGAACTGAACCGAAAGGAAACAAATATATACATAATGCGAGAAATACATAGTTTGATCTGGTCAAAAGTACAACAGTGCTACAGTCATCTGTCCCAAAAGTGATACACAAGAGTCTATCTGTCTAGTCAGAAAAAGGGATGCTATATACAAGTCAACTATCCCGGAAAATTGGCTCTTACTAAGGCCTCAGCTAACTAGACAACTAGACTATTCCATCATCAATCCTGAATCACACACCGGAGCGGGTCAGCTCCCAAACCCTTTCCATCGCACGACGGAAGATATAGTCGGCCTACCGCCTGGAGATCCTACCATGCCTGTCCCCCTGGAGCGATCTGAGCCTCGCTCGGGATGTGAGCTCTATCCCCGTAAGCTCCCTCCTCAAGGATCGGGGTATAGAAGCCCTAGTCTCATAAGCTCGGGTATGCCTACCCGCCCTCTCTGCATCCAACTCCCTCCTGGCCTCATCTAGTCGGCCCTCGGCAACAGCCACTCGGGTCCTCAATACATCCTGAACATATCCATGAGCTAACGAAGACTGCCTGTGGACAGGGTCAAGAGGTGGTGAATCCGGAGCCGCTGAGGGTGCCTCCTCGGTCTGCCTAGGCTCGGAAGTATGGGTCTCTGAGCTGTCATCATCAGGAATCCAAGATAGTGGTGGAGGGGTAGGGGCTCTAACCACCGGAAGTGTGGGTAATGGGATACCAGCATACACTACCATAGGTCCAACACGCTCCTCAGCTACTGGGACCTCATCCGGGTCCTCCTCATCTGGAATAGCAATAACCTCTGTCTCTGACTCCTCTGAGGGGTCCTCCTCATCTGAAATAGCAATGACCTCCGTCTCAGGCTCCTCTGAGGGGTCCTCCTCATCCTCCTCCATCTCAGGCTCCTCCTGATCCTCAACATCTAGCAATGCCTCATCATGCTCACGCTCGAACATCTCAGGGTCCTCTATCTCAGGCGCCTACACATTAAACGAGCTAAGTTACTATCATGATACTTATAAGGGTTCCCGTAAGGGTTTTAACTGTCAGCACTACTTTAAGTAGTCCGACCATGAACTTGGCAAGAGTTCTTATTATCTTTGTGAGTTTGTTATTATATCGACGCATCATCTCTGAGGTTTATAACGCTTAGCTCTGATACCATTTCTGTAACACCCCCAGATCCGGGGTCGGGGATCCGGGTTGTCACGGTCTTTCTTTCCACAATATCACTTCACTTAATTAATAATAAATAACCTCATGCTGTGACCCCACACTAACACACACCACAACTCATTATAGTCTCAGAGATGAAATTGAAATAAGTACAAGTCTTTGAATCCAGCATTTAAAAGTTATTACAACCCAAAATGATTACTTGATAAATTTACAGTTAATTGCCATTATCTGCCACGAGTTATAATTATACATAATTTGATTCTCAAAAGTAGATGGTCTGAACTACAATGGATCTACCTCTGCAGCTATAGCAGCTACAACATCATCGGGAAGACGCGTGACGCTTCCCACGCGCTTGCGCTGGGTCTGCTGGAGTCTGGCCATCTCTCCTAACTGTTGTTGTGTGATGAAGAAATAAAGAAAGAGTGAACCTTACAGCTCGCAAGATAATACATAGTGATAACAATAATATAAGTATCTAAATGGATACTTACTAGAATCTTTATCGTAAGTAAGGTAATTACTTACTGGATATAAGTTTTAAAAGAAGATGAAGTTACCAATTACTTCACTATACTTATACCATTTTTTTGAAATCTACTTGAACTACTACTGTTCGAAGTATAATAAGATTCACGAGGTCATCCCATAGATGAGACCACAAATAAAACTTGAAAATATTTGATCTTTGGAATATTTTGAAAAGAGATGAAGTTACGAGATACTTCATTCAATGGATACACCAGTAAAAATGTTTGACCCTGTCAATGCTTCGGCAACCACCCATTAGTAGCCTTTCAATCGAAATGCTACGGGTAGTGTTGCAGAATTATCCAAATGGATGATGAACTCATTACGGGAGTTTACCGCGCCAAGAAGACCACTTACGATGATCAGTCGTAGTAGTACAACCCCACCATTTTCTACATATAGAGGAGAACCTGTCGGATTTACTTGTCAACCGAACACTGAACTCCTAAGGAATGGACCGCCTTAGCGAAACTTCCAGGCCATTTGGGCCAATATAATAAGGCTGGGCCGGCGCTACTCGACCACTTACGCCACTCCTAGTTCAGATGAAATCCATGACTCTGAAACGTAAAGCTCGTTCCCCCTTTCCCCAAGTAGAAACTTGTTGATACGGCTTCACCAAGAAGTCGTATCTAGTTGGAAAGGAAAACTCACCGATATTTCCCAGGTGATGCCTGTTAATGGATTAACTTGTTCCAAGAATTTTACTTCCCGAATATTGGGTAAGTAATCAAAAACTCTTTTACCAAGATAGCAACCTTGTTGCGAATATAAAATACACCACAGAGCCGGATTCCCCAGGTTTTGAGCGAGTATTTAAATCCCCTTAAAAAGGAAGATCTTAAATATAAAAATGAGTTTTGGGATCCGCTCTAACTTTTAAAAATCATTTTGAAGACTCGAAAATACTTTAAAGAGTGTTTGGAGTAAAACTGATTTAATGAAGTAAATCAGTCCCCAATATATTTAGAAAATGTCTGAATATTATTATTTAAATAATATTCCCACAAAGAATTATCTTTATAAAAATAATTGAAGTAGAAGTATTAAAACTTATACTTGAAACGAGTATTAAATAATCAAAGATATACTTATATGAAAGTATTATCTTTATTTGAATAATCGAAAATAAGTTTGATTATTGACACCTTATTCTTTAATAAAATAAAGAATATACCTCAGCAAATAATCGGAGTCATAGATCCTCAAATGAATATTCAAATAATATTCAGATAAATAAATAAAAGGAGTCATAAGTCCCCGAATGAATATTCAAAATGATATTCATTAATAAAATAAAAGGAGTCATAAGTCCTCGAATGAATATTCAAAATAATATTCATTTAATATAAAGGAGTCATACGCCTTCGAATAATATTCGAAATAATATTCAATAATAAAATAAAGTTAAAGTTATCGAATAAACCTTATTCGATTAATAGTTTTGAAAACTATGACCATATATATATATATATAAGTATATATATATATATCCATATATACAAAATCTACTCGGGATCCTCGACTCCCGGTTTTAGAAAATGTTTTCACCTTTGGGTCCCTGTACTAAGGGTATATGCAAATTACCGCTATCCTCTAGCATAGGTATTATCAACTGAATCAACAGATATATATATGGAAAGAATGCGAAACAGGCATGCATATATATATACCATAGCAGCATGCTTCAATATATTGCATCATTTGCTAATTAACCAACATGCATCTATCGCAAGATAATGCAAATACATATATTCATCACAACAACAGTTATAACGGGTAGAAAACTTGCCTGAGCGACTTGGGGTGATAAAAGGCTCGGGACGAGTCTGGTAACCTATAAACAACAAGTAAGTTGGAATTAAACCAAAATCACTTGTAAATCTATACTTTAACTAACTTAGACTCTAACGCTTGTTTTGCGCTCACTGATTCGCTTAAGTCACTCGGGTACCCTCGGCTCCACCATTTTTAATAATTTAACCTTTACGAGTTTTAAGGCAATTCCTTCGCGGGTGTCTTACCAACTGCCTAACACACTTACCATAAATGTTTCATACATTAATTAACCCTTTTTGGTCTTTAACCTATGTTTCAAAGTAAGGCGAGGGAAAAAGTTTCGTTCGCGAAACGCCGTTACTTGAAACGGTCGTTTCTCCTAAACCGTGCATCGGAATCGAACGAACTACATATCAAAACGAAGCTCGTAACATGAGCTATCTAATCATGGCAGTGGTCATAATCTAGCAGGGGGTTCTCGGGTCCTAATGCTATGCACAAAAACAGTCCAAAGAAAATCGGACGTTACGACGGCTATGTTTACGCGATTTCCCAATTTTAAGCCATTCAAAACCAACCACAAACCAACCTCAAATCCAACATACAACCAACATCCATCCTTATCACATCATAACAACCCCAACCAATTCAATTTAATCATTCATACTTATGCCTAAGCTTAACTTTAATCATACTTAAGTTCTTTTAATCAAAACCACAACATTTACCATTCCATTTCACTACCATTCCAAATCCCAAACTCTAAATCACCACAACAAGCTACAATATCATCCTACTAATTAAAATCATCTTATAATACATAGGGATCTAGGGTTTGGAGATGGTATACCTTCCTTGAAGTGGTGGGAGGAGCTAGGAAGCCTTAAGAAGCTTTGAGAAGTCTTAGGAAAGCTTGGATCTTCAAGAAAAAAAGAAAACTTCAAGTTAAAAAACTTGAAAACACTATTCATAGTCTTCTTCTTTGATTAAATGAAGAAGATTGAGAAGGGATTAATGGCTTAAACTCATGATATAGCCCTAACTAAGCATGAAGATGGTTAGGGAATTATCTTACCAATTTAGGAAGCTTGGATCTTTGATTTTGAATTTTTCTTGCCTTTTGAATAGTGAAAAGTCGTGAGCAATGAAGAACTAATGCCTTGGTTCTTTTTGATTTTTGATGAAGAATGAATTTACTTGGCTTGGTTGCTTGGTTTTTGTATTTGATTTAGTCAATTACCTTTTTGCCCTTGAATTTGTGTGGTTACAAAGCCACCACACCTCCTTCCTTCCCATGTCATGCTTATGTCATCCTCATGATGTCATCCTCCCTTCCTTGTCCTCTTTCTATTGGTTGGATGACATCATTCCCACTAATCCCTTTGATTAACTTCCTAATCGTTTGCCTAATGACCGTTGATCTGTTATACGGTTCGCTTAACTTTCGTTCTCGTTTATCGTTTGAAGGATCATACCCGGGATCTTATTACTTAGGTTCCCTTAACCTTTCTCAATACATTATATTCCTTTTTATGATCCTCTATTATAATCCTTTAATTTAAATCCTTTTTATCCTGTTACCTTATACTCAATTCTCTCCGTATCTTGTGGATTTCCGGGAAAAACCAAAGTGTTCAGAATTGGATTCTGACGATCTTTACATACACTTATATACTACATAGAGTACTAATAATATCCCAGAATATCCATAATAGAACCCCTACATAGTGTGGCGTGAAAAGTTTCTTCATTCAGCTAAAACACTATTCACAAGGGTTACAAAAAGTTGAAAATTTTGGGGTTATTACAACTCCTTTCTCTAACAGCTCTTGCAATTGCTTCGCTAGCTCTTTCATCTCAACAAGCGCCATTCTATACGGGGCCTTGGATACTGGTTCTGTTCCAGGTGCTAAGTCGATCGCAAATTCAATTTCTCTATCTAAAGGAAGTCCTGGTAACTCATCGGGAAATACGTCTGGAAATTCATTCACAACTGGAATATCTTGAAGTTTTGTTGGTTCTTGACTTCTGTCAATCACATATGCCATGAAATGCTCACATCCTTGTCGTAGTAACTTCTTGGCTTGAATCGTCGTTAAAAACTTCTTTACTTGTTTTTTACCCTTGAACGTTATTATCCTTTCGTCAGGCGTCTTCACCATTACCTTCTTATTTCGACAATCTATCTAGGCATCGTGCTTAGATAACCAATCCATCCCTAATATAACATCAAATTCTCCTAACTTAAATGGTATCAAATCTACACAAAACTTACTACCAGAAATCTCAATCTCACAATTCCCACAAACTTGATTAACAGATACACGTTCTTGATTTGCTAATTCTGCAGTCATTATTTCATTTAAACACTCAACTGGACAATTTAACTTACTAACAAAATCTTGTGAAACAAACGATCGAGTTGCTCCCGAATCTATTAACACTTTGGCACATAAAGAATTCACATTAAGCGTACCTGCCACGACATCCGTATCTTGGATCATATCCTTCACCGACATGTCAAAAACTCTAGCCCTTGGAGTCTCATTCACTGTTGGGGTAGATCCCATAATCCTTAATGCAGTACTGACTGGGGCTGATGTCTTGAAATCCCTGGCCATATGTCCTGGCTTTCCACATTTGAAGCACGTAAATCCAATGGCTGGAACCTTTACTGCTGGATTTCGGATAGGCTGATCCTTACTTGCTGGTTCTCTTGCTGGCTGATTTCAGCACTCCCTCGAATAGTACCCTTTCTGGTTGCATTTAAAACATACCACATTCAACTTATTACAAACTCCTCCATGCATCTTTCAACATACTTGACAATCTGGAAAAGTTAGTCTCAACTGATTTGACTGATTTGTATTAACTGGACGGTTGCTCTGGCCTCCGTCTCCTGCATTCTGTTTCCTGAAATTAAAATTTCTCCCTGCCTGAAACTTGCCCTTCTTAAAATTTGGAAACTTCCCTGGTTGTGACTGACCCTCACTTCCCTCAACCTTCCTTTTCTTGCTTTCTTTCTCCTTCTGGAACATCTCACTCTCTGTCTCTGCGATCATAGCCTTTTGTACTACTCCTGCATATGTATCCAATTCAAAAATGGCTACCTTCCCTCTGATCCAGGGTTTCAAACCTTGCTGGAATCTTTTAGCCTTCTTCCTGTCAGTATCCACATACGACGGTACATACCTTGACAATTCCTCAAATTTACCCTCATAATCTGTTACTGACATGTTCCGTTGCTTTAATTCTAAAAACTTCAGCTCCATTTGATCCTGAACAAACTGAGGAAAATACTTTTCTAAAAACAATTCCTTAAACCTTTCCCAAGTAATAACATCTGTACCTTCCAATGTCTTCACCATCTCCCACCAATAGGTGGCTTCATTCTTCAGATAGTAACTTGTAAACTCAACCTTCTGTTCCTCCTTTACTTTCACTAAGGCAAATGCCTTCTCTATTTCCTTTAACCATACATTTGCTTCAATTGGCTCTAAGGAACCCTTGAATTCTGGTGGGTTTACTGCTTGAAAAGTTTTAAAAGTTACCTGGGGGTTGGTATGCCTTTGTTGTTATTGTGCCAGGTGAACTGTTTGTTGGACCAAGATTTGAAGAATCTGGGCTATTGCTGGGTCTATGGGTCCTGGGTTCACATTTGGGTTTTTATCATCTTGGTTGTTATTGTTGTTGGTTTCTTCATTCTGGGTGTTGGTGCGGGTTTTTCTTCTGGGAGGCATTTTCTGTAAAGAATCAAACAACTTATGCAGCTTTTAAATCAAATCTTTGTATAAAAGAAAAGTTTTGTAAAACAGAGGTATCTCTTTTTGAAAACAGTTGTAACTAAGTAAATTGCATGCTTCTTTACAGAATATAACAGTCATGGAAAACAGGGTACATGGTATCACAGGGGTATAACTGGTGCAATAGATAAGGTAAGGTAAAACAGGTGCAATAAAGTAAATGACAGTGCTGGAAAGGAAAAAGGTACTGATATATATAGATCCAAAAGTTTTAGGTAATACAAGCGTAAAGGCGCTTCGGAAGTAAAAGCAAAAGGGTAAAACAACCTACTCCCTAGTCATCATAGCTAGTCTATAAAGACAACTCAAAAGTCTACTAATACACACTACACACTACTGTACATACTACATAACCATAACAACACTGCTCAGCATCTCCATCTCTAAATCTCTGGCTCATGACAAATCTGGACCTCCAATCTCCTCAAGCTCCTCTAGAACCCACTTAGCCCACTCCACTAAAAAATCAGGAGTGATGTCCTCATGTGTAGCCTCAGCAATCCTCACAGCAGTTGCTCTACGAAACGCCTGGAACCTCTCCCTAAGTCGCCTCTCACCACTCCCCATCTCTCTGGTACGCATGATATGCAATAACTCCTGGATCTGACCCTGTAGGAATCGCTGCTCCATGAGGCAAGCCTCAAACTGATGATATGGGACAGGATAGGAAGAGAACTGGAAAGGTACTCCTGTGACTGAATGACTAGTAAAGCCTGAATCAGCAGGTGGGGGTCCTCTGACAGGTGGCCTCATGCCTGGAGGTGGAATAGCCTGCAATGGTACGGGCTGCAACACAGGTGGAGGTAGTATAGCCAACACTGGTGGAACAACAGGATGTGGATCCGAAGACGGCACTCCAACTGAAGGCTCTGAGTGATCAGCTGATACGGGAATAAAAGAGTCGGCCATCGCTGCAATCTGAAATCATATCGCAATATCAGAATCTCGAACCATAACGTGAATTACATTAATACCTGATATACAGAAGCACTCAACCTCTCGACGTTCTATCTTTCTATTCCTTACTTCTAATCCTAACCCTCTACCCATTCCCGTTAACCTAGGCTTGTGTCAGTGACTTATAACCTGTAGCTCTGATACCAAACCTGTGGCGCCCTCCAAACCCGGGTCAGAAGTTTAGGGTCCACACACACATACACACACCTTATTTATAACCTGCTTATAATAATAATAAAGATAACAATAATATGCAGTGACCCTATTTACCAACTACCACGGATCGCAACAGGCTAAAGTATGCACACAAGCCACACATCTACTTATATTACATACCGTTCACATCCCAATCATTCAAACTCAAACTGAGTATTAAACTTTATTACAAACTTTTACAGACTTAAATTATTCCAAAATAAGCCTACTAGCTCAGCTTTTTCAACCTGAACCCCTAGCTCTCGCGCTGGACTGGGGATCCTCGTTACCAACTGGTTCCTTTTTTAACTGGAAAGAGTATAAACAACATCGCACAAATGAGCTAACTAGCTCAGCAAGTCACAATGACAAAACTGAGAATAATGATCATCAAGAGAACATGATTATGATATCAAGTGAACAATAGATTATGATTTATAATTGGATATTATACTTTTAATTTAAAAACCAAGGTTAGGCTGCTGATCAGTCACGCATTAACCCCGAGCAAGGCACACAGCATTGCTCTAACTACTGGATCCAAGGCACACATCGGCCTAACTTGACCATTATATGGTTTGACCACGAATCTGGTCCATAATTTTATAAAAATAATCCAATTTTAACATAATAATAGAATAAGCAATAATAAACAATAACCAGAATCATTAACAACAATGAGTGTTTAACAATGAAAGGGTTTCAATCCTTGTAAGGATCAATAAGGTAATTTCAAAGCTTGGATGCTGGGTAATGAAAGAATTGGATAACAAAGGAATCAATGTTTCAGGGTTTCAAGGATTTGGTCTTTCAAAGCATAAGATATCATGGATTGAGTATATAAGTAATTCAGTTCAGCGTTTGGTATTTAGTTTGTATGTATTTGTGGAGTAGTATCGTAGATTCGTGGTTCGTGTTTGGGTATACAACAATCAATGGTCTAGAAAGAATTAGGTTACGGCTCAAGATCAATAACTGGAATCAGGGTTTAGGTTTCTGTACTTCAAAGCACTTGCTATATCACAGGATTATCAAGTACTACAATATCTCAATTAACGGATTGAAAGTTATGCAATAATCAAGTAAACACCGAATATATAGACTGATAGTCAATCAACAAGTCACATATAGCACATAATACATCACGTAATCAATGATATATTATTTATAAAGAAGTCTCGGGTCATAAATAGGCTTTCGGGTATTTAAAATAATTTTTTAAACATTTTTCGGAATTAAAACGGGTCGTTGGATTAATTTCGGGTTAATAAACAGGGTTCGGTTGGCCAATTCTGGCTCCGAAACAATTTTATACTAATTATCGAGCCTTGGAAATAATTTAGAATAATATTTTAAAGCTCGAAACTATTTTTCAGAATTTTTAAATCATTTTTAAGTAATTATATCTAAATAAATAATTAATTAAAATTAATTAATAATTAATTAAATCAATTAATCAATTAATTTCCAAATTAATTGACCAATTAATCGATTAAAAATTAACTGAAATTAATTAACTAATTAATTCAGATTTATTTCTGAATTAAAAATAATTTTCGGAATTAAAATACTAATTTTTAGAATTTTCAGAAATTAAAAATGATTTTATAATAAAAATAAATAGGAAATATGATTTTTAAACATTTTTAAAACAGGAATCCAATTTTTGCAAAGTCTGGAAACCTGGGGGACCAAACTTCATCGTTTTCAAAAGTACATGGACCAAACTGTAATTTTGCAGTTCCAGTCGCCGGAAAAGTCGGGGGTGGCCAGAGAACTCACCTCTGGCATCCTCCCACCACCATCACCTCCAGAATTAAACTACACAACACCAGGAACCTATATCTGCAATCAAAATTCACCAATAACCCCAGACTTGGCCGGAATTTGATCAAGAAACTCGCCGGTTTTCGGCGGGTTCGACTTAAACTTCAAAACACAACTCCCTTCTCTACAGACCTCGTTGATTCATGAAACTTGTACGACTAGATTGCAAATTTCACAGAGAATACAATACACTATACCACAACATCAATCTATTTCAGAATAAGAAACTCCCAAATTTCAATTAAGAACATTCATACGGGTTATAAACCCTAATTTTAAAATTCGAAAATCAAACTCAAATTTGAACATGTTATTGAACTCCAAATCAGACGTATAATATATCAAAATCATCAGGAAAACAAGCTCTACAACATGCCATCATCAAATCATACAAACAATCATCCGAACAAAAATTCATATTTTTAATAAATTTAATTCGAAAATAAATAAATTTTCAGAAAATAAACCTTTGATTCTGTAGTGAAACAATGCTCAGAATCTGATAGAACACATCAAATCCTTCGTTTTGGTTACTCAAGCTTTGAAAACAGAGATCGGTAACGCCTTCGTTTTGATGTTTGATTCTTAGAACAGTTTATGTAATTAGGGTTTTTCTCTGAAAATTATAGAATTAACTATCTGCAAATGATTTTGATACGAAATAAAATACGGAAAAAGGCTATTTATAATTACGGAAAATTAGTATCCCGTTGGATCATTCCGGATATAAAACGGTACGTTTATTTATAAAAACTGATCCAAACGGTATCGGTTTTCGGGATAATTATCCAAATCAGTACAATTTGTACTGCGGTCTTGGTCTCAGCGCCTGGTTACACGTACTACGAAGTGATAATTGGGATAGTTTAATAAAAAGCTCCCGTTTATCGAAAATACGGGTTTTATTGATTTACCGAAACGAATATTATATCGAAAATGTTGCGCCGGGAGCCGCGCAGAACAAACCGTACGCCGGATCGAAAAAGTCCAAACATGGAATATGCTCGGAATATTATAATTAGGTTAGGAAGGAGTTCTCGGAAGAGTTTCGGGTTCCAAAAACGTAACAACGGATGACGTCGATTGGTTCCCGTTTTTATAAAATAGATTTTAAATACTCGGAAAAAGATTTTATAAATTTCATATGATACTTATAAATCCAAAAATCAACATAAAAATAATTAGGAAGATATGACAATTATCTATGTTTTATTTTGGACATATAAAAAATTAAAATACTCAATTAATATTATTTTTGAATATCCAAGTACAGATAACATTTAACAATTAACTCACAGAATAGATACTGAACACACATAATAATTATTTAATAGCAAAATAATTACACGATATATCCCGGATATTACACGAACAGCCAATTTTCGTGCCTCAGTAGCGTCATTTGGTAACCAACCGGTTTGAATGTGAGCCTTAATCGGATCAATCCATGATGTCCCCAGGCCTATGGGAGCCACAAGCTTAACATCAATGCTCCGTGTTTTCAAAATGCGATAGTATACACATCTAGAACTTTCTTCTATCTCAGATGAAGCAAATTTAGACAACGCATCTGCCTTGGCATTTTCCTCCCTTGGAATGTGCTCAACATGGCATTCATCAAATTGGGTCATCACGGCCCTTACCAGGTGGACATACTTAGCCATCATTTCATCCCTTGCCTCAAACTCTCCCTTCGCCTGGGATATGACCAACTTCGAGTCTCCACGGACTTATAAGTTCTTGACCCTAAGTGTCCCTGCTAAGCCAAGACCAGCTATCAGAGCTTCATATTCTGCCTCATTGTTTGTGGTTGGGATGTCTAACTTCATGGCATACTCAATTAAGAACCCATCAGGGCTTTGTAAAACCAAACCTGCTCCACTTGAATTTGTTTTTGTTGCTCCATCAAAATAGAGAACCCAATATTCTTTCTCCTTATCAAACTTCTCTTTGTCCACCTTATCAACTTCCTTGTCTTGAGGTATGATATCTTCCTGCCCCCGACTTCTTGGTTGGGTATGGTACATTCCACCACGAAGTCAGCTAATGCCTGGGCTTTTATTATCGTCTGTGGCTTGTACTTAATATCGAACTCTCCCAACCCTATTGCCTACTTGATCAACCTCCCACTAGCCTTGAGACTATGAATGATATTTCTCAGGGGCTGATTTGTTAGCACCTCAATTCGATGAGCCTGAAAGTAAGGACGTAACTTTCTTGAAGCCAGCACCAAGGCTAGAGCAAATTTCTCAATAGTTGAATAATTCAGCTCAGCACCATGCAGAATTTTACTGATATAGTACACGGGTTTCTGGATTTTCAGTTCCTCTTTAACCAATACAGCGCTCAAGGCACTCTCTGAAACAGCTAAGTACAAGAACAAAACTTCATTCAAAGCTGGCTTGGCCAACAACGAAGCCTGGGCCATATATTTCTTTAATTCTTCGAAAGCCTTCTGGTTTTCCTCACTCCATACAAAGTCCTTAATATTTTTTAGTGACTTGAAGAATGTTAGGCACTTGTCTCCTGACTTGGAGATGAATCGTCCCAGCGCAGCAACCCTTCCTGTGAGCTTCTGAACATCCTTGACAGTTTTTGGTGGTTCCATGTCCAGGAATGCCTTTATTTTATCGGGGTTAGTCTCGATCCCTCTCTTGGAGACCATCAATCCCAAAAAATTTCCAGACCCTACTCCAAAAGCACACTTTGTAGGATTTAACATCATCTTGTGGTACCTCAGGACCTCAAAAGCTTCCCTCAAATGGGTTATATGGTCGGTCTTTACTAGACTCTTGACTAAAATGTCATCGACATAAACTTCCATAGTCTTGCCAATAAGATTCTTAAAAATTTTATTTACCAACCTTTGATAGGTGGCTCCTGCATTCTTAAGTCCAAATGTCATAACTAGATAACAATAAACACCAAAGTCAGTGATGAATGATACCTTTGGAATGTCATCCTTGTGCATCTTGATCTGATTATATCCACTGAATCCATCCATGAAGCTCAACATTTCATGCCCAGCAGTGGCATCTATCAAAGTATCGATCCTTGGTAACGGGAAACAGTCCTTAGGACAGGCATCATTTAGATCAGTAAAGTCCACACACATCCTCCATTTTCCATTGGCCTTCTTCACCATTACAGAGTTTGTTAACCACTCTAGAAATTGAATCTCCTCAATGAAACCAGCCTCCAAGTGCTTCTCCACTTCCTGTTTTATAGCTTCTTGCCTTTCTGGAGCAAAACTTCTTTTCTTTTGCTTCACTGTCTTCCGATTTGGGTCCACATTCAGCTTATGAGTAATCCGTTCCGGGTCTATTCCTGGCATATCAGCTGCTGACCATGCAAATATGTCACAATTTTCTTGCAAAAACTTCACCAACTTCCCTCTAAGGGGCTCCTCGAGCGTTGCTCCAATAAAAGTCACCTTCTCAGGATCTTCGGGGGCTAAAGGAATTGAAACCAAGTCTTCTGCTACCTTTCCTCTTTTCTCATCATTCTCTCGGATATCCAGATCTTCAATAGGAAGAACCTGCCCCCCAACTCCATCTGCCCTCAAAGAGGCAACATAACAGCTTCTAGCCATTTTTTGGTCTCCTCTCTCTTCTCCGATCCCATCCCGGGTTGGAAACTTCATAACTGAATGGTAGGAAGAAGGGACTGCTTTGAAGGCGTGTAACCTGTTCTTCTCAGAATAGCATTGTAAGTCGAACTAGCCTTCACCACAACAAAATCCAACATCTGAGTTGCTTGCCTTGGTTTCTACCCTATGGTTGTTAGCAACTTGATTATCCCCTCTACGGGACACTCCACTCCCGCAGACCCATATATTGGCATGTCGGTTGGGGTCAATTGGGAGTCATTATATCCCATTCTCAAAAAGGTGTCATGGAGCAAGATATCCACTGAAGCACCATTATCCACAAGGACCCTTCTCACTGGGTTGTTCCCTATTATTGGGGTTATAACCAACGGGTCGTCATGGGGAAATTTCACACCCTCCAGATCAGAATCATCAAAAGACATTGTTACTCCTGTCCTGGCCCTCTTCGTGGCTTCCCCAACAATATGCATAACTTCTCGGGCATACGTTTTCCTGGAGTTCTTGGATAACCCAGCAGCAGTTGGTCCTCCAAAGATTGTGTTTATCACAGCCCTTCGGGGTCGTGGTCCTCCGAAGATTGTATTTATCACAGATCCTCTAGGTTGGGGATTCCGCCCCTGATCATCTTGGTCCCTCATACGATCTTCAAAGTTCTTTCTTCCATTGTTATTCCTTTCCCCTCCATCTCCAGCGTATTTATTCAATCTTCCTTTTTGAATGAGGAACTCAATTTCATCTTTCAATTGTCTACACTCATCGGTGTCATGACCGACATCTTTGTGAAATCTACAATACTTGCTCTTATCTAGCTTGGCAGGATCAGCCTTCAAGGGCTTAGGCCAACGAATATCTCGATCTTTCTCGATTTCCATCAAGATCTGGCTTCTAGGAGCATTCAGCTTAGCGTATTCACTGAACTTTTGCCCAGTTCCTCCCTTCTTGGGGGTTGAATCAGGGTTTTGCTCGGTTCTAGGATACTTTTCCTTAGCGATATACTCCAGATCAATTTTCCGCTTCTTGCCTCCAGTGGGCTCATTACTCACTACAGTCTTCCTCATGCTTTCTTCCACCTTGATGTATTTTCCTGCCCTACCCTGGAGCTGCAACATGCTTTCAGGGGGCGTTTGGCTAAGGACATCTTGAAAAACTCATCCCTAGTTCCTTGTTGCAGTGCTATCATGGCTACCTTATCATCAAGGTCTAGGACTTTTAAAGCCTCCTTTGTGAAACGATTCAGGTAGTCTCTTAAGGATTCCTTTGTTCCCTGCACAATGCTCATAAGAGATGCTGAACTTTTCTCATGTACTCTCCCACTGATGAATTGCTTAATAAAAGCCTGACTTAATTCTCTGAATGACCCAATAGAGTTCGGGGGCAGACGACTATACCACCTTTGAGCCATACCCGATAGGGTTTGAGGAAAGGCCCGACACTTAATAGCATCATTCACGGGCTGCAACAGCAGTGCATTAGAGAATGTTGTAACATGATTAGCGGGATCAACCGTGCCGTCATAAGCTTTTATAGTTGGAATCTTGAACTTCCTTGAGATATGGGCATTCATTATATCTTCAGTGAAGGGTGGAGTAGGATCATCAGGATCTCCAAGGGGAAGAAGATTGCTTGGATCAGCCCTTGGGACAACAGCCCTTCTCTGCACTGGACCATCCAGGTCTATGATGGGAGGAGGATTTCTCCCCCTTAGAGGTATTGGGGGTCTGGTGGTTTGGTGCGCCTCCAGGTCGCGCCTCAGCCTTTGAATCTCAGCCTCGTGAGCCCTGATTCTTTCCTGCACTTCTTGGGGATTCGTCCCTTGGGTGTTTTGAGGGCGTTGGCTACCATCAGCCATCGGCTCTTTGCCAGCACGTCTCCTTTTTGGGGCTACTTCATCATCCGAAGATTCGGAGTCTCTCTTAGTGTAAGGACCAGAAAATTCCTGATCCTCAGGGATAGGAGCCAAACCTCGTATGTATGGGGGCGAACGCCCTCGCGCTTCACTACGTCCAGCATGTCCACTTCCTCCAACCTCGGGGTAAAGGGGCATCCCATAAGGGGGGTTAGTAGTAATAACAGTTGAATATTCGTACCCGATGGGTCGAGAATTCACAGGTGCATGTACTTGTTGAACTTGAAGATTCGTACCTTGAGTAGCCGAGGGAACCGTCCCTTGTGGCTGAGGTTCAGTTGCCCCTATCCAGGCTTCTCCTTGCGTGGTTGTATACGTTGAGTGAGGAGGCACCTCCACAGTTGAAAAAATCACTTGGGTTGTCCCCGTTGGTGTTCCTCCTCCAAGGGCTCTAACTGTTCTCCGTGTTCTCGCCATGGTTATTGTTGTGCTTTCCCACAGACGGCGCTAAATGTTATGGATAAAAAACTAAGGTTATTATTTGCTTTATTTATTGCTAAGGTTCAGGAGCTCAAGGCTTTTAATGGCTGCTCTCGTGTTTCGTAGCTTAACTCTACCTTTACGAGATGCCTACGTAACTCTGTGAATTAGAGAATCAAGTCAAAAAAACGTAGTTCTAATTGGAGGGGTGAGACCCTTTATATAGACGTTGGTGGTCCTCGAATTGGACTTGGTATAGGATACTTAGTGATCAAGTCTCTGAATTAGAATGGACATTGGAGTCCTAAATAGTAGGAAACTAATTCCTTATCCTTCTAGGTCCTTTAGAGGCTAATCTGCAAGGATTTATGTCCTCACTGGGACTCTTTTCAATAGCTGATTTTTCCCTTATTAATTAATTACGAAATTAATTAATATTTAGGGTTTTTGGGCCTTCTTTATTCCATCAGGTCTGATCAATGCGTTAACCTTTTTGGTCTGAATGTCATACATCTTCTTATTGGGCCTAGTAGCCATAATTGTGTATAATTAATGTAATATTTAATTACACAATCAGGATTTATTTATCCCTATCAATTGTTGTATCTACTAAACCCCAAATCTCTTAATCAAAAATTTTATGTCACTATCATTGTACTACATATATTCTTGAGTTTACATTTAATTTTTTATTAGATGAGTTACATCCTTTTTTTAACAAATTCTTTTTTATTACCTTAATTTTTGAGTAAGTAAAATATTAGTTTATATTATTTACATGTCGCCTTTTTATTTAGTTTTTGTAATTTTATTATAAAATTTTAAAAATGTCACCACTTTATATTTTTTTTCACTCACTTCACATTTAAAAATTCTCTTAGTCAACCCCGATAATTTTATATATATATATAATTAATTTTTATAAAAATGGTATGTAAAAAATATAATAATTTTAAAATAATCTATAATTTTATTGATCAACCTTTTTAAATTATGATATAATATATATTTTTAATTTGTCATTCATTTACATTACAAATAAATTTTAATATGATTTGATATTAAAAATATGAGATGTAATCAATGTTTTATATATAACGGATTAGTAGACTATTTTTAAAAAATATATATATATTAAAAATATAAAATTATTTTTTTAATTATTCTCTGCATCTCTTGCATCCCGCGAGAATCCCATTCCGGTTGGGACGGCGGGGATCGGTGATAAAAAAAATTATGTTCAGGATTCAAAGAAAAGAAAGTAAGACAATTTAATGAAAAGTTAAAATAATCATTTATCGTATTCAAAAATTATTTTTGTATAAATATAATCGCTTGAAATAAAATGTCAGTATATATACCGGCCCGTGCCTCGCACGGGCTATTACGCTAGTTAGTATTAATGTACGGTCAATTAGTCATGGGGTTGTTTTTCAAGAGAAGAACTGCATGTGTTGGTTGGGATTCTAGATATTTGGTTCCTAGCAACAAGAAATTACTAAAAATAATGTTTAAGAAAACAGGGGAGTACAAAGTAGCAAGAGCGGTTGCTGGCAAGGTTTATGAAGTTAGAAGCATTCACTCTTCAATTTTCATCGTTGATCTTGATAAAAAAAACATGTAGCTGTGTGCAGTGGTAGTTGAGAGGTTTCCCTTGTAACATGCAGTATGTGCTTTGCAATAGATCAGACCCAATTGGGTTGAGTAAGTGTTCAATTAAATAAATAATAAAATAGTTGTTAATACATATTAATGTTATTAATTTAATTTTATGGATTCTCAGGTATTGTGCTAGATATTATTTTGTGGAAAATTATAAGATAATATATGCATCAGAGATGGTACATTTGGAAGGTCCTGATGATTGGGAAGATGTATTTATATTAAAGGGTTGCTATATTAAATTATATAAGAAATTTTTTTAAATAACTAATAGTCATTATATTTGTTTGTGTAGCCTGTAGCAATTATTGTCCCACCTTTGTTGACTAGAAAACAAGGCAGGCCTAGAAAGAACAGAAGAAAGGCTTATGATGAGACATTCCATGAGAAAAAATAAGGTGTTGCAGCAAGTTTAAGCAACCTGAGAATAACAAAACTATGTGTGATGGTGGTCCGGTAGGCTCTAACTCAAAAAGAAAAAGGTTTAGAGTGGAAGTAGATAGTTGAATTAGCCTATTTGGATTGTTGACTGGATTTTTCACGTGATAATGAACATCTGTATATTCACTTTAGTGAGGATGATGATTTTTAGTGTCAGACACAACTAAAACAAATAGTGTCACACATTGTTAAAAGGTTTCAGGGAAATAATATGTTATAATTTGAATTAATTAATTAAGTATTCTACATTTATATAATTCACAAGAAGTAAAGTAGTAATATTTAAAAAATATAAAATTTATGAAGTTAAGACTAAAGGTTATATATGTCATATAAAAATGTTAAACAGTAAAGTTAACCATGGTTAACATAAAATTGTTAAAATATTTGAAAATGGGATATGTTTATAAATAAAATTATAAATGGTACATATTTATAAATGGATATTTAAAGTGGGACGTATTAATAAAAAATCAAAAATTTTATTGGTGGAGATTTTTATGCATGTAAGGGGTCCATCATTATTAATGAGCTTTTCACCAATATTTTATGGACACCTCATCAAACACTAACTTTTAACATATTCCCATGGTCATACACTAGAAAAACCGATAATAAACTAATTCTTCTCATCTGATATTGAATTATGTTATTTTTTTTGCCTGTATTCAGTGTTATAAAAATCAGGAATTAGACATAATGGGTTGAGTTATTGATCTAAGATTAATCGAAAACTAGGGATTAATCAGAGTGAAAATCAGATGTATTTCAGTACTAAAAAATATTTAATATATTATTATGATCATATTCTTTATTTATTAACAAATATACACTTATTATATCATAAATTATATAATTATTTATATTTAAATGAATATAGAATTTTAATATTATTAAATTTTTATGTATATATTTCAATAAATAAAATTTTATAACAATTAATCGAATTTCAAAAATTAAATCATTCAGTCTCCTTGTAAACGATTAATTGGGGATTAATCGGTTAATCGAGAATATTTAGAACAATGCATATATATATAACATTTTTGATGCCATGTAAGCTACTGATTTGTCTTCTAACTCTTCAAGTTCTTACTGAGTATAAATTCACTTTCAACTTCAGGCTCACCTTGATCAATTTCAACTATCACAATTTCCTTGATGTTTAAGGAGGGTGCAACCTTAACTTCTAAAGTCTCAGGTTCTCGAGCAAAAAGTGCAATGGTCTTTTCAAGACCGTACTCTTGCTATCTACAGAACACGAGCCATAAATTATAGCTCTCTGCTTTTGTTCAAAGTTATGAGTTCTTAATTTTCCATAAAACACATCCACTAGCATAAGTACAAAGTCAAGCCTCTCTCTGATGGATATGTTCTTATGTTTAAAGTGGTGCGGTAGAGTCAGCATGAACTTCCTATTTGACTAATGCATGAGATAAGTTTTTCCCTGTAATTTTAATTTTACTTAGTATCCTTGCATATATCACAAAAGTGAGGACAGTGTTTCTCCGGGTTGTAACTTAAACCATTCATCTTGAGTTATAAGGATATCCATCATGTTTTCTTTCATTTCAGCAGTACCTTCCATTAATAGCTCAATTTTTTCCCACATTTCCTTTGCACTATCACTTCATAGGAGTTGATGGCTCATATCGTAATTGGTCGATTCCACTATTATGAGTTGAAGGCTTGTGTCCAAACTATTCAATTCCATGTTAGTATCCGTGTATTTAAACCAATCCCTGGGAGTGGATATCAAAGAAATTCTTGTACTCGTTGTGATTGACGCTTCAGGAATTACTTCCATTAGAACAGAAGGATCATTCAGTAATATCTCAATATATAATGGATTTGAAACTTTAATATACAACGTCAACTTTTTCTTCCATAGGTTGTAATTTTTTCGATCAAACGGGGGAACCTTGATACTTTCAATCCTTTGGTTATTCATCATCTTGCATAACATCAACCAAATCTTCGTCTAACAAAGCTTCTTTTGTAGTCTTTGGTTCAATTTGGGGAGGGGGTTGAATATGATACCTACAATTTCTTTCGATTCATTTCAAGTTCTTCGTTAAATGTATGGTTTGAGGAATATACGAAATCAAAATAAGCATGAAAGAATTTGTTAAATATATGGAATCGACTACTCTAAGAATCAACAATAGATTCCTTGGACTCGACAGTTCATTGCTTGAAATCGACAGGTTAACAATTTCTTGGAATCGATAATATTTTAGCTTAGAATCGATAGCTTAACAATTCCTTGGACTCGACAAGATTGTTGAGTTTGATCCTAGAACTCGACAATACAGATGTTGAGTCTTGGATCTTAGGATTCGATAATACATAGAATCTAGAACTCGACAACTAATTAAGTAAATCCTTAGTCTTCTTTATCTAGGATTCAACATATTGGGCCTATTAATGTTATTTAGAATTAACATGTCTAGTTCCAACTAACTTGGGCTTTGGGCTAATTAATTTATGAATTGAGTTGCCTTTCAATCTTCTTAGAATAATTCAATTCTTCTGGTTTGCAGTCCTGACTGATCATGTCTTGTCTTCAACTAATTCCTTTTTGATTTGATTTGAAAGTTTCCTTTCCTGTTATGCTGACGTTTAATGCACTGGTCTGATTTACAAACGACTAGCATACAATTGAATATTATTTTTATCTTTTTCATTCACTTAATTAATGTTTGTTCTTTGTAGATTTATGAATTCACTTCACTGAAATCCTGAGATCTTAAATACCAGAATCAATTCATTTCTTTAACACTGAAAGTCCTTTGACAATTTATTCTTCATAAAGGCTTGATCATTAAAAATGAACTTCTTTCCGTGATCATGTTACAGACTTGTAGCTTTAATCCCATATTTCGATTATTTGTATTCATCCAATCTTATGTCTTCTGAATTCATGTTCTTCTTAGTTAATATTATTTACCTGTTTCTTTTTCATGTTGAGTTATATTTCCTCAGTTACATATTACGTTACATTATACTTTACAAAGGAAATATGACTTGCAACATTTTGAACTTGAGCTAGGGTTTGAAAACCTCAATTAAGATCACCTAAGACATTGCCCAAAGGATGATTCTTAATATTAGGCACCTCTTTAGGTACTTCAATTTCCGGCTGAACATGTTTAAGTGGATTTCTTGGATTGGTCGTTTCAATGATCATATGCTCAATTTGATGATTACAATCTTCAACTTCCTTGGAGTTGACATTATTTTCTTCGTCGTCATCTTCTACTAAATCCTTGAACTTTGAACGTGATTTGGATTCATTAAATATAACATTCATTCCACCACTAAAATATTAGGATTAAATACACGATTTGCTTTTATGTTCATTGAATAACAAGAGAAATCCCTTCATTTGACTTTGGGTCAAACTTAGCGAGATAGTCTTTGTATTCAACATTTAGCATTTGCTTCTAAATACTTTGAAGTAACTTAATGTCGGGGGTTTACCAAAATATAACTCATAAGGAGTTTTCAACTTGATGGTATGTAGTAAAACCCCATCTAAATTATAGAATGAGGTTGATGTAGGTTCACGCTAGAAGTACTTAGGTCGTCCTTATTTATTCAACATCGTATTTGCCATTTCTTATAGCTATCTATTTTTCCTTTCAACAACCCCACTAGATTAAGGAGTGTAAGGAGGAGAGAACTTGATATTATAAAAACCTCAAACACAATTTTTTAATAAATGTAAGATATTACAAATATTTTTTTTTATTAGTTACATATTCTCGTCAAGATTGTAATTTAAATTTACTAAACCTAGACAGTGATGACATATTTTCGGGTGGATCATGTAGTTAAATTTCGAGTATTTTTTGAAAATAAGTCAAGTTTTGATTTTGAATTCGGAATAAACTGAAATACGTCAACTCTTTATAACTTTAATTGGTTTAAATATGTAATACACATATAGATAATTTCTTTATAAGCAAATCTATTTTCCTCATTTTATTTAAAAATTAATTTATGTAGATTTTATTTTCATTTTATATTAAAAAGATACGAGATATAATTTTAAACTTGAAATTGATTAATAAATAAACTAATGATCTATTTACTTGGTATGCTTAACCTTATATTTTAAGTAAATTATTTAAAATTAACTTTACAAATATGTGACATTACCTTTGTTTGGAGTTAAATAAAATGTTCATTGTCTGCGACAGTTACATATTACGTCATCATTTATAAACATGCGACAATATGGTGTAATGGTATGAAGATGTACAAGTGAATTGAAAGACTGAACTTCGATTCCTCTAAATGACATTTTTTATATAAATATTAAAAATAGGGGTAAAATAGTCATAATATATAGAATGATATTCCTCTAAATGTATAGAATGATATTTTATATTGAAACAATAATTATAATGCTCTGAAAAAAGTTAACTTGAATTTTATATAAAATAACATTAAGTAAATTTAATAGATAACTAATATGTGTAATTATGAATACGATAAGAAAAAATTAATATATTTTTAATATGTGTAATTAATGACTATTAGGATGTTATTAATTGTCTTAAAATATATATTAATAGAAAAATCTAAAAATAAAATTTTTAAAGAAAAACCTTAAAATGATCAAGTACCTTTCTACTTCTCCTGTATTATAATATATATAGATTTCAAGACACACCTCAGAAATACCATTTGTGTTATGTGTTATTGTTAAATATGTTGGACGTGTAGGAACTTGCAACATTTATGGCTTGCCGTGTTGGAATTAATTAGGGGACCTTTTCTCCGCAAGTGAACTTGACCATTATAACGAGCTTTGATTTCGTGAAATGACTTGCGAAGTAACTTGAGATAATTTAAAAAGAAATGACTTCCAAAGTGGCGAAATTCCTGGCTACTTTGTACGACGAGAGAAACACGATGACAAACATATTTAGGCAGCAACGTTGGTACAAATTTTCACATCAATATTTTCATTCATAGATTAATACTGAATATGTATTCATTTTTTTTTCGCCTTTTAGAGTGAGAGAAGTAATAAAGGATGGTTTAATTTTTTTAATAAAAATTTCTGCAAATTAAATTTAGTTGTGGATATAATATTTTAATCTAATTGATTTTTACAACTTTTATATATTTAAGCTGATTAGGTTTTCATGTTTTATTTTAGTATTTTACATAATAAAATTATATTGATATATGTATAATTAAAAAAATTTAAAATTAATTGAAGTCTAATACTCAAAAAATGAGCTTATTAATTGATTACCTAAAAAATTTCTTAAAAATAATTTAAATGAATTATGTAATACCCCAGACATCTAATTTAGTTATCAAAACAAAAAAAAAAATTCTAGCTAAAACCCTCCAAAACAGTTAAACTACAAGTGTACTCCTCCATTTCTCTATAAATTCCCTCTCATTTCCATCCCTTTTCCCACTTCATCTTACTCTGCATTTCTCTTCTACTTAATCTCTCTCTTTCTCAAATCATGTTGAATTTAGTTTCCATGGCTCAAGAAGAATTTCAAGAATCTGATACTGTTTTCGGAGGTATTGTTGGTTTTTCAGGAGGAAATGATAATACTACTTGCAGCATTTTTGGTTATTCCGGTTACCAAAAATCAGGAAATAATAATAGCTTCAAGAGAAAGATGAAATCAATTCCCATAAACATTATGGAAATTCATTCTGACAGTGAATTTAGATACGAGCACGATGACGATGATGATAGCAATGGTGGTAGAATCACGCCTCCCCACGAGAAAGATGGCATTTTCGGTGTGTAGTGGAGATGGAAAAACTCTCAAGGGGAGGCAAATGTGTGAAATCCGCAATTCCATCCTAAGGCTCACAGGATTCCTTGAAACATAATGGCTTATCGGAAAATATGGGATTAAAAGCAGAGCTAAACACTATCAACTTCTTGGATTTTTCAGTACCTTCCAATTTAGAACCTCTTCGCAAGATAGAATTCAGCAATAATTAGTGGATTTTGAGAATATTAGAGAAATACCTTAAAGAAAAGACAGTTTTCAAAATCATTTTGCAGTAAAAAACCAAAACTAAGATATTTTTTGGATGGGAAGGGAGAAGCATCAAAATCAATTTTTGCCGTATCTGGAGAAAGTATGCGCTATTTATCAGAATTCAGATCTAAATCGCTGGTATGGTCATGATGAGTATAAATCCGTTGAGCATGAAATGTGTATTAGAAAAATAATATAATAATAGCAGCAGTATTGGCAATTTTTAAGGAGATTGAGATTGAAAATTTTTGTCTTAGCAGGAAGGAAAAATATGATGCATTAGTATTACATACAGTAAAACCTCTATAAATTAATATAGTTGGTACCGGAGAATTCTATTAATTTAGAGAGGTATTAATTAATCGATAAATTAATAATTATTAATTTATAGAGAATTTTCGGTAGCAAACAAAATTAACTTTTGATTAAATTTTTATTCACATAAATTTAAATAAAATGAATTGTACAATTTATATTTTATACTTAATTCAATTAATTCAATTAATAACTTCTTAGATTATCCGGGTGAAAATGAATCATGTTCCGAGGTCCAGAGTATAGAAGAGATTGCAAACACCATCCTTGAAAATAGTATTGAAGATGATCTTGAAGACGATAGAACACCGTTGGAGCCGGTTACACGTAAAGAAGCACTCAAGGCATCAAAAATGCTTAATAACTTTTTTATGCAACATGAAAGCACCACACCCGAGATTTTGGATGTAATAAGGAAGATTAGGGATGAGCTTCATGTTGATTTAAATTATATGAAAAAACAAACTACAATTGAATCATATTTTACAAAGATGTAATACCTATATTTTTATGAATATAAGGGAATTATTAATTTATAGTTTTATTGGGACCATATTTTTATACAGGGTTTTCAAAAAAATTATTATCTTATTATCTTATCGAAATTGATCATTTTTTGAACTGGCCCAAGTCGGGACCGGACAAAATTATTAATTTAGAGAGATTATTAATTAATCGAGTATTAATTTACAGAGATTTTACTGTATACATAAGACGAATAATAAACAAATTTAACACCGACCGGATCCTATATTAGGCTAAATGAAAGCCTTTGACCAAAAATTTAGGAAAATGTTATTTTCACAGCAAAATGGGATCAGAAGACGTACCGAAGTGAAGACCGATTAGAGTGCTGAAGTTTCTTAAAGCCTATACATCATCTCAGTTTATGAATATAGATTTGTTACTAGCTCTTTGAACACATACCCTCGTTATTAATCTCAGGGTCGGGGCACCCAAAAACAAATATTCTGGGGCACAAATTTTTTTGTTCGGGGGCATAAATTTTTTCATTCAGGGGCACCACATATGTCAAAAACATATAATGGACAGCTATGGACTAATAATCTGCAAAAACATACATACAGCTATATATTAATGTATTACATTATCGTGTAGACATAAAATTTGCTATTGCCATGATATTAGATGTCCCCAAAGCTATGCACTCATAATCAGCAAGAACTTGCAGAGAGATACTGTAGTATATATAGTATATATTACATATATAGTAACATATAATGTGAATTACTATATTATACATACCAGTAGAAACTCGCAGCATACTGCAGACAATGATACAAGTGGTTTATCAATAAGCTCAATTTTATGGAAGCTTAAAATGAGGAAGATATGGAGTACCATCACGTTCTCGGGTTATGAGATATGTTATGAACTCCTTGGTGCTAATTTCCCTGTATTTCGGTTGATTGCCATCAGACAGGAGCTCTTTTATTGGTCCATATGGCTTCAACATATCTTCAGTACTCGGATAAAAGAAGCTGGCCACAGATATTCTCGGGCCTTCATGTTTTGCTAATACTCTATGATGCATACTCTTGAATCTATCATTTGTTATAAGCTGCATATAAAATGAATACTCGCATAAAATAAAATTAGGTAATACATTTTCCATTATGAGATGTTTGGAATAGAACAGAAGGACGATGAAAAATATATATTACCTGCATTAAATCTCCGATATTAACTAGTAAAGTTCCCTTCACAGGATGTACATCTGTCCATTGGTTTTCATGTAAGATTTGGAAAGCACTGATGTTGTCTTGTAGGAGTATGGTAAGAAAACTCGGATCAGAGTGTTTTGATGTGCCTAAAGTCAGTTGAGGTTGTGGACATGGTGGGTAATAGTGACAAGATATCTTCTGAGTGCAAAAACATCCTAAGCTTGCAAGGTAATCGCTGGTTAGGCCTAAAGCCTCCGATAACAACTCCAATAGTAGGTTCTTCAGGTTTATCAAGCATTCAGCATAATCACACATTGCTCCTCTACAGTAGGACATACAACAACACATCTAGATAACTTAGATACATATTTAAAAGAAAAAAAAATGTTGAAAATACATAGTGACCTGCTGTTCAAGCATTGAGTTTAGTACCCATAGATTTCAAGAAAGGCTGAAGGTACTGTTTGATTCCAATGAATACTCATTACTTTTTATTTGAAATTCTATAACCACCTACAAATTATAATGTTACATGTAAAATTTCATTGACCATTATAATCTGGATGTATATGTAAGTATGTAGTGAAGAAGAGGATAAAAAAAATGTAAATATATTATTTCTCAATGATCAGAGAATATAAATGTAATGTTTACAATATATATATACAAGAGAATGACAACTAGCATAACTAACTTTGATTTTACTAACTATCACTTCTTTGTTTGACTAAAATCTAAAAATATTTTATTTGGTAATGGATTATATTGAAATACAGTATTCATTATTCCAATATTAGTCCTGTTATGTTAAACAATGAATAATCTGTCCTAGAATGAATATAACCATCATCTAAAAGATAAGATTTCAATTTAGCAAATCACCTTCTGGAGGCTTGCCTCAAGCCATATATAGACTTAATCAATCTGCATACCAGATTAGATTCAAAATACCTTTTGTAATAACCTAAAGGTAATTACATATATACTTCTTCCTCTAGTTCTCCATGAAGAAAAGTGTTATTCACATATGGTTGTTCAACTTACAAACCTTTTGCAACAAAAATAACAAACAAGCATCTAACTGTTACCATCTTAGCAACAGGGGCAAAGGTTTTCTGAAAATCTATACCCTCTTGTTGATTAAGCGTGCCTTATCCCTTTCTACCTTACCATTAGCCAAATAATTTATCTTGTAAATAAATTTGCAACCAATAACCCGTTTTTCAGCTGGAAAAAGTACTAACTTCCAAGTGTTATTGTTCTAAAGTGCAGTAAGTTCCTTCTGCATTGGCTCAATCTATTTTAGATTAGAAACTTCTTGATAAAAATGAGTGGGTTCCACTATCATGAAAGAATTAGCGATAAATATTTTATGACTAAGATCTTGTGAAGGTTGTGACATGTAATTACAAAAAGTGGCTCTTTGAATGTTTTGTAGGAATATGATAATTAGTACACCATTGTGGCCTGACATTTACTCTGGTAGATTATCTTGTAATTGGAAAACAATTTGTCCAATTCAAAAGGATTATTTCCAAATGATACTGCATTGGTTATCAGACCTTGTAGAATGAACATGTAAAGATTATTGCTCAAGAATAGGTGAATGAATGTCAAAAGTAATTGATGTGCTAGTATTGTCAATAGAAGAAGATGTAGGAGAAACTACATCAGGACTTGACACACAAGGATCAAGACTTGATACAAAATTATCAGGATTTGATACAAAATTATCAGGATTTGACACAATATTAGAATGTGGTAAAATTACCCTAGTATCAGTAAATGTATAAGGTAGTTTTTTTTAATATACTGTAGAATCATCAACAAACTAATATTGAATAACCGACTGATTAGAAGGCTCAAGGCACAACTGATGTGGTATTTTTCTAATATAGGAAAATATGTTCATGGAAAACTACATTTGTTCTAACAAATACAGAACGAGTCTCCAAATCTAGGTGCAAGTTTCTCTGAAAAATGAATGGAAGCATAACACAGAGGCAACCAAAGATTTTTAAAATAGAATAATCTGGTGTTTTGTAATGTAGAAGTTTAAAAGGTGTTTTGTAATCAAGAATAGGTTGGTAACCTATTTATGAGGTATGTTACAGTAAAAATACAATCCGCCCAATATTTTACAGGTAAATCAAATTGAAATCTGAATGGCCTTGCCATTTTCAACATTTGTTTGTGTTTCCTTTCTAACCTAGCATTTTGCTGAGGTGTGTAAGGACATGAAGTTTGTTAGGTAATTCTCAAAGACTATAAAAGAGTACGAAAATACTGATTTATAAATTATGAACCATAATTAGATCTAATGGTTTTAACAGACACATGAAACTGATTTTGAACACAAGAGGGAAAATCTCTGAATATAGAAAAAACTTGTTATTTATTAGGCATGAGAAACACCCAAGTAGCTCAACTATGGTCATCAGCAATAGTAAAAAAATATTTAGCTCCTTTGATAAAAGCTACACTATATGGACCCCAAACATCAAGGTGAAGTAAATCAAAATTTGCAACAACATAAGAATCACTATGCTGATGAAAAGAAGGTTTATATTGTTTAGATAATGGACAAACTGGACAATCTTTATTACAAGATTCAGAAACATTTTCTAAAAAAGAAAATGTTGAAGTATAATATTGAAGTATGGCCTAATTTAAGGTTCCAAAGTTTAGACAAGGAAGATTTTGAGTTAGCAACAACAGTATGTGCAGTGGCACCATGTATTGAACTTGCTAGAAGAGAAGAATATGTGCTGGATCATTGGATGTAAGATAACACAAATCACAATGGGAATTTTTATTAGCTAGGACCTTCTGTTACTTCTGGTCCGAAAAAAAACACAGCGAGTTGTAGAGAATGTAACAATATAATTAGTGTCTTGAGTCAGTTTGGAGACAAAAGAAAGATTGCAACTAAATTCGGAATGAATATGACATGAAACAAAGTTAAAGAATGATTTAATTTGATTTTTCCAAACTTTAGTAACTGATAAGACTTGTTTATTAGGCAAAGCCACGAGAAAGAGTTTGTGACAAAAACTGAATATTAGTGAAAATATTATATTGCAACCACTACGCCATAAGTATGCTACTGGAATGCATGTAACTATATTAGGTAAAAAAAAATTGTCCTATTGTAACACCTCTCCGTTAGTGTTACAAAAGGTATAAAACTAGTGTTGCACAAAAATGCCGGTGTTGCACAACATGTAACACCTACATTAGTTGCTATCTTAATTTTTAAAAATATTCAAGTGAAAATATTATCATAAGTTAATATTAAAATTATATTCTGATTTATTGGTGGATGAAAAATGTAACAAATGATATTAAAAGTGAAAATGTAACAAATATTAATTAATGGGTTGAGGCTTGTTTTTAAAATTAGGGTTTTAATTTTGAGTTCAAAATAGGGGTTTGTTCAATTTTGAGTTCAATTGGGGTTTTATTTACTTGAAATTCAACTAATCGGTTTCTATTTTTTTTTGCAGGGCTTCTTTAGAACTTTGATTTCAGTTATTTTAACTCTCTTTCTTTATTTCAATTAATTAGATTATTTAGTTATTTGTTTTCATTTTGTACAGTCTAACAAATTATCCTTTTTGCAGCTTATGACCATGTTTCCTATTTCTGGTGTGTTCATAGGTGCATGAATGATGTTAATGAGTCTCATTGTCCAACTTGTAGGCATCCATATCAATTTTGCAACTGGAGAAACTGGTTGAAAATTGTAAGTTTTGTTTTTAATATTAACAGCTAACTGTGCTATGTATGTATGCTAAATATATGAAGCTCAAATATGGTGTATATACTTTATCAAATTTATTCGTGCATAGTGTTTTTGCTAACTTTATGATTGTTTTTGCTTCAACATTCAACATGTGTACACTCTTCTGAAGCAACTGCCTCATACACAAAATGTACTTTGATCGCTAGAGGAGAAATCTTGGGTACTAATCGGCCTGTAATTCTACATTTACATATCATGTTTAACTGTTTGTAAATGTCTTGAATTACTAACATTTTTGTAACTAAAATACAGAGGATTGAGATGCGTCTGGTTTACATTCCATGTTCCTTTGTATATTATATAGGAACTTGAAAATAACTGTTTGATGATGTCTTTAAGCTCAATTTATGCATTTTGACCTAGGATAGGAACATTGACCTGGGATAGAAACTCTATGCCGGAATGTTTACGGCTTTTGATATTAGATGTTTGACTTTTACTATTTGGCAAGTAACGAAGACTTTACGGAGCAGAATCAGCAGTTCTAGAAGGCACTTTGGGCCTTCAGCTCAACTACACAGCAGCAAGCTCAGCCTGCTACAGTTGAGTGAATAGTTTCCATGGAGTAGTCTCGTTATGCATTCAATTTATATCCTCTGTTTTGATTATATCTACTGACACTTCTTCAGTTTATATGCCATGGTATATCCTACTCTACTTTTATATCTACTATTTTATTTGATTTGCCTGTAAAGTTTTGGACTTTTACTGATTATGTTGGTGGGTTTTGAATCTTGGTTTCTGATGATTAAAGTTCGATTAGGCTAGTGTTGTCTGGGGGTTGATGTACAGATTTAATTGGAACATAATTGATTATCTCAATGTAACTAATTGACTTGTATATTCAATTTGCTGAATTTAGAAGTTAAGAATACTAAAGATGCTACCTTTAACTTCACAAATGAATGAATATGCCTTTCGTATGGATGTACTAGACCCTGGTTGTCATTGCTTACCTTGGTGTTTAGGTTACCAAGTTGCAGGAGAACTGTCATTGCGTGTGCAACAACTTAATGTTTGTTGTGAAACCAAGACTAAGGTCTGAACCTTATTTTAATTTTTCTTGCCTCTTTATTCAAGTGTGCTGTGTATATTTTTCTTGCTCCATTCAGTAAATATTCTGCAATTCTGAATATTGCTGTGTTTATTCAATTGCTTGCATCCGTTTGAATGTTTCTTGTTTTTTTATATGTTCTGATCATAACCTTAATTGACCTCACAATTTTTTTTGAATTGTCTTCCCACTTGTATATCATATTACGTTGGCTTCATCTGTCAACATCTTTATAGGATAATGTCTTTGTCACTGTGGTTGCTTCTATTCAATATTTATGCCTACTATAAGCTTTCAAACACTACATCACAGATCCAAGCTTATTATTTAACGTTATGATGTTTATGTTACCATAAATATCAATTTTTGCTAAAGGGAAACTGATTTTTTTAATGTGTGAAGTTAGTCGAATTCGTACATTATTTATATAAGAACTCAAAGCCCTGGAAATATTTAACATGGATTTTCTGTATAGTACAAGAATCTTGTATTGAGCCACGTGCTACTATGTTATTAGTTGACATTTTTTTGTTGTTAATTTATTATCGCTGAAGCTACGGAATATAGTTGTTTGCTCTAAAATTCTAAAGTGAACATTGTAGTAATAAATATTGCTGAGAGATAAGAACATAAGATAAACTTATGAACTTCAACTAGATTCTTAGCAAAGCGTTATGTATTAAAATCATCAGCAAAAGAACCCTTTTACCTTATTATGTATTATTAGTTTTCAAATCTATGAGTGCAGTAACAGCAATTCACTAAATCAACTAAGGTTGATTCTCACGTAGTCAAACGTAAGCCCGTCAATGGAGGCTTTGGTTTTTTAAATTTAAAAGTGACTGATTCCTCATGTCATATCCTAAATTAACTTCCAACTGTGCCATTTTAATACCAAATCAACTTTTATTGATTGTTAAGAAATTTGGTGTGACTTGTATACATGAGCAAGGAATGGTGAATGAGGGAGAACAAGTATCTCTCTGCCTGGTTATTTTGTATCAAGATCAGGAAAGTGTGGAAAGGCAAAAAGTGATTTTCTCCCTGGTTATTTTGTATAATTTCATATCCAAGAATAGTCGAAGAGTAGTTTTTTCCTATCCAAAGATAACTTGGATGTTATGTTATTGTACTTTGGTCGCCATTGGCGTTGGGGATGGTTTGGAGAATTTACTGTTATGTAGTTATTTCGTTTGCAGAGCTGAGACTCTTATGTACGCAACTTTGATGTTTTTGTTGATTATGGATTGTTCTCAAAACAAACCTTATATTTCAAAAATGTTTATAATAACTGTTATATTTGCTTGTTCTGACATAATATTTGTCTACATTTAATGTTACATTATATATGTTACTAGTGTTACAATAGATAAAAAGACTGTTACAATACACATATTCCAGTATTTCCTAACTAAAAACTGGTATTACAATAGATAAAATCTACTGTTACAATAGGCAATGTGGGACCCACAGGCGGGGTCCACGTGAGACCACGTGGCACCGGTGGTCCCACTTATACAATCTTGATCAAGCTATTGTATCACTCATTTTGCATTACATTTGGGCATGTTAGTATTACACTAGGTGCCTATTGTAACGTTTTCCTCTATGTTACAATAGATCAGTGAAGTGTTACATTAGGGTGTCTATTATCATGCTCGTATACGTAACGCCTCTGGTGTTACAATAGACCTATTGTAACGCTTTTTGGGCCTATTATAACACCATTTAGGCATTACAATAGCCCACTTATGGCGTAGTGAACACATATGACTAGAGGCTCTAATATCTATAATCCATGTTGTAGAAAGATCAGTTTGAACGTAAGCATGAAAGCCATATGCCATACCTTCTATGTAATGGATCTGATCTTCAGGAGAAGTCAAATTCCATTTTTTGTGCATCATCATGAGCATTAAATTGTTCATATGAGACATTTGAGACCCATAGTAGGACCTGGATTTGAATTCATAGAAGAATTACCATAGTGATTAACATTCTGCACAACACTAAAGCACCAGTATTAGCACGAATTGCATTTTTTTGCATATTTTGAGGAATTTTCCTCAAACCAATGTGGACATTCTGAGTAGTCTGCATTGTCTGAAATTGTTTCCCTCTTCCTTTCTTCTTATCAGGATAACCTATCAGCTTGAAACATTTCTCTCTGGTATGTCCCTCCTTGTTAAAGTAAGAACATTTAAGCCCACTCTTATTTTTATGAAATTCAATACCTATAACATGCTTACCAGACTGTCTTATTTTGGTATATCCTGATGAAACTTTAGCATTTCCAACAAAAAGAATTAGGTATGTGACTACCCTGCTTTTGTTTCTCATCTTGCTTAATCAAGAAAAATGCATGAGAAATGGATGGCAGATGATTCATCATAAGAATTTGTCCCCTAGCAATACGGTAGCTATCATCAGCCCCATAAAAATTGTAACGACTTCTTTTTCTATTCTCTTTCAACCTCCAACTTGTGATCTCCACAAGTACATCCATACTTACAAACAGAAACAGCCACCAATGCTGCATACTCATCTCATAGGTTCTTAATTTTGTGATAATAAATCTATATAAACTTATATCATTTTTCTAGAGCACGTGAATCCTTCAATAGTTGACAAAAATGATGACCATTAATACTAAAAAATTGGTCATATAACTCATCCCAAATCTCTTTAGCAGTTCTGACAAAATCCATACCATTACTAAATTCTTCAGAAACAGTATTAATAATCCAACTAATTATCAGATAAGTGGATTTTATATCTACTTGGAACTCTTCATTACAAGCTTAAGTTGGTGTTTTGGACTCAATTTGTTGGCACTTTTGATATGTTTTTGTGTTATTGCATTTCAGGAATCAGTTAAATGAAGAAAGGAGCTTTTCAAAAAAATATGCTGAAAAGAGATCAAAATTGGAAGTCTAGGCCATTCTCAATTTATATAGAATCTCTTTAGCTTCACTTGGGCATTTGAATCGCCTAATTCTGACGAGCAGAACTCAAGATACGGCCAAAAGAAAAATTGTCAGAAAATTTCCAAAAGGCTGGCGCGGCCGCGCCAGAACCAGCGCGGCCGCGCCAGAACCAGCGCGCCCGAGCTCCAGAAATCACTATTCCAGCGCGGCCGCGCCCGAAAGTAGCGCTATGAGTTCGGTTATGAACTAATCGTTATCGTGGGGTGATAACGGATTTACTTATGGATTTCTATAGGTAATTATTTTGATATCTTAGTGTGCGGCGATTAATTAATATCCTAGTATTGGTTGTGCTTATTCATCTTATGTGCGTAGCTAACATATAAGATAGCGTGTTAATCTATATTAAAGCGAAAGTGAATATAGAGGTTTAGAATTTGCCATACTAGCATAGGTTCATGTATTTATTATGCATGATTCGTAGGTAATTTTAACCATCTTACTTGCCCTATGTAATCACGATATATAGATAACTTGTTCATTAAACCTTTATGTTGTCAAATTCTATAGACATATATAGGATCCCGACATAATTGGTGTCTATTTAGCTTCTATCTCTTTTGTGGATGTCTGGTAGTAGGGTATTCATACAACGAAAGTTGGCGTTTACTAGTTTCGTGTTATCTGATTAGTTGTCATCACCATTGCATGCTAAGGTTAAAAATAATGACTTTGAATGAAGTATTTAATGAAGTTAGAATTTCATGTTTGTCTCATATTGTGAATTTCATCACTTTTATTCTTAGTTAATTGCATATTAGTTTAATCTTAGTTATAAATATCTCAACTTGTTATTGTCTTAGCATTGAGCGATAGTCATACCATTGTTGCATAGGTGCATAATCTAAAGTTAACTAAAAAGAGTCTCTATGGGAACGAATCCGATTTATATATTATACTACTTGTGAACGCATATATTTGCGTGTAATTTTAGCGCGTATTTTCGCCCTAACATTATCGTATCATGATTATCATATCATTAACTCTATCCCATTGTGCTTTCAAGACAGATGTATCATCAGGTTTTGTATAAGTTCCACGAATGTTTTGTTTTTCGATCATTTAGTTTAATAAAAAAATACTTATCACTAATAAGTAACCAATTTTTTAAATAAATCTGCCCTTTTCAACTAATACACTTATCTTATTTAACTTTTCAACTAAAACTACTTAGTTTTCAAGAAATATCACGTGCAAGTTTATTTACTAAAATAGAAATAATAATATTGTTAATGTTAATAAATATCCACTTACCTTTTTCAACTGTAATACATTATTTTTTATAATTTTTCCAACCTAATTCCCATAATATCCAAAAATAACAATGTAACATGGACAATTCTATTTAGTAACTTAAGATAAAAATATTATATTTATTTTTATCAACTAAACTCGTTATCAATTCAAATCAATGATAAATTATTAAAAATTTAAATTTAAAATAAATTAAAAAAATATCGAATATTAAAGAAATACGTGCATTTTGCAGGATTCCAAGCTAATAATATTTAATAGCAATATAAAAAAAGCTAAACTATTTTAATCATGCATGATAGAATAATAACATATATATACTCTTTATCAACAAGCGAAGTATTACAGCATAAAGGTCCGGTGTATTGAAATACCAAATTTTTGTACTCACTTGATAATTATAAAACGATTTTTTTAATTTTATATTATTAAATTTCAACTATTTACACAACTTGACTTCTTTAGACTCTATTTTTTATTAGTTAGTTTTCATCATGTTAACATATACAATATTATTATTATTGAATAACATAGATAGTTCGTTTTTCCTGTGATTTCTTATTAACTCTGATTTTGGTCTGGATTCACTTATATTTCTCTAATTTCTCTTGTGTTGCGACTTCTTTGGACGATTTCTTTTATGTTGCTCTGTTTTGGATTCTCTTGGAATTTTTTGCTTGTTTTGGATTCATGATTCAAGCTTTTGATTATTTTGGATTCATGATTCTGTTTTTGGATTTTTTGGATATTCTTGTTTTCGATGTTGCAGCTTTGGGTTGTTTAGTTTCGTGGCTCCGTTTTTTGTTTGACAAACTTTCGATTCACCATCGTGAGTTTGAGGGTGGATGATAACATATAAAATATTATTATTATTAAATAATTTTATTATTATAATAGTAGTTTATTGTTGGGATGTTTTCCTTTATCTTTGTTTACTTGCCGGCTATGTAAAGTATCATTCTCTTGTAATTGATAGCAAGTCATGTAATAATAATAAAGCTCTACTTTTTCTTCTTCCCTCTATATTTTATCACATCCAAACATTCATTTACTTTTACTAAACACATAAATATTTTTAAGAAGTGATATTTAACAAATTATATTGAAAAAGATAAATATTTTAATTTGACTTATAAAGAAGAATCGCGACTTAATGATCGTTACACGTAAACAGAACAAACATATAAAGACTAACAAATAGGGTCGAGCATTCGGCCGGTTCAGTCCAAAACCGCACTGAACCGAATAGACCGAAAAATCGAATTATCATATTTTCTTGGACCGAACCGGACCGAAATTGTATAATGGACTAAACCGAACCGAAATAATTCGGTTCGATCCGGTTTTGTACTGAACCGACCGAATTTTTTGAATAAAATAAAATTGTATTAAAATATTAAAACGAAATTTATAAAATTTAAAATATAATTAAAGTAAAGTGATATGTAGTTAACTAGGAGTGTATAAATACAACTACCAATTATAATTTATGATCATAATTTTTAAAATATATGTAAAATATATATAATATAAAATTATAGTATTTATGATTTGGTCTATTCGGTCTATTCGGTCCGGACCGAAATATCTTTTATAAGAACCGGACCGGACCGAATTTTAATCCGATCACGGAATAGGCCGAATTTCTGAAAAATCATGACTGAACCGAACCGAACCGAATAAGCACGGTTCAATTCGGTTTTCGGTTTCGCTTCGGTTTTGCTCAGCCCTACTAATAAGTTAAAAAATTACACATACCTCAAAATTGAAGGCAATCCATCACAGTTAACTATGCCGTCATCGAAATCACAAGTAACAGTATCCCTCCACTGTCCAATCTTAGTAACAAAAAGATCTAGAGTGCTGTAATACTTGACTTTGCGTTTAAGATCGCGAGTATAAAACTCCATTTTCAACTCCTTTGGCTGTTCATGAAATTGCCTGCCGCGTTCCAGAACACCATCTGTGACAGCGTCTGGTATTCCATGCTTAGTAATCCGAAAAAATCCCCAGTTCTCGCATGCTTCACGAATTTCAGCCACAATCTCAGCTCGTCGGTTCGCATCTTCAAACCCCTCCAGGCTAACCACTGGCAAGTCTAGCTGAACATCTGTCTTTGGCAACTTGTCTTGTGGATGAATAAAGAAGTTTGGAATTTTCGAAACACCAGAATCAACAAGCCATTTAACTCCAGCTTTAGTGTCGTCAAACTCCTTAATTTCTTTAAGTGCATCATAATCAGAGGTCTGCTTATTTGTAATCTCCATGGCAAATGACAAACTCAGCTTAACCAAAATAACTGTATAACTAATCTGATAATCCGAACAATGAACTTGTTCTATTTGGAGATACTTCCTCTGATTCTGCCTTATATTTTCTTTTCGCATAATATCACATGTGTTTATAAAATATATTTATTAAATAAAAATGTTGACAACTGGAGCTTCACGGAAACTTCATCCAAGAATAAAATACACTTCCTCTTTAATGCTTTGACTCATGCGAATATTTATCATGTTTGCGTAGGTGTTTCACTAATTTCAGAGGAAAAAACAAAGTGTTACTATATGAAAGTGATAATTTTACAAATTATTATTAAATCTTATTTAAAAGAATTTGAAAAATAATTTATGGAAAACTCTTTCACCTCAAAATAATAAAAAAAAAATCAAAACATACTACCAATTAGGATTATATCAATTATCATATTTCTGATATCATTAGTATGTAAGGTTGAAGGTGATATATTGAGTGAGCTTTAGTTGTATTAGATATATATGTGATATTTTGAACTTTTCTTCTGCACTATGCTAAAAATAAAACGTGCTCATTTGATATAGTCTACTGGAGCAGGTGGATGAGATGATGTTAGTTCACGGTGGTAGACAAACTGAATTGATCTCATTCAGACTCCATATAATAAAATAGTATTAGTTCTATTGTCATGCAATGTACGGTATGTTTCATATAATATTTATATAAAAATAATTTCTCATTTTTTTAAATCTTTTATCTTCTTTCACAAAATGTCAATGTTAATGTTATATGATGATCAACTCATACTCGTTTTTATTCAACATTAATATTAAATGGTCAATTAAAGTATCGAACCTTTGTCTCTTTGCTTAATAATACAATTTAGAGTTTATGAAATCATAATTCTATCCCCGACTATCGTACTATATTAACTCTTTTACACTAACTATATATAGGATCTAATTGATCTCGAGTTTAACCAAACAAAGTATGTTAAACACATTATCGAGCTCGAGTTTAACCAAACAAAGTATGTTAAACACATTATCGAGTTGATACGAACTCAAACTCAAACGCCACTTTCAATGAACATGGCTTAAAATGTTTCTCAACAACTTAAGTCTTATCATTTTAAGCAAGTTAGAGTGAGTTTCAACAATATTAATTGATTAATAAAATAATTGAATTTGGCTATACTGAATCGGAAAAATTAACTCAAAATTAAATTGGAATTTGATAAACAAAAGCCCGACTCAAATAAATCCATTTAATTTTAATTATCGAGAATAAACAACTAGTCAAATTTAATTTAATAGCTGCGGATTAGTTAGTAAACTTATCGAGTAATATGTTTGACTACGAGAATAAACAACTTGTCAAATTTAATTTAATTTTACTATAATCATATTACATGACTAATGGAGTCATCGAAACATTTTATGATGATCACTAAAACAAATTTAGTGAATTACGGCAGAAAACTTACCACCAAAAAATTGTGTACACCAATTTTTTAATTGTGACGAATTTTAGTATAAAATTTTTGTCATGAATGACCATAATTTTTGTAGTGGATGCACTCGACTCGTAAATACTTATTAGGAGTAAATGATAAGACATGCAGATCTATTGTTGTTCAATTGGTCCCAAGGTAAAAATGCATGTCTGGATGTGACTCGTATTTCTCCTTTTGCTGGTGGGGGAGTGAGTTCATAGGCTCCTGGGGTGGCGTTGCTAAATGCGGTTGAAAAGAAAAAAATGGAAGTATTCAAGGATTTGCGCTGACCATGGTTATTCGTTCATCCCCTTTGCCTTCTCTACTTTTGGGGAACTAGACACAGAAGCGTTGGATGTTCTCTCGCGTCTCAAGACTCTTTCCAATATTCTCTCTAATAATGCTAAGAGTGGTGTTTTTCTTTTTCATAGTTTAAGCTTTTGTTTTCAGAAAGGGGTGGGAGCGCAACTTTTGTCTCGACTCCCTTCTAATTTTTCGAGTTAAATTACTCCAATTCATTACTGAAAATACCAAAAGTTAATGTTTTCTTTTAAAAATTCAGACTCCATTTAATAAAATAGTATTAGTTCTATTGTCATGCAATGTACGGTATGTTTCATATAATATTTATATAAAAATAATTTCTCAATTTTTTAAATCTTTTATCTTCTTTCACAAAATATCAATTTTAATGTTATATGATGATCAACTCATACTCGTTTTTATTCAACATTAATATTAAATTGGTCAATTAAAGTATCGAACCTTTGTCTCTTTGCTTAATAATACAATTTAGAGTTTATGAAATCATAATTCTATGCCCGACTATCGTACTATATTAACTCTTTTACACTAACTATATATAGGATCTAATTGATCTCGAGTTTAACCAAACAAAGTATGTTAAACACATTATCGAGCTCGAGTTTAACCAAACAAAGTATGTTAAACACATTATCGAGTTGATACGAACTCAAACTCAAACGCCACTTTCAATGAACATGGCTTAAAATGTTTCTCAACAACTTAAGTCTTATCATTTTAAGCAAGTTAGAATGAGTTTCAACAATATTAATTGATTAATAAAATAATTGAATTTGGCTATACTGAATCAGAAAAATTAACTCAAAATTAAATTGGAATTTGATAAACAAAAGCCCGACTCAATTAAATCCATTTAATTTTAATTATCGAGAATAAACAACTAGTCAAATTTAATTTAATAGCTGCAGATTAGTTAGTAAACTTATCGAGTAATATGTTTGACTACGAGAATAAACAACTTGTCAAATTTAATTTAATTTTACTATAATCATATTACATGACTAATGGAGTCATCGAAACATTTTATGATGATCACTAAAACAAATTTAGTGAATTACGGCAGAAAACTTACCACCAAAAAATTATGTACACCAATTTTTTAATTGTGACGAATTTTAGTATAAAATTTTTGTCATGAATGACCATAATTTTTGTAGTGGATGCACTCGACTCGTAAATACTTATTAGGAGTAAATGATAAGACATGCAGATCTATTGTTGTTCAATTGGTCCCAAGGTAAAAATGCATGTCTGGATGTGACTCGTATTTCTCCTTTTGCTGGTGGGGGAGTGAGTTCATAGGCTCCTGGGGTGGCGTTGCTAAATGCGGTTGAAAAGAAAAAATGGAAGTATTCAAGGATTTGCGCTGACCATGGTTATTCGTTCATCCCCTTTGCCTTCTCTACTTTTGGGGAACTAGACACAGAAGCGTTGGATGTTCTCTCGCGTCTCAAGACTCTTTCCAATATTCTCTCTAATAATGCTAAGAGTGGTGTTTTTCTTTTTCATAGTTTAAGCTTTTATTTTCAGAAAGGGGTGGGAGCGCAACTTTTGTCTCGACTCCCTTCTAATTTTTCGAGTTAAATTACTCCAATTCATTACTGAAAATACCAAAAGTTAATGTTTTCTTTTAAAAATTCAGACTCCATTTAATAAAATAGTATTAGTTCTATTGTCATGCAATGTACGGTATGTTTCATATAATATTTATATAAAAATAATTTCTCAATTTTTTAAATCTTTTATCTTCTTTCACAAAATATCAATTTTAATGTTATATGATGATCAACTCATACTCGTTTTTATTCAACATTAATATTAAATTGGTCAATTAAAGTATCGAACCTTTGTCTCTTTGCTTAATAATACAATTTAGAGTTTATGAAATCATAATTCTATGCCCGACTATCGTACTATATTAACTCTTTTACACTAACTATATATAGGATCTAATTGATCTCGAGTTTAACCAAACAAAGTATGTTAAACACATTATCGAGCTCGAGTTTAACCAAACAAAGTATGTTAAACACATTATCGAGTTGATACGAACTCAAACTCAAACGCCACTTTCAATGAACATGGCTTAAAATGTTTCTCAACAACTTAAGTCTTATCATTTTAAGCAAGTTAGAATGAGTTTCAACAATATTAATTGATTAATAAAATAATTGAATTTGGCTATACTGAATCAGAAAAATTAACTCAAAATTAAATTGGAATTTGATAAACAAAAGCCCGACTCAATTAAATCCATTTAATTTTAATTATCGAGAATAAACAACTAGTCAAATTTAATTTAATAGCTGCAGATTAGTTAGTAAACTTATCGAGTAATATGTTTGACTACGAGAATAAACAACTTGTCAAATTTAATTTAATTTTACTATAATCATATTACATGACTAATGGAGTCATCGAAACATTTTATGATGATCACTAAAACAAATTTAGTGAATTACGGCAGAAAACTTACCACCAAAAAATTATGTACACCAATTTTTTAATTGTGACGAATTTTAGTATAAATTTTTTGTCATGAATGACCATAATTTTTGTAGTGGATGCACTCGACTCGTAAATACTTATTAGGAGTAAATGATAAGACATGCAGATCTATTGTTGTTCAATTGGTCCAAAGGTAAAAATGCATGTCTGGATGTGACTCGTATTTCTCATTTTGCTGGTGGGGGAGTGAGTTCATAGGCTCCTGGGGTGGCGTTGCTAAATGCGGTTGAAAAGAAAAAAATGGAAGTATTCAAGGATTTGCGCTGACCATGGTTATTCGTTCATCCCCTTTGCCTTCTCTACTTTTGGGGAACTAGACACAGAAGCGTTGGATGTTCTCTCGCGTCTCAAGACTCTTTCCAATATTCTCTCTAATAATGCTAAGAGTGGTGTTTTTTTTTCATAGTTTAAGCTTTTGTATTCAGAAAGGGGTGGGAGCGCAACTTTTGTCTCGACTCCCTTCTAATTTTTCGAGTTAAATTACTCTAATTCATTACTGAAAATACCAAAAGTTAATGTTTTCTTTTAAAAATTCAGACTCCATTTAATAAAATAGTATTAGTTCTATTGTCATGCAATGTACGGTATGTTTCATATAATATTTATATAAAAATAATTTCTCAATTTTTTAAATCTTTTATCTTCTTTCACAAAATATCAATTTTAATGTTATATGATGATCAACTTATACTCGTTTTTATTCAACATTAATATTAAATTGGTCAATTAAAGTATCGAACCTTTGTCTCTTTGCTTAATAATACAATTTAGAGTTTATGAAATCATAATTCTATGCCCGACTATCGTACTATATTAACTCTTTTACACTAACTATATATAGGATCTAATTGATCTCGAGTTTAACCAAACAAAGTATGTTAAACACATTATCGAGCTCGAGTTTAACCAAACAAAGTATGTTAAACACATTATCGAGTTGATACGAACTCAAACTCAAACGCCACTTTCAATGAACATGGCTTAAAATGTTTCTCAACAACTTAAGTCTTATCATTTTAAGTAAGTTAGAATGAGTTTCAACAATATTAATTGATTAATAAAATAATTGAATTTGGCTATACTGAATCAGAAAAATTAACTCAAAATTAAATTGGAATTTGATAAACAAAAGCCCGACTCAATTAAATCCATTTAATTTTAATTATCGAGAATAAACAACTAGTCAAATTTAATTTAATAGCTGCGGATTAGTTAGTAAACTTATCGAGTAATATGTTTGACTACGAGAATAAACAACTTGTCAAATTTAATTTAATTTTACTATAATCATATTACATGACTAATGGAGTCATCGAAACATTTTATGATGATCACTAAAACAAATTTAGTGAATTACGGCAGAAAACTTACCACCAAAAAATTATGTACACCAATTTTTTAATTGTGACGAATTGTAGTATAAAATTTTTGTCATGAATGACCATAATTTTTGTAGTGGATGCACTCGACTCGTAAATACTTATTAGGAGTAAATGATAAGACATGCAGATCTATTGTTGTTCAATTGGTCCCAAGGTAAAAATGCATGTCTGGATGTGAGTCGTATTTCTCCTTTTGCTGGTGGGGGAGTGAGTTCATAGGCTCCTGGGGTGGCGTTGCTAAATGCGGTTGAAAAGAAAAAAATGGAAGTATTCAAGGATTTGCGCTGACCATGGTTATTCGTTCATCCCCTTTGCCTTCTCTACTTTTGGGGAACTAGACACAGAAGCGTTGGATGTTCTCTCGCGTCTCAAGACTCTTTCCAATATTCTCTCTAATAATGCTAAGAGTGGTGTTTTTCTTTTTCATAGTTTAAGCTTTTGTTTTCAGAAAGGGGTGGGAGCGCAACTTTTGTCTCGACTCCCTTCTAATTTTTCGAGTTAAATTACTCCAATTCATTACTGAAAATACCAAAAGTTAATGTTTTCTTTTAAAAATTCAGACTCCATTTAATAAAATAGTATTAGTTCTATTGTCATGCAATGTACGGTATGTTTCATATAATATTTATATAAAAATAATTTCTCAATTTTTTAAATCTTTTATCTTCTTTCACAAAATATCAATTTTAATGTTATATGATGATCAACTCATACTCGTTTTTATTCAACATTAATATTAAATTGGTCAATTAAAGTATCGAACCTTTGTCTCTTTGCTTAATAATACAATTTAGAGTTTATGAAATCATAATTCTATGCCCGACTATCGTACTATATTAACTCTTTTACACTAACTATATATAGGATCTAATTGATCTCGAGTTTAACCAAATAAAGTATGTTAAACACATTATCGAGCTCGAGTTTAACCAAACAAAGTATGTTAAACACATTATCGAGTTGATACGAACTCAAACTCAAACGCCACTTTCAATGAACATGGCTTAAAATGTTTCTCAACAACTTAAGTCCTATCATTTTAAGCAAGTTAGAATGAGTTTCAACAATATTAATTGATTAATAAAATAATTGAATTTGGCTATACTGAATCAGAAAAATTAACTCAAAATTAAATTGGAATTTGATAAACAAAAGCCCGACTCAATTAAATCCATTTAATTTTAATTATCGAGAATAAACAACTAGTCAAATTTAATTTAAAAGCTGCGGATTAGTTAGTAAACTTATCGAGTAATATGTTTGACTACGAGAATAAACAACTTGTCAAATTTAATTTAATTTTACTATAATCATATTACATGACTAATGGAGTCATCGAAACATTTTATGATGATCACTAAAACAAATTTAGTGAATTACGGCAGAAAACTTACCACCAAAAAATTACGTACACCAATTTTTTAATTGTGACGAATTTTAGTATAAAATTTTTGTCATGAATGACCATAATTTTTGTAGTGGATGCACTCGACTCGTAAATACTTATTAGGAGTAAATGATAAGACATGCAGATCTATTGTTGTTCAATTGGTCCCAAGGTAAAAATGCATGTCTGGATGTGACTCGTATTTCTCATTTTGCTGGTGGGGGAGTGAGTTCATAGGCTCCTAGGGTGGCGTTGCTAAATGCGGTTGAAAAGGAAAAAATGGAAGTATTCAAGGATTTGCGCTGACCATGGTTATTCGTTCATCCCCTTTGCCTTCTCTACTTTTGGGGAACTAGACACAGAAGCGTTGGATGTTCTCTCGCGTCTCAAGACTCTTTCCAATATTCTCTCTAATAATGCTAAGAGTGGTGTTTTTCTTTTTCATAGTTTAAGCTTTTGTATTCAGAAAGGGGTGGGAGCGCAACTTTTGTCTCGACTCCCTTCTAATTTTTCGAGTTAAATTACTCCAATTCATTACTGAAAATACCAAAAGTTAATGTTTTCTTTTAAAAATTCAGACTCCATTTAATAAAATAGTATTAGTTCTATTGTCATGCAATGTACGGTATGTTTCATATAATATTTATATAAAAATAATTTCTCAATTTTTTAAATCTTTTATCTTCTTTCACAAAATGTCAATTTTAATGTTATATGATGATCAACTCATACTCGTTTTTATTCAACATTAATATTAAATTGGTCAATTAAAGTATCGAACCTTTGTCTCTTTGCTTAATAATACAATTTAGAGTTTATGAAATCATAATTCTATCCCCGACTATCGTACTATATTAACTCTTTTACACTAACTATATATAGGATCTAATTGATCTCGAGTTTAACCAAACAAAGTATGTTAAACACATTATCGAGCTCGAGTTTAACCAAACAAAGTATGTTAAACACATTATCGAGTTGATACGAACTTAAACTCAAACGCCACTTTCAATGAACATGGCTTAAGATGTTTCTCAACAACTTAAGTCTTATCATTTTAAGCAAGTTAGAATGAGTTTCAACAATATTAATTGATTGATAAAATAATTGAATTTGGCTATACTGAATCAGAAAAATTAACTCAAAATTAAATTGGAATTTGATAAACAAAAGCCCGACTCAATTAAATCCATTTAATTTTAATTATCGAGAATAAAAAACTAGTCAAATTTAATTTAATAGCTGCGGATTAGTTAGTAAACTTATCGAGTAATATGTTTGACTACGAGAATAAACAACTTGTCAAATTTAATTTAATTTTACTATAATCATATTACATGACTAATTGAGTCATCGAAACATTTTATGATGATCACTAAAACAAATTTAGTGAATTACGGCAGAAAACTTACCACCAAAAAATTATGTACACCAATTTTTTAATTGTGACGAATTTTAGTATAAAATTTTTGTCATGAATGACCATAATTTTTGTAGTGGATGCACTCGACTCGTAAATACTTATTAGGAGTAAATGATAAGACATGCAGATCTATTGTTGTTCAATTGGTCCCAAGGTAAAAATGCATGTCTGGATGTGACTCGTATTTCTCCTTTTGCTGGTGGGGGAGTGAGTTCATAGGCTCCTGGGGTGGCGTTGCTAAATGCGGTTGAAAAGAAAAAAATGGAAGTATTCAAGGATTTGCGCTGACCATGGTTATTCGTTCATCCCCTTTGCCTTCTCCACTTTTGGGGAACTAGACACAGAAGCGTTGGATGTTCTCTCGCGTCTCAAGACTCTTTCCAATATTCTCTCTAATAATGCTAAGAGTGGTGTTTTTCTTTTTCATAGTTTAAGCTTTTGTATTCAGAAAGGGGTGGGAGCGCAACTTTTGTCTCGACTCCCTTCTAATTTTTCGAGTTAAATTACTCCAATTTATTACTGAAAATACCAAAAGTTAATGTTTTCTTTTAAAAATTCAGACTCCATTTAATAAAATAGTATTAGTTCTATTGTCATGCAATGTACGGTATGTTTCATATAATATTTATATAAAAATAATTTCTCAATTTTTTAAATCTTTTATCTTCTTTCACAAAATGTCAATTTTAATGTTATATGATGATCAACTCATACTCGTTTTTATTCAATATTAATATTAAATTGGTCAATTAAAGTATCGAACCTTTGTCTCTTTGCTTAATAATACAATTTAGAGTTTATGAAATCATAATTCTATGCCCGACTATCGTACTATATTAACTCTTTTACACTAACTATATATAGGATCTAATTGATCTCGAGTTTAACCAAACAAAGTATGTTAAACACATTATCGAGCTCGAGTTTAACCAAACAAAGTATGTTAAACACATTATCGAGTTGATACGAACTCAAACTCAAACGCCACTTTCAATGAACATGGCTTAAAATGTTTCTCAACAACTTAAGTCTTATCATTTTAAGCAAGTTAGAATGAGTTTCAACAATATTAATTGATTGATAAAATAATTGAATTTGGCTATACTGAATCAGAAAAATTAACTCAAAATTAAATTGGAATTTGATAAACAAAAGCCCGACTCAATTAAATCCATTTAATTTTAATTATCGAGAATAAACAACTACTCAAATTTAATTTAATAGCTGCGGATTAGTTAGTAAACTTATCGAGTAATATGTTTGACTACGAGAATACACAACTTGTCAAATTTAATTTAATTTTACTATAATCATATTACATGACTAATGGAGTCATCAAAACATTTTATGATGATCACTAAAACAAATTTAGTGAATTACGGCAGAAAACTTACCACCAAAAAATTATGTACACCAATTTTTTAATTGTGACGAATTTTAGTATAAAATTTTTGTCATGAATGACCATAATTTTTGTAGTGGATGCACTCGACTCGTAAATACTTATTAGGAGTAAATGATAAGACATGCAGATCTATTGTTGTTCAATTGGTCCTAAGGTAAAAATGCATGTCTGGATGTGACTCGTATTTCTCCTTTTGCTGTGGGGGAGTGAGTTCATAGGCTCCTGGGGTGGCGTTGCGAAATGCGGTTGAAAAGAAAAAAATGGAAGTATTCAAGGATTTGCGCTGACCATGGTTATTCGTTCATCCCCTTTGCCTTCTCTATTTTTGGGGAACTAGACACAGAAGCGTTGGATGTTCTCTCGCGTCTCAAGACTCTTTCCAATATTCTCTCTAATAATGCTAAGAGTGGTGTTTTTCTTTTTCATAGTTTAAGCTTTTGTATTCAGAAAGGGGTGGGAGCGCAACTTTTGTCTCGACTCCCTTCTAATTTTTCGAGTTAAATTACTCCAATTCATTACTGAAAATACCAAAAGTTAATGTTTTCTTTTAAAAATTCAGACTCCATTTAATAAAATAGTATTAGTTCTATTGTCATGCAATGTACGGTATGTTTCATATAATATTTATATAAAAATAATTTCTCAATTTTTTAAATCTTTTATCTTCTTTCACAAAATGTCAATTTTAATGTTATATGATGATCAACTCATACACGTTTTTATTCAACATTAATATTAAATTGGTCAATTAAAGTATCGAACCTTTGTCTCTTTGCTTAATAATACAATTTAGAGTTTATGAAATCATAATTCTATCCCCGACTATCGTACTATATTAACTCTTTTACACTAACTATATATAGGATCTAATTGATCTCGAGTTTAACCAAACAAAGTATGTTAAACACATTATCGAGCTCGAGTTTAACTAAACAAAGTATGTTAAACACATTATCGAGTTGATACGAACTCAAACTCAAACGCCACTTTCAATGAACATGGCTTAAAATGTTTCTCAACAACTTAAGTCTTATCATTTTAAGCAAGTTAGAATGAGTTTCAACAATATTAATTGATTGATAAAATAATTGAATTTGGCTATACTGAATCAGAAAAATTAACTCAAAATTAAATTGGAATTTGATAAACAAAAGCCCGACTCAATTAAATCCATTTAATTTTAATTATCGAGAATAAACAACTACTCAAATTTAATTTAATAGCTGCGGATTAGTTAGTAAACTTATCGAGTAATATGTTTGACTACGAGAATAAACAACTTGTCAAATTTAATTTAATTTTACTATAATCATATTACATGACTAATGGAGTCATCGAAACATTTTATGATGATCACTAAAACAAATTTAGTGAATTACGGCAGGAAACTTACCACCAAAAAATTATGTACACCAATTTTTTAATTGTGACGAATTTTAGTATAAAATTTTTGTCATGAATGACCATAATTTTTGTAGTGGATGCACTCGACTCGTAAATACTTATTAGGAGTAAATGATAAGACATGCAGATCTATTATTGTTCAATTGGTCCCAAGGTAAAAATGCATGTCTGGATGTGACTCGTATTTCTCCTTTTGCTGGTGGGGGAGTGAGTTCATAGGCTCCTGGGGTGGCGTTGCTAAATGCGGTTGAAAAGAAAAAAATGGAAGTATTCAAGGATTTGCGCTGACCATGGTTATTCGTTCATCCCTTTTGCCTTCTCTACTTTTGGGGAACTAGACACAGAAGCGTTGGATGTTCTCTCGCGTCTCAAGACTCTTTCCAATATTCTCTCTAATAATGCTAAGAGTGGTGTTTTTCTTTTTCATAGTTTAAGCTTTTGTATTCAGAAAAGGGTGGGAGCGCAACTTTTGTCTCGACTCCCTTCTAATTTTTCGAGTTAAATTACTCCAATTCATTACTGAAAATACCAAAAGTTAATGTTTTCTTTTAAAAATTCAGACTCCATTTAATAAAATAGTATTAGTTCTATTGTCATGCAATGTACGGTATGTTTCATATAATATTTATATAAAAATAATTTCTCAATTTTTTAAATCTTTTATCTTCTTTCACAAAATGTCAATTTTAATGTTATATGATGATCAACTCATACTCGTTTTTATTCAACATTAATATTAAATTGGTCAATTAAAGTATCGAACCTTTGTCTCTTTACTTAATAATACAATTTAGAGTTTATGAAATCATAATTCTATCCCCGACTATCGTACTATATTAACTCTTTTACACTAACTATATATAGGATCTAATTGATCTCGAGTTTAACCAAACAAAGTATGTTAAACACATTATCGAGTTGATACGAACTCAAACTCAAACGCCACTTTCAATGAACATGGCTTAAAATGTTTCTCAACAACTTAAGTCTTATCATTTTAAGCAAGTTAGAATGAGTTTCAACAATATTAATTGATTGATAAAATAATCGAATTTGGCTATACTGAATCAGAAAAACTAACTCAAAATTAAATTGGAATTTGATAAACAAAAGCCCGACTCAATTAAATCCATTTAATTTTAATTATCGAGAATAAACAACTAGTCAAATTTAATTTAATAGCTACGGATTAGTTAGTAAACTTATCGAGTAAAATGTTTGACTACGAGAATAAACAACTTGTCAAATTTAATTTAATTTTACTATAATCATATTACATGACTAATGGAGTCATCGAAACATTTTATGATGATCACTAAAACAAATTTAGTGAATTACGACAGAAAACTTACCGCCAAAAAATTATGTACACCAATTTTTTAATTGTGACGAATTTTAGTATAAATTTTTTGTCATGAATGACCATAATTTTTGTAGTGGATGCCCTCGACTCGTAAATACTTATTAGGAGTAAATGATAAGAGTAATTACCAAGTTATCAACTCATTTTCCAAATTTTATTAAAAAAATTAAGTTATCATCATTTTCTTGGATGCGTAATGGATTCGGAATGCTTATTTAAATTTTACTAATAAAATTTGGGAAAAACATATTTTTTATTACTAAATCATTAGGTCCATTAGAAAGTAACCACTAAACATTTAATAAACTAATTTTAACCATTAACGTTACATTTATTTTAGATTTTTGTCATTGTTGGGTAATAAATTAACACTATGCGCAATAATGAGGCAATTATATATATCACATACTAACAAGAACAAACAAATTAAACCAAATAATGAAACAAAACACGAAGGCAAATAACAAGATAAATCAGTAACTGAATTGACAAAGAATGGAAGGAATACTTAGCTCTAACAGAAGTTTTAACAAATCTGAAACATTTATGAACAACTGAGGCGCCTAACCTTCGAGAAGTCTAGACTGTTCAGGAGGAGATTATTGCCCCACTTACGTTGTGTTGGGTTGCAGCAATATCACTTCTAGGATACAACAACACAAAGTACTTCGTCCACAGATACGTAGCACTCAACAGCGACCTGTACCTCAGTTCGCCAAGAACACCTATGCTATAATCTATATGTTATGAAGGAGAGAAAGAGAGAGAGATAGTTGTTAGGGTTTCACAAGTATGTGATTGTAGTATATATTTTTCAAAATGTCTAGTTCTGTATATAATATAAAATAAAAATGTAACTGAAGATATTACATTAATTAGGATAAATATACTGACTTAAACAACATTTAATTGAATATTACAGATTCAAAACCTTAACAGATAATATATACCAAAGCAAATCCTTATCCAGCCCAACCGATCAGTATTTACTAGCCACCGCAAATCCTGACCAACATCAGGATTTATCATCCATAGAAATTCCTGATCCAGGGGGTCAGGGTTTCTCAGTCTCAGCAAATCCTGACCAATGTCAGGATTTTTCAGACCCAGCAAATCTTGATCAGTATTTACCGCAAATCAGAGTTTACAATTTTGATAAGCAATTAACGATATTCCCTGTTAAAACATATTCAAGATTCATATTAATAAAATATAATAAGTCAGTAAATAATTTAATTAAACAAGTAGTAAAATTCCTCGCCTAGGTCGCCTCGCGTACGCGAGACGACGAGACAAGCGCCCAAATCGCCTTTCCACCCAACCTGACCCGAGTCGTGGCGTGGCGGCGGCGGCACACGTGTATGTGTTTGTGCGCGCGAGGCACACAATAACACCATGCACACCCACATGCCTTAGTAGTTGGTATACTACTCTTGCACATGGTACTATGTAAAGCACTACACCCCTCTTAACTTAATCAATATGGGACAAAACCCACAAACCCATTTCAAGCTACTAACTTCACCTCAATTTTTATATGGGCTACATTAAGAAAATGACTTAGATCCAAACATGAAAGTTTAAGTCCTCATTACAAGGAACAACCTCCAGCAATTACTTTTAGGAAATTACATAAAGAAAAACTCTTAAACATGCCTCAAACTTTCCATTTTCTAACAGTCAATTCGTCAATTAAACTGTTAAAATGATGTTGATATAGACGTTACTGCCAAAAGATAGATGATATGGCATAATAGTAAAATCATTTATTAAAATATAGCCACAAAATATTATATAATGTTATAAATATATCATAACTTTATTTATCATAAATTATACTTCTTGGGGAATAAAATTTGGGTTGATTAGTATTTAATGCCAGGTTTGGTGAGTTTCAAGTTTTAATGGTTGTTCTCGCGGTGGGGACTGGACGTCCTCGCAAATGCCTACGTATCTCTGTAATATAGAAAATCAAGGCAAAAATGTAATTCTAGGTTCAGGGGTAGAGCCCTTTATAGATTTATATAGAGATGAGTCTAAGGTTATACTTGTGTTGGGAGACTTAGTGGACAAGTCTCCAACTTATATGGTAATTAGGAGTCCTGTAAGGAAAGGGATTCGAGATTCTTCCTTGTAGGAGTTAGTATCCATGTTGGATGTCATGTCTTTGTTCTTTTAGCCGTACTGGACCTAGTCCACGAACAACTCATGTTCGTGGACGTTGACGACCTCTCCTTGTAGACCTTGACTGATTGGATCGTCCTTAGTCTGTTACGAGCCTAGACCAGCCTGGTTTGTATTGGGCTTTGGTGAAGAATCCTCAGCGTAAATAATGCAACATTTTGTTAGGGAGAAAACACGCGCTAATAACACACGCCAGTATACGCGTTCGCAAGTAATATAGAATACTTTCTAGTTCGTTCCCACAGAGACTCAGACTAATTATGTTCAATTAAACTCACTTACCAATTTATATTTACTTCTCAATGTTAAGACAATAACACTTAGAATTGTTCACTATTTATTAACTACAATTAACTACTAAAATTAACCACTTAATTAATCACTTCGAATTAACAATATTAAAACACTCATGAGATCACAACTTCATTACTACTTCCTTCAATAGTCATTGTTATTACCCTTAGCATTCAACAGTGATGATATTAATCGAATAACACGAAACTGATAAAAGCCAACTTTCATTGTACTAATAACATTCTATCAAATATCCACAATTAAGATAAAAGTTGAATAGGCATCAATTATGTTGAGTCCCTATATGTCTATAGAAATTGACAACATAATGATTTAAGCACAAGTTATTCCTTTTGATTACACAGGGCGAATAAAATGGTTAGAGTTACCCACTAATCATGCAACATCATACATGAACCTATGCTAGCATGGCAAGTTCTAAATCTCGAGATCCACCGTCGCTTCACAAGAGATTAACACCCTATCTTATATGTTCGCGACGCACATAAGACGAATACGCACAACCAATACTAGATATCATACAATCATCACACACTAAGGTATTAAACAACTAACTAGAGAATTCCATTGTAAATCCGTTACGACCCCATTATCACAATTAGCCCATGTTAGCACTTATCGTCATCATGGGTTCATATGAAAACATGATAAATAAACATAAGAGAATAATAACTAAACTAATTATATTAAACCAGAGTACGTCACAAGAGTAAATAAGTTCAAAGCAAGAAAACTAGCATCCAACATTACAACGAAATAAAGAATCACAAGAAAATATGCTTCCTCTTCATTGCGGTGTGCTAAAACGGTCTTCTTCCTTATCTCCTTCTCTCCTTGCTTAATACAACGATTCAACCTCGTGAAAATGTCTCTGAATCTACTTATATAGAAGTCCCATAAAACTCAGATTACACAAAAGTTGGAAGCCAAATAGAAATAGAAGTCTAAAATAATTTATCTTTTTTCCCGACCCTGCGCGACCGCTCAGCATAGCTGAACGGGCGCTCAGCTTCCTGCGCAGCCGCTCAGTATAGCTGAGCGGGCGCTCAGACCCCTACTGGATTTTTTCTGAGTTTGCTCTGTTTCTTCGCTGTAATCTGCTCCACTCTTCCCTCTCGCAATGCTAAACACGTGCCAAGGCTTATTCTTGATGATTACTCCCCTGAAATGCAACTATTACCCTGAAATGCACAAACACTAGAAAAATGCATCAAATACACAAAATACTTGATTTTAAGACACCAATTTAAGCTATTTTAAGACGTTCTAAGTGGTATAAAATGCCACTTATCACACCCCCAAACTTAAATCGATGCTTGTCCTCAAGCGTCACAGACTCAAAAACAAATAAAAAAACATGCATGGATGCAATCTATATGAAATGCAGCGATCCCCCTTACTCCGACCAAACCAACCAACTTACAACATCTCAACAAATGCAATTAGGCGACTAAAGAGATATCAAATCATGCAAACAAATATACAGCCAGAAACGTGGTGTGTGCAGATGCTTAACAGATATGCTTCGGAACTAGATCAATTATTATAACTCAACTATCATCAAGGCAATCACATGATTATACAAAGAATAAAAATCTAGGCACAAAGTGACTTATAACACTACAAGAATTCTGGAGCTTATCACGGAATCATGCTTTTTATTCATAACAATAATGCTTATTTGATCGTGCGATGAGTGAGGTCTATAAAAGACTTATACAATGGTATCCATGTAGCGAGCGTTAGGTTAGCGGATCCCAGACTCTAAAAGCCTTAGGTCACTAGGCACAAAGTCCCCTAAGAACTTAATAACTCGAATACCAAAGAGCCCACTCGTGATCAATTATGCATAAACACATACTCTTTTTTTCTTTTTCCATTTTTTTACTTTGTTTTTTCTTTTTTCAATATTTCTGAACAAGTGCGTTTCGCTCCATCTTGCTCAACCCTAGACTACTCGCATAACATACGAGCCGGCTACTAGCCATTTGACGCCTAGCCATAATTAGCAACAAATTCCAATTTTTTTTTACTCCATTTTTTTTTTCATGCCTTTATCACTAAGAACCTATTATAAAATTCTAAGCATAATAAATAGATTAACCTCGAAAATAATCTAGATCATGACAACAATCTAGTCCTTTAGCATTCTCTAAGACTTAGTGAAAATACAAGTGCTCCTAGCATGCATATCAACCTACACAACTGAACATCACTTTAACGCCATCACTACACTCGCATCAACATCACAAATTAGTCGGTAAATCATCGCAAAAGGGATCATGGCATATGTATGAGCTACATGACATGATAAACAAATAAAGCTATAAAAAAAACTATATGGCAAAAATTATGCACTATATGAACTAACTATCATGAATATGCAGTTATATGACACACACAAAATATTCCTTAACTACCACCCCAAAACTTAAAATCTTCACTGTCCCCAGTGAAGGTAGTAGAAAGGAACACATGGTATACCTACTCAGAGTCATTATCATCATCACCCTTAGTGGGTGGAGTATCAGGCGGCGGATACGCAGAGTCCTCACTAAAAACTGGCCACTGGATGTCAGCTCCAAGGCCTCGAAAAGCAGTCTGTAGCGCAAGGGTGAGCTCCTGAGCAAACCTGCTCTGCGTCTCGTACATATCATCCATCCGCCATGACAGCCTCTTATACTGGGCATCAGCCATCCCAGCACCCTCCTGAGCTCTCGAAGAACAAGCCTCATCACGCCTTGGCCTCGCCATAGTAGCACCTCGTGCTGGACGCCCTCCTAGAAGACGATAACCCAGGCCATGCTCCTCGGGCTCACCACCGGTCCACTCCTGCATCCCATTCAGAGTCCCAGAATTAATAGGAGCGGCCGGCAACTGCAACTGCTCATGAGACGGCCAGTTCACTCCCACTGCTCGACAAAGCTTCGTAACCATGGATGCATAAGGGATGTTCATGTGCTTAGCTCCCCTCAAAAACTTCAGAATCCCTTGGTAGATGAACTCACCAAGGTCCACATAGTACTCCTCATTCAAAATTACCCACAACAACTGTGCTCTCTCAACTGTGACCTCATGTACATGCGAAGATGGCAAAATATTAGCACAAATAAACGCATTCCATGCACGGGCATACCTGTTCATCGCAATCACCGGAAAGTGACGATACTCATTAGTTCCAGTCTTGAAGGTCCACACTGTGCCCGGCCTACAGAGAGTAGCACAAATCAAATCCAAGTCAAAATCCTCAGCAATTTTCTCATTCCAGTTCTCCTCCGTGGGTTTCCTCTCTCGCTGCCCAATCACACGGCGAATCGCCGCTGGGTGATAATCAACCGTCATCCCCCGGACCACAGAAAACCCATTCTTCTCGGCCTTCGCGTTTGCATAGAACTCGCGAACCACGCTCATAGGCACTGCTTCAGGCGACTCACAGAAAGCTATCCTCTCCTTCTCTGCAATCATAGATAACAACTCACCATCCCTCCCCGATGGCAAAAATCCTCTCTCCTTCAGAATCGGCTTCCCCAGAAGCCTAGTGTACTCCTCCTCCGCAGCCCTGTCATTCAACCGAGGCCTCGTAGTAGTACCCCTCGAAGAATCAGCAGTAGGGACTGTGTTGCTGCTATCGATAGTTCTTGCTCTCTTGGGTGCCATTGAATCTGAATAAAAGTGCTTGAGAACTGTGTTTTTGTGTTTGGGAGAGAGTTTGAGTGTAGAAGTTGTGTGGGAGATATGTGGGATTGGTGTATGTATATATAGGGATTGGATTAGGTTAGAATTTGAATAGGAGTGGGTTTATGGGTAAAAATCATGGGGAAATGGGGAATAGGTCGTGGGTTTTATGGCTGAATTTTATGTTTTATTTTTCTGAATTTTTTTGTATTTTTATGACTTAAAAAAAAATTCTGGCAGCCGACCCCTGAGCGGTCGCTCAGCAGAGCTGAGCGGGCGCTCAGGGGGTCACTGGAAAAAAAAATTTAAAGCCCGGTTTTTCTAATTTTTTTTATGGTTTTGGATAGGTTATTAACTTCTAAGGGTTCCTATAACAACAAATCATAGGTTGCCTCCCACGCAGCGCTTCTTTTTCGTCAGTAGCTTGACGTTGCGTACCTTCCTCAAGTTGACAACAAAACGGCACTTACCACTTCTCGGTTTGTCGTATCTCCATAGTAGTGCTTCAAACGCTGACCATTAACCTTGAATGCTTGGTCCGGATCATTCTCAAAAATCTTCACCGCTCCATGTGGAAGACAATAAAAGGCCCAGACCACCTTGATTTCAACTTCCCAGGAAAAAGTCGGAGACGAGAGTTGAATAAGAGAACTTGTTGCCCCGGCACGAATAACTTAGGATGTAGCTTCCTATCGTGCCACCTCTTCACCTTTTCCTTGTATATTTTGTTGTTCTCGTACGCTTGGAGTCGAAATTCATCAAGTTCATTAAGCTGAAGCATTCGCTTCTTTCCAGCTGCATCTAGATCCAGGTTCAACTTTTTCAACGCCCAATAGGCCTTATGCTTAAGCTCCGCAGGTAAATGACATCCCTTACCATACACCAGTTGAAACGGGGACATACCAAGTGGAGTTTTGTATGCTGTTCTGTAAGCCCAAACAACTTCATCGAGCTTTAAAGACCAATCCTTCCTTGACGGACAAACAACCTTCTCTAGAATGCGCTTGATCTCTCTGTTAGACACTTCCGCTTGACCATTTGTTTGCGGTTGATAGGCAGTAGCAACTCGATGATTCACATTATAATGCTGCATCATAGAAGTGAACTTACGGTTGCAGAAATGCGACCCTTCATCACTTATGATTACCCGAGGCGTTCCAAACCTTGTGAAGATCTGCTTATAAAGAAAATTCAACACTGCCTTTACATCATTTGTTGGTAGAGCTTTGACTTCTACCCATTTTGAGACATAATCGACTGCTAGCAATATGTACTGATTGTTGCAGGACGAGACAAAAGGCCCCATGAAATCGATTCCCCAAACATCAAAGACCTCGACTTCAAGCATCACATTTAACGACATCTCATCCTTTCTCGTCAAATTTTCCACTCGTTGGCAACGATCACACCTTAAAATAAATTGATGAGCATCCTTAAACAAGGTAGGCCAGAAAAAACCTGCTTGCAGAATACGAGCTGCCGTCTTCTCACCACCATAGTGTCCATCATAAACTGTGGAGTAGCAGTCTCGTAATATCCCCTCCGTCTCACAGAACGGGATACATCTCCTGATGATCTGGTCAGCTCCCTGTCTAAACAAATATGGTTTATCCCACATATACCACTTCACCTCATGCAGGAACTTTTTCTTTTGAGCTGAGGTCAAATTAGGAGGTAAAATATTGCTGACAAGATAGTTTACAATATCGGCAAACCATGGCTCTTCCTCCTGAACTACGAACAACTGCTCATCCGGAAAAGACTCGTTGATCAATGTCTTATCCTGTGAAGTAGACTCGGGATTCTCCAATCTAGAGAGATGGTCAGCTACTTGATTCTCAGTACCTTTCCGATCCTTGATCTCTAACTCAAATTCCTATAGTAAGAGCACCCAACGAATGAGTCTCGACTTCGAATCCTTCTTGGAAACCAAATAGCGAATGGCCGCATGGTCAGTGAATACTGTCACTTTTGTCCCAAGCAGATAAGATCGAAATTTCTCGAAACCAAAGACTATAGCCAAGAGCTCTTTCTCAGTAGTGGTGTAGTTCATTTGGGCCCCGTTTAAGGTCTTGCTAGCAAAGTAGACCACATGAAAGAGATTATTCTTGCGCTGCCAAAGAACTGCGCCTACCGCATAATCAATCGCATCACACATCATCTCAAACAGCTCTGTCCAATCCGGTGCTGTAATAACTGGTGCAGTGATTAAACTCTTCTTAAGAGTCTCGAATGCCGTCAAACATTCATCATCAAATTTAAAAGGCACATCTTTCTCAAGCAAGTTGCATAACGGCTTAGATATCTTCGAAAAGTCCTTGATGAACCGCCGATAAAAACCCGCATGACCAAGAAAACTACGGATTCCTTTCACCGAAATAGGTGGTGGAAGATTTTCAATGACTCCCACCTTGGTTTTATCCACCTCCAGACCCTTGCTAGAGACCTTATGCCCAAGAATTGTGCCTTCACACACCATACAATGACATTTTTCCCAATTGAGCACCAAATTAGTTTCCACACACCTTTTGAGCACGGCACGAAGATTATTCAAACATTCATCATACGAATGTCCAAAGACGGAGAAGTCATCCATGAACACCTCAACATTATTCCCAATCATGTCAGAGAATATAGCCATCATACATCTCTGAAAAGTGGCTGGGGCGTCACATAACCCAAATGAAATTCTGCGAAAAGAAAACGTGCCAAATGGACAAGTGAAGGTAGTCTTTTCTTGATCCTCTGGTGCAATACAAATCCGATTATACCCTGAGTAACCATCCAGAAGATAATAATACTCATGACCAGCCAACCTATCAAGCATCTGGTCAATAAATGGAAGAGGGAAGTGATCCTTCCTCGTGGCTCTGTTCAACTTTCGATAATCCATGCATACTCTCCATCATGTAACTGTTCGAGTGGGGATGAGCTCATTCTTCTCATTTGCTACCACAGTGATACCTCCTTTCTTAGGCACACATTGCACAGGGCTCACCCAAGAACTGTCAGAAATAGGATAAATGATGCCTGCATCCAGCCATTTCAGAATTTCTTTCTTCACCACCTCCTTCATGATAGGATTAATTCTGCGCTGCTGCTCAACAGTTGGCTTACTACCCTCCTCTAGCAGAATCTTATGTATGCAATATGAAGGGCTGATTCCTTTGATATCTGCTATGGTCCATCCAATAGCCGATTTGAGTTCTCTCAAAATCCTTAAGAGCTTGTCCTCCTCACTACCTGAAAGGTCAGATACAATAATAACAGCTAAAGTAGATGCATCACCTAAAAAGCATACCTCAAGTGTTCAGGCAATGGCTTAAGCTCCAAGGTAGGTGCGTCCTCAATTGATGGTTTGAGCTTTCCTTCAGCATTCTTGAGGTCAGAAGTACCAAGAGATTCAAACGGCATGTCCAGCTTTCGCCTCCAGGGAGAAGCATTAAGATATTGTAACTGCTCGTTGCCATCTTCATCATCACTGTCAAAATCCCCCACTAAAGCCTTCTCTAATGCATCAGACAGTAGCATATGATCGAGTTCGGAAGTAACCGCAGAATCAATCACATCCACTTTTAAGCACTCCTCATCTTCTGTAGGGAATTTCATTGCTTGGAATACATTGAAGGTCACATCCTGATCCTGCACCCGCATAGTAAGTTCACCTTTCTGCACATCTATCAAGGTACGGCCAGTAGCCAAGAAAGGTCTTCCCAAAATTATGGGAATCTTCTTATCTTCCTTGAAATCCAGAATAACAAAGTCGGCAGGAAAGAAGAGCTTATCCACCTTGACTAGCACATCCTCCACTATGCCCCTTGGGTAAGTAATAGAACGATCAGCCAATTGTAGAGACATGTAGATGGGTTTTGGATCAGGCAAATCCAACTTTTTAAAGATCGACAACGGCATCAGATTGATGCTTGCTCCCAAATCACAAAGGCACTTGTCAAACGACAACTTGCCAATGGTGCAAGGAATGGTGAAGCTACCTGGATCTTTAAGCTTTGGAGGTAACTTTTGCTGCAGCACAGTGTTGCATTCTTCCGTTAGATCAACGGTCTCAAGGTCATCCAGTTTCACCTTTCTTGAAAGAATACTCTTCATAAACTTCGCATAACTAGGCATTTGCTCCAGAGCCTCAGCGAAAGGTATATTGATGTGAAGTTTCTTGAACACCTCCAGAAACTTACCGAACTGCTTATCCAGCTTTTGTTGTTGCAATCTCTTAGGGAATGGTGGTGGAGGATAGAGTTGTTTCTCCCCTGTATTACCCTCAGGCAGAGTGTGTTACAGTAGTCTTCTTTGGTTCCACCGCTTTCTCCTTTTGCTTAGCTTCTTCATTTCTAACTTCAGCTTCTCCATCTCTAACTTCAGCTTCTCCTTCTTTTGCCTTTCCAGCATCAGCAACTTTCCCAGACCTTAAGGTAATAGCCTCGACTTGCTCTTTAGCTTCCTTCCTGCCAGGTACTTCCGTGTCACTGGGAAGTGTTCCAGGTTGACGATTGAGCACTGTATTAGCTATTTAACCGATTTGATTTTCCAAGGTCTTAATCGAAACCGCCTGACTCTTGCACAACAGCTTAAGTTCCTTAAAATCAGCACTAGTGGGTGCAGCTGCACTTCCCTGTTGAGCATATGATTGCCTTTGAGCATACTGTTGTGGTTGCTGGAATCCAGGTGGATTGAACTGTTTACTCACACCTTGCTGATGTGGCGGCTGAATAGCATTCTGATTATTACCCCAGCTGAAATTTGGATGATTTCTGTTGTTAGGATGATAAGTAGCTGGCACAGGTTGCTGTTGTCGCTGATAATTGTTCACATACTGAACAGTTTCATTGATGAGAGAACACTGATCCGTAGCATGAGAACCTGCACAAAGCTCACAGACCATAGCTATTTGATTGACTCCATAGGTAGCTAGAGAATCGACCTTCATAGACAGCGCTTGGAGCTGCGCTGCAATAGCTGTGGTTGCATCGACTTCCAGAATACCTGCTACCTTCCCAGGCATCATCCTCGGAGTTGGGTTTTGATGCTCATTTACAGCATAGTCTCGATAAGATTATAAGCCTCGGTATAGCTTTTGGCCCACAAGCCGCCTCCAGCTGCTGCATCGAGCATGGGCCGAGATTGGGCCCCCAAACCATTATAGAAACCAGTGATCACCATCCAATCGGGCATTCCATGATGTGGACACTTTCTCAACATTTCCTTGTAGCGTTCCCAAGCTTCGCACATAGATTCTGTAGGTTGCTGCGCAAACTGAGTAAGAGCACTCCTCATCGCAGCAGTCTTTGCCATTGGATAAAACTTCACCAGAAACTTTTGTGCAAGATCTTGCCAAGTAGTGATGGACCCAGCTGGTTCAGAATGTAACCAGTCCTTAGCTTTGTCCCTCAGTGAGAATGGGAAAAGCCTCAGGTTGATAGCCTCATCAGTCACGCCATTATATTTGAAAGTACTGCAGATCTCGACAAAATTCCTTATGTGCATGTTGGGGTCTTCAGTCGCAGCACCTCCGAAAGAAACAGAATTTTGTACCATCTGAATAGTGCCTGGCTTGATTTCAAAGGTGTTAGCTTGAATAGCCGGATGAAGAATGCTTGACTGAATGTCATCAATTTTAGGCCGAGAAAAGTCCATAAGAGCTGGATCGTCCGGAACAATACGATCACCCATGATTACTGGTTCTTTCTGCTCACTTCCTGAATCCGAATCTTCAAAATCTAACTTCTCCGGAATATCAAGAACTTCGTCTGTCTCCTCAGCTGTATCTAAAGCCCTCTTGCGAGTACGAGAACGAGTTTGCATAAAAGCTCGCTAAAGTACCTGAAACACAACCGGAAACAATAAGTAACAAAAACATCTTAATCACTGAGTCCAAATGACCAATGATGGTAAGTACATAAACTAAACAAATACGTCGAGTCCCCGGCAGTAGCGCCAAAAACTGTTAGGGCGAAAACATGCGCTAATAACATACACAAGTATATGCGTTCGCAAGTAATATAGAATACTTTCTAGTTCATTCCCACAAAGACTCAGACTAATTATGTTCAATTAAAGTCACTCACCAATGTATATTTACTTCTCAATGTTAAGACAATAACACTTAGAATTGTTCACTATTTATTAACTACAATTAACTACTAAAATTAACCACTTAACTAACACTTCGAATTAACAATATTAAAACACTCATGAGATCACAACTTCATTACTACTTCCTTCAATAGTCATTGTTATTATCCTTAGCATGCAACAGTGATGATATTAATCAAATAACACGAAATTGATAAAAGCCAACTTTCATTGTACTAATACCATTCTACCAAACATCCATAATTAAGATAGAAGTTGAATATGCATCAATTATGTTGAGTCCCTATATGTCTATAGAAATTGACAACATAATGATTTAAGCACAAGTTATTCCTTTTGATTACAGAGGGCGAATAAAATGGTTAGAGTTACCCACTAATCATACAACATCATACATGAACCTATGCTAGCATGGCAAGTTCTAAATCTCGAGATCCATCGTCGCTTCACAAGAGATTAACACCCTATCTTATATGTTCGTGACGCACATAAGACGAATACGCACAACCAATACTAGATATCATACAATCATCACACACTAAGGTATTAAACAACTAACTAGAGAATTTTTATAGTAAATCCGTTACGACCCCATGATCACAATTAGCCCATGTTAGCACTTATCGTCATCATGGGTTCATATGAAAACATGATAAATAAACACAAGAGAATAATAACCAAACTAATTATATTAAACCAGAGTACGTCACAAGAGTAAATAGGTTCAAAGAAAGAAAACTAGCATCCAACGTTATAACGAAATAAAGAATCACAAGAAAATATCCTTCCTCTTCGTTGCGGTGTGCTAAAACGGTCTTCTTCCTTATCTCCTTCTCTCCTTGCTTAATACAACGATTCAACCTCGTGAAAACGTCTCTGAATCTACTTATATAGAAGTCCCATAAAACTCAGATTATACAGAAGTTGGAAGCCAAACAGAAATAGAAGTCTAAAATAATTTATCTTTTTTCCCGAATCTGCGCGACCGCTCAGCATAGCTGAGCGGGCGCTCAGCTTCCTGCGCGGCCGCTCAGCATAGCTGAGCGGGCGCTCAGACCCCTACTGGATTTTTTCTGAGTTTGCTCCGTTTCTTCACTGTAATCTGCTCCACTCTTCCCTCTCGCAATGCTAAACACGTGCCAAGGCTTATTCTTGATGATTACTCCCCCGAAATGCAGCTATTACCCTGAAATGCACAAACACTAGAAAAATGCATCAAATACATAAAATACTTGATTTCAAGACACCAATTTAAGCTATTTTAAGACGTTCTAAGTGGTATAAAATGCCACCTATCACATTTAATGTGTCTTTAAAATGTATTTTCAATCTATATCATTTGTCCCCAACTTCCGAGAATACTACATAAGTTTTCGTGGAAGTTATATTGGTTTATTCGCGAGTCAGGGTACTTTCGGCCCTTCCCGAGTATCCGTCCTTCATGGGTATCGGTCCTTCGTAAGTATCGTCATTTTATCGTAAAGTATTCAGTGACCTATACATTTACAATGACTTATATAGTGTGAGTATACATACTTAGAGCCTTTTCACGGGCTAATTGAATAGTGTTTAACACTAAAAAGTCCTAATCGGGACTAAAAAGCGAGAATTTATCAACCCTTAACCCTTTTCAAGCTAAATTATAGGGTGAAAGCTGCTAACAAGCCCTAATCAGGTATAGTCATCCTTAAACAGGGCTAATTTCCATGCACAAACTGCTAATTAGGTTTACAATAACCTAATTGTAAACTAGAATATGCTAATGGGCTAAAATTTCAAAAAAAATCGATTTTTCCAAGTTTTTCAAAAAAATTCAAAAAATTTCGCAGGACGGTCACCAAAAAACCTCTAAGAGGTCCTTGACCAACCTCACAGGAGGTCCTGCTCAGTCATAGCCTTCTATGTGGAGGACTCGGCCGCTTCTGGTTGGCTGGGGCGAGCCTCTTGTTAGCTAGGAGGTGAACATCTTGTAATTTTATCTTATTTTTGCAAGAGGTTCTACTAGGCCCCAAGCCCCCCACGTGGAGGACTCAGCTCATCCTGCTCTTGGTCGGCCATTGAGCCACCTCCATGGTGGTCCTGGTCGGCCAGGTCATGGAACTTCTCAAAACTTTTCTGTTCTAGCTCTCGTGAACGCTCTATACTCATTCTAGTGAATGGTCTATTCTTTGTTCTAGTGAAAATTCTGTTCTTCATGAAACTTGTTTTCGTGAACGTTCTCATCTTCATGAAACTTGTGCTCATGGACGTTTTAGCCTCTGTGAAACTTGTTCTCATGGATGTTCTAGTCTTCACGAAACTTGTTCTCGTAGGGCACCTAATTTTCCAAAGTATTTGTTCATCATGAAGTGCAACGACCTTAGTATTCCACTGAGTGTCTCAATGTTCCAAAGTATTTTCATGTTGAAGGCATCTCCTTCCTCTAGGCCTAACTGGGTTCTTCTACAACACAAGCCATGTGTTCCTCACATTATGAACACGCATTCTCTCCACGATTCTATCCACCATTGGAACAAAAAGTTTGTGCTCTTAGAGTGGAAGTAGGACGGTTGGGGAGTTTACTTCAGACGTGATTTTAGCTTATCAGTAGACAGTGCTCACTTCATCCTCCATCTTACAGATATTGAGCTCTACGATCACGATCGCCTTATTGATAATAATAGAAGGACCCTTATTGGAAGTTTGTTAAGGAGATGAAGCTCATCGAGGATGGCATTAGCAGCCTCTCTAGAGAGGAGTATTCACTTTTATTCTATCTCAAACTTGGTCAAGTTTGTTCTTATATCCATCTTTCCTTTGTTTTGTTTCAGATGCTGAGGCCCTGGACGCACTGACTGATAAGAGTGACATGATTATGGGAAGGATGGCTAGGGAAAGTAAGTTAATCTTATTCCTAAAGTCTTGGCATCCTTTGAGGCCTCTAGCTCCGGAAAGAAAAGGGAAAAAAGATTCGGATGGAAACTTGAAGATCCCCTTCGAACCTTCTTGGGGCATATCTACCAATGACTCGGTATTTGGGAGTCTGGTCCCTACTCTTGAATGGTCCAAGAATTGCATTACTCCTCCAGACCTTCTTCACATCTCATCACGTGAAAAGTTTCTCGAGGCTGAGGTGTTAGGGGCTCACACCTTGTACCAGGTACATCTTAACTTGTAAACATTTTTGTTCAAGTGTACTTCTTTTAGTGAATTTTCTTCAGAGTTTTTAAGAAATTTTCACAGGATGGTCACTGGAAATCCTCCAGGAGGCCCTGGATCACCCTTTCAAGAGGTTCTGGTCGGCCTAAAGGCCTCCATTTGGAGGACTCGGTCCATCCTGGTCTTGATCGGCCGGGATCAGTCCTTCGTGAAGGTCTTTTCCGGTCGGGACTCTCTGTGTTGGGGACTCGACCCTCTTGAGTCTTGCTCGATCTTAGTATTTTACCCTTGTTCCCTTTGGAGTTAGCCTTCTTTTGACTTCTCTTTTGGGTTAATTATCAAATAGGTCACTTATTACATCCAAATATATCAAGTGAGTCACTAATTACAAAACTGACTCAAATGATCACTCATTTAAAATTTTGTATCAAAAATATCAATACATCGTTAGTCTAAGGCACACCAAGAAGCATGCCAAGGAGATGAAAAGGAGGAAGATGGAGTGGAGAAAGCTTGTGAATGTGTATCATGGATCCAAAGAGTTCCTTAAGATGATAGATGATCATGATGATCAGATGTACCCTGTGAACCTGTATATATGATGGAAAATGGGCGTCAAGGACGTCTATGGCATGTATGCAGATGTGGTTGATCCGAGCCTTTTCACTTACCATTGAAAGTTCCTGTGATGGATCCACCCGGACAGGTCTCCGGGTCTCTGCCCGAGACCTCTCGCCAGCAGTGTCTATCAAGTTCGAGCCATGAGGGTTCTGGTTTAAGGGAAAATCTCCTTCAGGAAGCCCTAGCTCCAAGGAGGCTCTCTACGGGAAAATTTGGGAGCTCCAAGGAGGCTGGTTCAGATTAAGATGGTGAAGAAGAGGAAGATGAGGTTGCTCAGGAATATGGGAATTAAGAGGAGACAGATGATGATTCTTCAGATGAGTGATGGCCTTGCATGGAGTTAGATCCCACCTATGGCATTTTATTCAAAACTTATTTATTTGAACTCCGATGTTTTGTAACCTATTTGTATTTCATGATCTTATCTATGCATCAATTGGTTTAATTTCGTACTTGTCTTTTCTTCTCGGCATTTGGTCATTCGGGACTTGCATTCTTTAGATGCTTAAACTTAAATAAATTGGTAGACAAGATGATAAAAACAAATTTGCATAAATAGATAATATCTTTGAAAAATGGTTTCAACCCTTACATAAGATTGTTTCGTCGAACTTATTTATATATCTATTACTAAGTACTAGGAACATGTTATGAACGTCCTAAACATAATAGACCTTCAGGTTTGAAGCATGCCAAGTGTGGGGCACTTCATCACTGTTCAAGGTCTCTAACTTGTAGGATCCTCGTCCTGGTATCTTTTTGACCTTATAAGGCCCTTTCAAGTTAGGGGATAGCTGTCCTCTCTCCCCGACTCCTGATGCCTCAATTTTCCTTAAGACCAAGTCTCCTTACTGAAAGAACCTTTCCTTAACCCTTCTATTGTAATAAAGGGGGCTCTTCTTTGATCCTCTATATTGCGGGCGTTGACCTCATCTCTAACCTCATCAATGAGATCAAGAGTGAGCCTCATGCCTTCTTCATTAGTTTTTGGTTCATAAGCTTCGGCCCTAGGCAATCCATGGGTGATTTCTAGAGGTACCGTAGCTTCGGCTCCGTAAGCCAGCATGAACGGGGTAGCTTCAGTTGTCACTTTATAGGTGGTTTTATATTCCCAAAGTATAGGCAGTAACTCATCCGCCCAAGTGTTTCTCGAGAGTTTGACCCTTTTGTACAGAAGGCCTTCAATCAACGAATATCTCAATGCTCTCATGGACAACTTGCATGCCTCCTAAGCATTATCGGGGAGCCATCCAGTCTTAAGGTGAGTTTTGATTGGATCTATCCCATAACTTGCCACACTAATTGGTGATATCAAATATATGACATGTATAGTAGGGGTCTTCGGGACCTGGAAGTAGATACATCTCCGGTAGTTCTCGATTTCAAACGAGGAGAACTTAGATAGGGCATCGTCCATAGTGTTCTGCTCTCTCGGAATGTGTTCAGTGTACTATTCATCAAACTAAGTCAGTATTTCCTTTACAACTCTCAGGTACTTGGCCATTATATCATCCTTGGACTGAAACTCTCTATTGACTTGAGCAACCACAAGTCTCGAATCTCCACAAATATTAAGGTTTTTGGCCATTACGGCTCTAGCCAAGCCTAATCCAGCTATGAAACTTTCGTATTCTGCTTAGTTGTTCATAGTTGGGAAGTCCAACTTCAAAGCATACCCAATCATAAACCCTTCGGGGCTTTGCAAGACTAGGTCTCCACCACTAAATTTTGTTATGGACGCTCCATCAAAATGGAGAACCCAATACTCTTTCAGAGTCACACCTTCATCTTTTTCTTTCTCTTCTCCTTCTAGGGTCACTATCTCTTTCCCCTGACTTTTTGGTCGTCAATGGTACATTCAACCACAAAGTCAGCTAAGGCCTAAGCCTTGATGGCTATTCGAGGCTTGTATTTGATATCAAATTCACCTAACTCAATTTCCCATTTTATGAGTCGGCCACTTGCCTTCGAGCTGTGAAGAATGTTTCTCAAAGGTCGGTCCATCAGGAATTCGATCTTGTGGGCCTAGAAGTATGGTCTTAACTTCCTCGAGGTTGTGATGAGGGTAAGAGTGAATTTCTAAGTGGTGTAATAGTTCAACTCCGCTCCGTGGAGTACCTTGATCACATAGTAAACAGGCTTCTAGAGTTTCTGTTATTCCTTTATCAGGACTGCACTTACGGCTTGTTCAGATACCGCGAGGTATAAGTAAAGAATGTCCTCCGAACTAGGTTTGGCCAACAATGGGGCCTTAGTCATGTACTTCTCCAGCTGCTCGAAGGCCTCTTGGCTCTCATCTATCCATTCAAAGTTTTCACCTTCTTGAGGGTTTTGAAAAAAGGCAGGCATTTGTCTCTAGACTTGGAGATGAACCTCCCTAGAGCTGCAATTATTCCGGTCAGCTTCTAAACATCCTTGATGGAGTGTGGTAGCTCCATCTCTAGGATGGCTTTGATCTTGTCAGGGTATGCCTTGATTCCCCTCTTCGAGACCATGTGACCCAAAAATTTTCCAGACCCAACACCAAAAGCACACTTGGTGGGGTTTAACATGATCTTGTGGTGCCTCAGCACTTCAAATGCCTCTCTGAGTGATTAATATGATCGACCTTATCTAGGATTTTGACTAACATGTCACCAACATAGATCTCCATGGTCTTTTCAATTAGATGGGCAAATATCTTATATTACCAATCTCTGGTAAGTAGCTCATCCATTCTTAAGTCCAAAAGCCATAACAAGATAATAAAAGATACCAAAGTTAGTTATGAAAGATACCTCGGGGGTGTCATCTTTGTGTAGTTTTATCTGATTGTAACTGATGAAGCCATCCATGAAACTCAGCATTTCGTGCCCAGCGGTAGCATCAATCAGGGTATCTATTCTTGGTAGTGGTAGTAGTCTCTAGGACATTCATCATTCAAGTCAGTGAAGTCGATACACATTCTCCACTTCCCATTGACCTTCTTGACCATTATAGGGTTGGCTAACCACTCAGAGAATTGCACTTCCTCTATGAATCCAGCTTATAGGACCTTCTCGACCTCCTGTTTAATAACTTCTAGCCTGTTAAAAGTATAAGTTCTCTTCTTCTACTACACGGCCTTCCGAGTTGGATCAACATTCAACTTATGAATTAAAAGGTTGGTGTCAATCCCAGACATATCGGTTGTCATCCAAGAAAACACATCACTGTTCTTTTTTAAGAAAGTTGTCAACTAGCCCTTCAGGGGCTAGTTCAAAGATGTTCGAATGTATATGACCTTTTCTAGATCTAAAGAGTCTAGGAGAATTGGGACTAAGTCCTTCGTTTGCTTCCCTCGAAGTTCTTCATTCTCATGGACATCCATGTCTTCTATGGGGAGCACCCGCCCCCAGTTCCATCGGGCCTAAGTGCTGCAACAAAGCAATTGCGGGCCATTTTCTGATCTCATTTTGCCTCAATGACATCATTCCTAGTCAAAAACTTCGGTACCATGTGGTAGGTTGATGGCACAGCCTTAAACACATGGATCCATGTTCTTCCCATGCTAACGTTGAAATTAGAGGCTGCCCTAACAACCTGAAAGTTTAACATTTGTGTGGCCTCTTTGGGATCTTCCCCAATAGTCACGGAAAGTTGTATCGCTCCTTCAACTTGGCTTTCTACTTGGTTAAACCCGTAGATGGGTGTGTCGGACGGAGTCAACTAGGAGTCATTGTACTTCGTCCTTAGGAACGTGTCATGGAATAGAATATCCACGTAAGCTCCATTGTCTACTAGGACCCTCATAACAGGACAATTTCCAATTATCAGAGTGATAACTAGAGGATCGTCCTGAGGAAATTTCAAACATTCAAGGTCGGGGTCACCAAACTCGAGCATCATCTCTGACTTAGAACGCCTAGACGGCTCTCCGTCTACACTTACTACTTCTCTCGCATAAGCTTTTCACGAGTTTCTTGTAGTACTGGCTTTTGTAGGTCCTCCTTAGATCACGTCTCCTCCTTGAAGTGACTTCATCGTCCAGTTACTTGGAGTCTCTAGCAGAGTAGGGTCCCAAGAATTCTTGATATTCAGGGATGGAAGGCAAGCCATGGACGTATTGGGGCGTCCGTATTTGTCCTTCACTTCGATTAGCGTGTCCACTTCCTCCAACCTCGAGGTATAGAGGCATCCCGTAAGGTGGTTTGGTGCCCTGGGGTTATGATCGTTGAGTAATCATACCCGATATTTTGACGGTTTATCATGGATGTAGTTGTTGAAATTGGGGATTCGTCCCTTAAGGAACCGAGGATTCGTCCTTAGCGGCGGATCTTGGATTGGGGGATTCGTCCCCTGAGGATGAGCCTCAGATGCCCCTACAGGAGTTCCTCCTTGGATGGTGGCATAAGTTGAGTGCAGGGTATCTCCACTGTTGGCGAGATTGCATGTGATGAGATGGGATCGTCAGTTCCACTGTTATTTCTGCTTTGTGTGAGTACTATGGTTGTTGTTGTCTTCCCACAGACGGCGCCAAATATTATGGAATAAAACTAGGATTTATTAGTATTTAATGCTAGGGTTGGTGAGTTTCAAGTTTTAATGGTTGTTTTTGTTGGGGCAAAAACACGTGCTAAAATTACACGCAAGTATACGCGTTCGCAAGTAGGTATAAATCAGATTCGTATTCACAGAGATTCTTTTTAGTTAACTAAAGTTTATGCACCTATGCAACAATGGTATGGCTATCGCTCAATGCTAAGACAATAACAAGTTGAAATATTTATAACTAAGATTAAACTAACATGCAATTAACTAAGAATAAAAGTGATTAAAATAACTATATGAGACAAACATGGGATTCTAACTTCATTACATACTTCATACAAAGTCATTGTTCTTAACCTTAGCATGCAATAGTGATGACAACTAATCAGATAACACGAAACTAGTAAACGACAACTTTTGTTGTACGAATAGCAAACTACCAGACATCAACAAAAGAGATAGAAGCTGAATAGAAACCAATTATGTTGAGACCCTATGTGTCTATAGAATTTGACAACATAAAGGTTTAATGAACAAGTTATCTATCGTGATTATATAAGGCAAGTAAGATGGTTAAAATTACCTACGAATCATGCATAATAAATACATGAACTTATGCTAGCATGGAAAGTTCTAAATCTCTTTAACACGCTATCTTATATGTTAGCTACGCACATAAGACAAATAAGCACAACCAACACTAGGATATCAATCAATCGGCACACAACAAGATATTGAAACAAACTAACTATAGAAATCCATAAGTAAATCCGTTACAACCCCACGATAACGATTAGTTCATAACTGAACTCATCGCTACCATGGGTTCCAATAAAAGCATGAAAATAAAAAATATAAGAGTACTAGGGTTCAAAGACAAATCGAAAACAAGCATCCAAGTATCAACTATACTAAAGAAAATAAAAGTCTTTTTCTCCGTAGTCGTCTCGTGCTCTCTAGGTCTTCTTATTGCTCTCCCTGGTCTCCTTGTTGTTAAAAACATCTTTTGATCACTATATATAAGCCCCTAATGGACCTGGACTCTTAAAATCATCAAATTCCACTCAAAACAGGATTCTGGGGTCAAAAAAGGCGGCGCGGGCGCGCAAGAAGTAGGGGCGGCCGTGCAGGGTATTTGGATTTTTCTGTTGATTCTTCTTTGGCTGTATCTTAAGTTCTGCTCGTGAAAATTAGGCGATTCAACTACCCACGCGAATCTAACGAGATTATCTTCAACTTGAGAATGGCCTATGCTTCCAATTCTTAGCTTGTTTCAGCATATTTCCTTGAAAATCTCCTTTCTTCATTTAACTGATGCCTGAAATGCACTAACACAAAAATATATCAAAAATACCAACAACTTGAGTCCAAAACACCAACTTAAGCTTGTAATAAAGCATTCTAAGTAGATATAAAATCCACTTATAACACCCCCAAACTTGAATCGATGTTTTTCCTCAAGCATAAACAGGGTCAAAACTATAAAACAAACCTAACACATAATTGCAACTACGTGAATGCGACTAAATTACAATGCAATCGATCCCCTGAGAATAACCATAACAAAACGAATAAGCCAACGCCTCAAAGAATACAATAACTTTTAACGGAGTTTGAATAAATCCCTCGAACCAATTCACAAACCAGAAATGTGCGTGTGCGGGATGCTTAACAGATATGCTCTGGATACTAGATCAATAACAATAACTTATCTCTCATCAAAACAATCACAAGTTTATAACTATAATAGATGTTAAACACATAATGACTCACAACACCCTCTTTCTACTAGAGTTATACAAGGATTCATGCTATTATTGAACACGTAACAAAGATGCTTATTTGACCGTGCAATGAATGAGGTCCCAAAAGACTTATACAATAATACTCATATAGCGAGCGTTAGGTTAACGGATCCCGGACTATAAAAGTCTTAGGTCACTAGGCACAAAGTCCCCTAGAACTTAATAACTCGAGCATTAAAGAGCTCACTCTTGATCAATTATCCATAAACACGTACTTTGTTCTTTTTTCTATTTTTTTCTTTTCTTTTTTTTCTTTTTATTCAATGAATCTGAATGAGTGCGTTTCGCTCCATCTCATTCAACCCTAGACTACTCATAAAAATATGAGCCGACTACTAGCCATTTGACGCCTAGCCTTATTCATAACTAGCATGAAATCCAAGTTTTTCTCCTGTTTAAAAATTAGTGTTCTTTTGCCATTAAGAGAATACCAAAAATTCTAAATATAAACAAGTGATTAAATCTCAACAAATAAATAACTATGATCATGATCTAGCTCAAAAGAAATCCTATAAGACTTTGTGAAAAAAAATCTGGCATGCAAATCAATTCATTAGAATTAAGCAACCCTCTATTCATTATCACTACACTCAAATTAACATCAACTTATCAATCAGAAATAGCTCAACCTAAGGGATCATGTTAAATGCATGCATATGCAACTATATGAACTTACATAAAAACACAAACAAAAATGTCCTAAATGAACAATCATGCAAAAATATGAATGAAATATAACTAAATATGCAAAAAAAATATGAATGAAATACAACTAAACATGTACCATGAATCTATATGACTCTATACGGACACACATAAACTAATCCTTACATTATCACCCCCAAACTTAAAATTTTTAATGTCCTCATTGAAGGTAATAATAAGGATACAAGGCATACCTAGTGTGGCGCCCTCCAAACCCGGGTCAGAAGTTTGGGATCCACAATACATATTCAATATATAAACCTGTATATAAAATATTATTTACAATGACCCTGCTTTACATAACCACGGATCGCAACAGGTTAAAGTATGAAAACAAGCCACAACCTTAACTTTTATTACAACGTACCAAATCCCAACTAATTTAATTTACAACTGAAATGAAATTATTCTTACAACCTTACTATCTCACTTATGCAATAAGCTCCTGCTAGCTCGATCAATCATAATCTGGAATCCTAGCTCGAACATTGAACTGGGAAACCTCGCTATCAACCGTATCCTTCTTAACTGTAGAATACATAGAAAGATTTGCAAGAGTGAGCTAACTAGCTCAGCAAGTCATATTATCAATAACTGAGGTTAAACAATAATAAACGGGGTGATTCAAAGGAATCAAGTTTCTTGTTAAACAACCCATAGAATTGGATATTCATTTTAAGTTTTTAAAACCAAGGTTAGGCTGCTGATCAGTCACGCACTAACCCCGAGCAAAGCACACAGCATTGCTCTAACTACTGGATCCAAGGCACACATTGGTCTAACTTGACCATCGATATGGTCTGACCACGAATCTGGTCCACACAAAGAGAACTATCCAATTCTAAAGCAGTTCATATGATAAATAATAAAATTCAATAAAACCAGATCATAATCAATAACAATAAAACATTTATATAAAAGCATGGTAAAAATTCATGTTTACGGAAAGGGTATGTCAAAGTCCATAAAAGAAGTGGCCTCCAGCCGGTAGGATAATCGGGTATTAGATGAATAGTGTTTTTACAAGGTTTTGGTACTTTGATATCACAAGGTATGGATGAGTATAAAAGTTTCTGTATGTTTAAATAATATTCTTCCAATGTTTGGTATATGATGGTTATATATTTGTGGAATAATATCGTATTTGTGTGGTTTAATATCTGGTAAATCAAATGGTTCACAAAGAATAAGGCTTGCGGCTCAAAGATCAAATGATATGGCTCAGGTTCAAGGCTGAAGGATTCAAAGTATTTACAGTATAAAACAGAACTATTTTGAGTATTAACAGTATGTCACAAGAGAATATTTGCATTATATTTCGAGAAAGGTTTAGAAATACTTGCATTATCATAATCGATTTCAACTTCACTTGAACTTGTCTAATGACTCCATTCAACAATCACTCGTCTGCTTTTCTTATGCCTCGCTTCTATCCTCTGATTACTTGTTGTATTTTCTACATGTCAATTCTATTTTCTGATCACCTGCTTCCCTTTCTTACGCCTTGCTTACTCTGCTAGGCATTAAAAATATATATCAATATTTAATTTATACGATTCTATCCGATATACACTTCCATCTACCCTTCGTTTCACCCAAATCCGATTAACGGATCGAAAGTTATGATATAAACAAGTAATCACCGAATATATAGACCGACAGTCAACCAACAAGTCACATATAACACTTAGAACGTCACATAATCAATGATATATCATTTATAAACAAATCTCGGGTCATAAACAGGCTTTCAGGTAATTAAAATGATTTTTAAAACAATTTTCGGAATTAAAACGGGTCGTTGGATCAATGTCAGAGTAATAAACAGGGTTCGGTTGGCCAATTCTGGCTTCGAAACAATTTTATAATAATTATCGAGCCTTGGAAATAATTTAGAATAATATTTTAAAGCTCGAAACTATTTTTCGGAATTTTTAAATCATTTTTAAATAATTAAATCCAATTAAATAATCAATTAAAATCAAGTAATAAATAATTAAACTAATTAATCAATTAATATTTAAATTAATTGATCAATAAAATAATTATTATTAATTAAAGTTAATTAATTAAGTAATTTAGATTTATTATATATTTTTTTTTAAATTAAAAACAATTTTCAGAATTAAAATATTGATTTTAAAATATTTAAAATAATTTTTGAAAATAAACTATATCCAGTAATATCATTTTTATAAATTTTGAAAACAGAAATCAGGTTTTTGTAGGTTTTTAAAACAGAAGTGCATAATTTGCAAATTTTCCAAACTAGGGGGGTCGAAATGCAATTCGACCACCCTCCTTCCTCAACCTCGCCGGCGGACGGCCGGGAAGCCATTAACAGCGACTCGCCGCTGCGCAAGATCGCCGGAAACACACCATATAGCTCAGAATGATTCAAAAACTCAGAGAAATGTGTGGGTAATTGCCAGGAACTTATTCCAGCAAACAAATCAAGCAAACAAACTCTTATTTAGCCGGATTTGTGCCTAGAAACAAAGAACTCCGGCGAACTTTAAAATCACAACCACGGGCACTACAAGCAACGTCGATTAGCAAGGTGTATATAAATAGATTGCAAATTTCAAGGGGAACAAAACCCACTATCTCTCAACATCTGTTAATCCCTATTTAAGAAACCCCCAATTTTAATCAAGAACATTCAAACGAATATAAACCCTAATTATACAATTCGAGAATCAAACCCTAATTTGAACATGTTATTGAACTCCAAATCGATCATATGACATACCAAAATCATCAGGAAAACAAGCTCTACAACATACAATCATCAAATCATTCAAACAACCATCCGTACAAAAATTCATAATTTAAATACCAAGAAATTCGAATATAAATAATTAAATAGAAAATCACCTGATATTTCTGGGTTGAAATTGATGGAAGATTTGGATTCTATATTTCAGTAGCTTCGTTTTGAGTATATGTGCGCCAAAATCGGATATCGATAACGCCTTCGAATTTGTGTTTGATTATGAAGAACATAATATAATTATAGTATTTTCTCTGTAGAAATTCTGTAAATACTGTTTGCAAATGATTTTTGGTACAAAATAAAATACGGTAGAGGCTATTTATAATTACGGAAAATTAGTATCCCGCTGGATCATTCCGGATATAAAACGGTACGTTTATTTATAAAAACTGATCCATACGGTACCAGTTTTTGAGATAATTATCCAAATCAGTACAATTTGTACTGCGGTCTTGGTCTCAGCGCCTGATTACACGTATTACGAAGTGATAATTATGATAGTTTAATAAAAAGCTCCCGTTTATCGAAAATACGAGTTTTATTGATTTACCGAAATGAATAATGTATCGAAAATATTGCGCCGGGACCCGCGCAGGACAAACCGTACGCCGGATCGAAAAAGTCGAAACATGGAAAATGCTCGGAATATTGCAATTAGGTTAGGAAGGAGTTCTCGGAAGAGTTTCGGGTTCTAAAAAAGTAAAAAAAGGATAACGGTGGTTGGTTCCCGTTTTTATAAAATAGATTTTAAATACCCGAAAAAAGATTTTATAAAATCCATATGATCCCTATAAATTCATAAATCAACATAAAATAATTAGGAAGATATGACAATTATCTATATTTTATTTGGAACATATAAAAATTGAAATACTTAATTAATAACATTTTTACACATTCAAACACATTTAACACTTAACAATTAATTCACAGAATAGATACTGAATACATATAATAATTATCTATTAGCAAAAATAATTGCACGATATATCCTGGATATTACATCCTCCCCCCCTAAAAGGATTCTGTCCTCAGAATCTCCTAAGAAAACAAATGAGGGTACTTTTCTCTTATATTACTTTCTAACTCCCAGGTTGACTCCTCAACCTTGGGGTTTCTCCATAATACTCTTACTAACTTTACCACTTTATTTCTCAATACTTTCTCTCTTTCCTCTAGAATCTCTATCGGACTCTCTACATATGACAAATCTGCCTGAAGCTCTATCAACTCATATTCTATTACATAGCTGAAGTCTGGATTATACTTCTTAAGCATCAATACATGAAAAATATTATGAATGTGCTCCATAAGCGGAGGTAACGCTAACTCGAAAGCTATTTTGCCAACGTGCTTTAAAATTTCAAAAGGTCCGACATATCTTGGGCTTGGTTTTCCTTTCTTTCCAAACCTCGTTAATCCCTTCCATGGTGATACTTTTAACAATACCAAATATCCTTCTTCGAATTCCATATCTTCCTTGATTGATCTGCATACTTCCTTTGACGATCTTGTACAGCTATCCATCTCTTCTGGATAACTTCAACAACTTCCTTTGTCTGTTGTACTAATTCAGGTCCAAGTATTTTGCGCTCTACTGCTCTGTCTTAATACGCTGGAGATCTGTATTTGCGTCCATAAAGGGCTTCTTAGGGTGACATCCCGATACTAGCGTGATAACTGTTATTGCAGGCAAATTCTATCAGAGGTAAATGCTCGCCCCAATTTCCTTTGAAATTAATAGCACAAACACGTAATAAATCTTCTATTGTCTGGATTATTCTTTCACTTTAAATCTTGGATCTCAATCAGATATGATAGACACAGGAATTTCATGACGAACTACAATTTCCTTCAGGCACCTATGGATCAACTTATCGAGCGAAAATCTTTCGTTTATAGACAGAAAATGAGCTGACTTGGTAAATCTATTCACTATAAGCCAAATGGTATCATGATTAGTTTTTATGCTTGGTAACCCCAACTATGAAATCCACGGTGATATGCTCCCACTTCCATTCTGGAACCTCCAATGGCTGTAGCAATCCACTTGGTCTCTAATGCTCTACTTTAACTCTTTGACATATATAACATCTGCTAATCCATTCCGCAATTTCCCTCTTCATATCTGACCACAAATAATTTTCCTTTAAATCTCTATACATCTTGGTACTCCCTGAATGGATTGAATACCTTGAATTATGAGCTTTCTGTAAAATTTCATCATTCAATTCCATCACTGGTGGAATCCAAGTTCTAGAAGAAAACCTAAGAATACCTTGATCGTCCTTTTTACGTGCACTATTCTTCACATACTAAATGATTTATATCCTGATCTACTACCTCTTCCTGATACTTCTTTATCTTCTCTAACAATCCCGACTGAAAAGTTATACTTATACATTCTTACTCCTTTTTGGATCATGCACTCTGACTTCCAATTCCAACTTCTAGAATTCCATAGATAATTCTTCTGGTACAGTCTCTATGTTCATTCTCCCTCCTTCTTGCTCATCTCTTGCCACTATATTTGCTTTTCCTCGAGAGTTCATACTTCAACTTTGTGGTCCGTATATATCTCACATCTTTCTCTATACTTATAATATTTCCCAATCTTTCAAAATGAATATTATTATTGCTTTTAATTCCCAGTTATGAGTAGGGTACTTCTGCTCATAAGGTTTCGGTTGTCTGGATGCATTATGCAATAACTTTATTGCTTTGCGTCAACACACATCCTACTCCCTTACGAGAAGTATCACTATAAACTACCTAATCTCTCTGATACTTTCAAAGTGATAAAATAGGTGTTGTAACCATTCTTTCATTTAACTTCGCAAAAGTTTCTTCACCCTTCTCCATTTCATATAACCTTCTTGCTTTTCCTGGTTAGCTTCATCCAAAATATTGCAACTTTCAAGAAATCTTGCACAAATTTCTGATAGTAACTGGCCCATGATAAAACTTCTTATTTTTGTTGGTGCTTCTGGTCTTTCTTCATTCATACTATCTTTAAATTTTTCTGCTGAATCCCCCTTTGTCTCCTCCTTACTGACTGTCTATACTAAGAATTATACTTTCTGCCATTACAATTTTGACCTGGTAAATTTTTTATACCGTTTCCTTCTTCTTTGACTCCTCAGCTATCAGTGTATAGGTTGCATGATTCTTCATAAGTAACACAAGTATATCTTATTCAGATTCCTCTTTCAAGATTCTACTCATCGAATTTAAATATCACTGGTATATCAGTTCATCCAACTTACATTTCTAGAATTTTATAACAACAATACTAAGTTCTGAGTTTTTTTTTGACATGTCCATAAGTTCAATCTTCACTCGGTAATATACCCAGTCTCAATCAATCTTATAAAAATACCTTGCTTCGTTCATTTAGTTAAATAAATCATTGGTTCGAGATAACAAATATCTGCTCTTGAGAGTAATCTTGTTGAGCTTTCGCTAACATATAATCTTACACTTTCATCTTTCTTACTAACACATCGTGCCAGGGCACTTTAGGGGGTACGCTAGGTCCAATTTCTTTCTCTACTAATGATCTCATGCGTTTGCTCTGGTAACTCCTTTATTTTATCTGGTGCCATTATGTGCGGGGCTTTGGACATTGGCTTCATTTCAGGTGCTAACTCAATCATAAATTCATCTTCTTTATCTAAAGGAAATATTAGTAACTCGTCTGGAAACATATCTTGAGACTGTAAAATCTTCAAGTTCGGTTTGCTCCTAACTCTTATTTATAATCGTCATAGCACTTATATTTTGGTCACTGTAATCTTAAATCGTTCTTAACAAGTTCTTTACTTTCCTTTGTCCTTTAAACTTGTTCACATTCTCATTTGGCATCTTCAGAACTATCTTCCATCACGACGGTCTACCTGGGCATCACACTTGAATAGTTAATCCATTCCTTATAATAATGTCAAATCCTTTTATCTCAAATGAAATCAATTCTTCGCAACTTATTGCCAGAAATATCGATTCCGCCATTGGTACTTACTTATTCAATAACTGCACGTTCTTAACTTGCTTGTCCTTTAGTCATAAACCTATTGATTCAACAGAATAATTCATCTTACCTTGGGAGATATATGATCAAATTGCTCCCACATCTTTCAACACTTTAACGCATAAGGTATCCGCAATAATCTCCCACGTCATCACATCCATATTTTAAATAACATATCGAAAATTTTCGTTCTCGGAGACGTATCCCTTATTGAAGTAGATTCCCTTGACTGTTAATGCATCCCTGGCTAGGGCCAGTGATTTGCAATTTTTCACTGTATGCCCTTGTTTCCTTTCCATGTATAAGAGGTAGATGAGACTTTTCCCGCTGAGTGTATAAGATGTTGACTCTTGTTTGAAAAGCTCTCGCAAAGAAAATGGTACAACGAAACAACTAGAAGGATTCACAATTTTAATAAACTTAGAGTTAAAAAGAAAGAAAAAGTAATAATTTGAATATGAATGAGACAACCACATTGGTACTTAAGATGGCCAGTATTTCATACCGTATGGCATACAACACATGATTAGGTGGCGTCCCACCCGACTCTTCATCACTCCGACAAAGTGTCTCATCATAACACTGTTTGTCCCAATCAGAAAGCAAAACTTGGGGGGAACAATTAAATTTGAAAGGAAGGCAAGATCTTCCATTTTGATATCATCAGAAAGAATTTATTAAGAAAAGGAGTTCATACTCTTTTAGGAATTAAAAAGGAATATACGCTATAATGTTGAGGACAAGAATGATACCATTGATCACCATCCATATTTCACTTGTATTCATCTTTCGAGTTTGATCGATCATATCCCAATTGAATCATATAATAACTTTAGAAGTATGCTAAAATGCCTTCGTAACTAAGCATTGTGGTAGATTCTTACTTGTTAAGTCTCGCGTCTATAACGTCGCACCTACACGTATAATACTTTAACAATTCAATCATAATGGCGTTCTTATCAGATAACCTAGAGTTTCCTCCTTTTTAATTTGGAATAACCATGAATCATTCAACATAGCGATCTAATAATATTCTTCTTTTAGAAAAGTCTAGAAATCTTCCCAATCTTCTTTGATCATGCTCAGGCTTCCGTTAAATCAATAAATTCTCTGAACTCTGATAATCCCAGTAATTGGATGAATAGTTACTCCGTACGCTGGTTCTGTTGTTAATCTTATCAGACAATACTTGCACCTTACTGTTAGGAATAATTAACTTCCTCATAATCGCAAGTTACCTCGTTTTTCCGAATTAACAATACTGAGTCTGAAACAACATCCTTCCAGGTAATCCGGGTCTTTTAACAAACAAGAAACTTAAGTAGTAACTTGACAACCAAGATTTAAAACTTATTTTATTCAAAAAGGCTTTTAGAAATTTTGTAAGGAAAATCTTTTTTGAAAACTTGTTAAAAATTTTGAAAATCACACCTCTGGTTGTCCTTACTGTATGAGTTGGTTGTTGTCCTTCTTATGACCAAATACCAAGTTAAAGAAACAATCACTCAAGGGTCCATTCACTTCCATTTATCTCCTCTCCTTCATTGGGTCTTTTACTTTCCTTCGTCAATAAAACTTCTATTGTCGTTGCACGTTATCTTATTCATAGCTTCACATTAAGGCTCCCATACTGGTAGTACTCCCGTTAACCACTTTGCAATCATTAAGTGGAATAGACTATCCAATAGTCAATAAGTCAGCTAATGTCACATCATCTTGTTAGAATATATATCATATCATTACAACACCATTTCCTAATTTTAAGAAATCTTCAGATCCCTAATCTCCTCTAACTCTCTCTCTTCAACACTTATCTACTCCATTCCACAAGCTAGTCATGAGTGGCCTAATTACTAATAGCTTCTTGGAACCTGATAACAGCCATCCTCCAGAACACTTGAATCTTCTTTCTAAACTCCTTTCTCACCTTGATTTGTATCTCAATACTCACCATTTACTACAGCTATCGTGTCCCTTGTCGCAAATGCTGTTATTTTATTGCAAAGGTTTTTTTTTAAACTGAGGATATAGAATATGGTGTATAGTAAACAGAAAAGATACATTCATAGTTGAATGTTCAAAAGAACAAGAATAAGCAAATGAAGGTTCTTGAATAGGTAGTCTCATATCGAGAGATGATAGAATAACGCTGAATAACTTGGAGAGGCGCAACTGTCATAACAGAAGGTAATACCGCTAATACTGATGGAAGAACAAGGCGCAAATCGAATATGGGAGAAGATGATGATCCTTAAACGGAAGGCTCCAAACGATCAGTTGATGCAGGGAAATCAGGATCTGCCATTGTCGTTGCCTGGATATCACGTCGCTAGTCAAGAATCCCGAATCGCAACACGAACCGTGCCGGAGACCTACTATACAGTCGCACTCAACCTCATGATGACCTATCTTTCTATTTCCTATTCCTAGTCCTAACCCTCTACCCAATCCCGACAATCTAGGCTTGTTTCAGTGACTTATAACCTATAGCTCTAATACCAACCTGTGGCGCCCTCCAAACCCGGGTCAGATGTTTGGGGTCCACAACACATATTCAATATATAAACCTGTATATAAAATATTATTTGCAATGACCCTGCTTTACATAACCACGGATCACAACAGGTTAAAGTATGAAAACAAGCCACAACCTTAACTATTATTACAACGTACCAAATCCCAACTAATTTAATTTACAACTGAAATAAAATTATTCTTACAACCTTACTATCTCACTTATGCAATAAGCTCCTGCTAGCTCGATCAATCATAATCTGGAATCCTAGCTCGAACATTGAACTGGGAAACCTCGCTATCAACCGTATCCTTCTTAACTGTAGAATACATAGAAAGATTTACAAGAGTAAGCTAACTAGCTCAGCAAGTCATATAATCAATAACTGAGGTTAAACAATAATAAACGGGGTGATTCAAAGGAATCATGTTTCTTGTTAAACAACCCATAGAATTGGATATTCATTTTAAGTTTTTAAAACCAAGGTTAGGCTGCTGATCAGTCACGCACTAACCCCGAGCAAAGCACACAGCATTGCCCTAACTACTGGATCCAAGGCACACATTGGCCTAACTTGACCATCGATATGGTCTGACCACGAATCTGGCCCACACAAAGAAAACTATCTAATTCTAAAGCAGTTCATATGATAAACAATAGAATTCAATAAACCAGATCATAATCAATAACAATAAAACATTTATATAAAAGCATGGTAAAAATTTATGGTTACGGAAAGGGTATGTCAAAGTACATAAAAGAAGTGGCTTCCAGCCGGTAGGATAATCGGGTATTAGATGAATAGTATTTTTACAAGGTTTTGGTACTTTGATATCACAAGGTATGGATGAGTATAAAAGTTTCTGTATGTTTAAATAATTTTGTTCCAATGTTTGGTATATGATGGTTATATATTTGTGGAATAATATCGTATTTGTGTGGTTTAATATCTGGTAAATCAAATGGTTCACAAAGAATAAGGCTTGCAGCTCAAAGATCAAATGATATGGCTCAGGTTCAAGGCTGAAGAATTCAAAGTATTTACAGTATAAAACAGAACTATTTTGAGTATTAACAGTATGTCACAAGAGAATATTTGCATTATATTTCGAGAAAGGTTTAGAAATACTTGCCTTATCATAATCGATTTCAACTTCACTTGTACATGTCTAATGACTCCATTCAACAATCACTCGTCTGCTTTTCTTATGCCTCGCTTCTATCCTCTAATTACTTGCTGTATTTTTTACATGTCAATTCTATTTTCGGATCACCTGCTTCCCTTTCTTACGCCTTGCTTACTCTGCTAGGCATTATAAATATATATCAATATTTAATTTATACGATTCTATCCGATATACACTTCCATCTACCCTACGTTTCACCCAAATCCGATTAACGGATCGAAAGTTATGCTATAAACAAGTAATCACCGAATATATAGACCGACAGTCAACCAACAAGTCATATATAACACTTAGCACGTCACATAATCAATGATATATCATTTATAAAGAAGTCTCGGGTCATAAACATGCTTTCAGGTAATTAAAATGATTTTTAAAACATTTTTTGGAATTAAAACGGGTCGTTGGATCAATTTCATAGTAATAAACAGGGTTCGGTTGGCCAATTCTGGCTTCGAAACAATTTTATAATAATTATCGAGCCTTGGAAATAATTTAGAATAATATTTTAAAGCTCGAAACTATTTTTCGGAATTTTTAAATCATTTTTAAATAATTAAATCCAATTAAATAATCAATTAAAATCAATTAATAAATAATTAAACTAATTAATCAATTAATATTTAAATTAATTGATCAATAGAATAATTACTATTAATTAAAGTTAATTAATTAAGTAATTTAGATTTATTATATATTTTTTTAAAACTAAAAACAATTTCAGAATTAAAATTTTGATTTTAAAATATTTAAAATAATTTTTGAAAATAAACTATAACCAGAAATATCATTTTTATAAATTTTGAAAACAGAAATCAGGTTTTTGTATGTTTTTAAAATAGAAGTGCATAATTTGCAAATTTTCCAATGTAGGGGGGGTCGAAATGTAATTCGACCACCTTCCTTCCTCAACCTCGCCGGCGGACGGCCGGGAAGCCATTAACGGCGACCCGCCGCCGCGCAAGCTCGCCGGAAACACACCATATAGCTCAGAATGATTCAAAAACTCAGGGAAATGTGTGGGTAATTGCCAGGAACTTATTCCAGCAAACAAATCAAGCAAGCAAACTCTTATTTAGCCAGATTTGTGCCTAGAAACGAAGAACTACGGCGAACTTTTAAATTACAACCACGGGCACTACAAGCAACGTCGATTAGCAAGGTATATATGAATAGATTGCAAATTTCAAGGGGAACAAAACCCACTATCTCTCAACATCTGTTAATCCCTATTTAAGAAACCCCCAATTTTAATCAAGAACATTCAAACGAATATAAACCCTAATTATACAATTCGAGAATTAAACCCTAATTTGAACATGTTATTGAACTCCAAATCGATCATATGACATACCAAAATCATCAGGAAAACAAGCTCTACAACATACAATCATCAAATCATTCAAACAACCATCCGTACAAAAATTCATAATTTAAATACCAAGAAATTCGAATATAAATAATTAAATAGAAAATCACCTGATGTTTCTGGGTTGAAATTGATGGAAGATTTGGATTCTATATTTCAGTAGCTTCGTTTTGAGTATATGTGCGCCAAAATCGGATATCGATAACGCCTCCGAATTTGTGTTTGATTATGAAGAACATAATATAATTATAGTATTTTCTCTGTAGAAATTCTGTAAATACTGTTTGCAAATGATTTCTGGTACAAAATAAAATACGGTAGAGGCTATTTATAATTACGGAAAATTAGTATCCCGTTGGATCATTCCGGATATAAAACGGTACGTTTATTTATAAAAACTGATCCAGACGGTTACCGGTTTTCGAGATAATTATCCAAATCAGTATAATTTGTACTGCGGTCTTGGTCTCAGCGCCTGGTTACACATATTACGAAGTGATAATTATGATAGTTTAATAAAAAGCTCCCGTTTATCGAAAATACGAGTTTTATTGATTTACCGAAACGAATAATGTATCGAAAATGTTGTGCCGGGACCCGCGCAGGACAAACCGTACGCCGGATCGAAAAAGTCGAAACATGGAAAATGCTCGGAATATTGCAATTAGGTTAGGAAGGAGTTCTCGGAAGAGTTTCGGGTTTTAAAAACGTAAAAAAACGGATAACGGTGGTTGGTTCCCGTTTTTATAAACTAGATTTTAAATACCCGGAAAAAGATTTTATAAAATCCATATGATCCCTATAAATTCATAAATCAATATAAAATAATTAGGAAGATATGACAATTATCTATATTTTATTTGGAACATATACAAATTGAAATACTTAATTAATAACATTTTTAAACATTCAAACACATTTAACACTTAACAATTAATTCACAGAATAGATACTGAATACATATAATAATTATCTATTAGCAAAAATAATTGCACGATATATCTCGGATATTACACCTAGTTGTCAGGAGGATCACCCTCCTCGGGTGGAGGATAAGGTGGCCAATCAACCTCGACACTAGTGTCTCGGACAATAGTACCAAGAGCGTGTGTCAAATATGCAGAAAAATGATGGTCAATGTTGTGCATGGCCTCCATACGCCTAGTCAACCTTCTATACTGCACATCACCAAGACCAAACCTATCAACTGTCTATGGTGCACGAGAGGGACCCTCTGTAAGCACGGGAGGAACCCGTCGGTCACCCTTTACATTATCATAAATATATTCCAACCCTTTATCAGGGGGTGCACCTAAAAATGCATAACTCAAATGACCTGGCAGCGGTTTGAGCCCAAGTGTGGGAGCTTCTTCAATATATGGCTCGAGACGCTACTGAGAAATTTTTAGTTCTGCTAACCCAAGAGAATCAAATGGCATATCCAACTTCCTCTTCCATAGAGGTGCATTCAAAACCTGCAGTTGCTCTGCTCCTTCTTCATCTTCAATAATCAATTCCCCTATTGAGGATCTCTATAAGGTATCTGACTTTGGCAATTTCTCAAGCTTCGAATTCATGACAGAGTCGACCCGCTCTACTTTAAAGCACTCCTCTTTATCTGTGGGTAACTTTATTGCCTTGAACACAACATCTAGGCTTGGGTTACGGTATTGCATCACAATTCCAATTGGAAGAATATGACATTCCCTGGAGCCACCGCATACGATGATCAGTCGTACTGCGATAAGTAACCTTTTCTACTAGTAGAAGGACGAAACCGTCATCTCTCGGGTATCACTCTTGCCGCATTCGGGCTACGTGTCCCATTTTCGGGTATACACATACTTCACAAGTGTAATAACCCCAATTTTTGGAAATTTTTGAAACCCTTATGAATAGTGATTTTGCAGATTATGCTGAATGAGAAAACTTTTCATGCCACACTATGTAGGGGTTCTGTTATGGATATTCTGAGATTTTATTAGTACTCTATATGGTATATAAGTGTATGTAAAGATCGTCAGAATCCAATTCCGAACACTTTGATTTTTCCCGAAAATCCACTAGATACGGAAAAAATTGAGTATAAGGTAAAAGGATAAAAAGGATTTAAATTAAAGGATTATAAGAGAGGATCATAAAAGGATTATAATGTATTGAGAAAGGTTAAGGAAACCCAAGTAATAAGATCCCGGGTATGATCCCTCAAACGATAAATGAAAACGAAAGTTAAGCGAACCGTATAACAGATCAGCGGTCATTAGGCAAACAATTAGGAGGTTAATCAAGGAGGTTAGGGATGATGAGGTCATCCAACCAATGAGAAGAGGGCAAGTAAGAGATGATGACACAATAAGGTGATGCAAGCATGACATAGGGAAGGAGGAGGTGTGGTTGGTTTATAACCACACAAATATAAGGTTATTAAGGTAATTAACCAAAATCAAAACAAAAAACAACCAAGCTAAGCCAAACAAATCAAAAAACACAAAATCATTTCATTCTCATCATCTTGCTCTCGGCTTTTCTTCTTTTTCAAAGGAAGAAAAATCAAAAATCAAGTTCCAAGCATTGTTAAATCACAAGGTAATTATCTAAGGTTCCTTGTACATAGATATGGATATCCTATAAGTTTAAGCTCCTAATTCTTTCACAATCTCTTCCAATAAATCAAGGAAGAAGATGGTGAATAGTGACCTTCAAGAAATAACTTTAGTTTTCTTGAATTTTTATGAAAGTTTAAGGTTATACAAGCAAGGATCAAGGTTCTTAAGGCATTCAAAGCTCTTGTGTTGTGTTAAGAAGCTTCAAGGAAGGTATAATCTCTTAACCAAGCTTTGTTATTGAATGTTAAGAGCATAATATGAGTATTCTAGTTCATGAGAGGCTTGATGGTTGTGTATGTAGAGATTAGTTGGTTTTGGGATGTTTTGGAGTTGTAAATCTTGGCCACTAACAACTCACTCGCCGGCCGCTCGGGCTCCGCGTTTCAATTGATTAATGAACTTAAGTGCAGTTTAAATTCATGATAAAGAATAGTATAAATTGTTAATGTTGAGTTGTTGGGGCTGTTATGATAAAGTATGGATGGAGTTTTGATTGGGTTGTGATTGTGGGTTGATTGTGAGGTGATTTGGAGTGGTTTAAAATTGGGTAATCGCGTAAATATAGCCGTCGTAATGCCCGATTTACCGTAGACTGTTTTTGTTCTTAACATCACATGAACTCACTGCTAGGTTTTGACCAATTCAATGTTTTGATAGTTCATGTTATGAGCTTCATTTTGATATGTGGTTCGTTGGATTCCGATGAACGGTTTAGGAGAAACGACCGTTTTAAGTAACGACGTTTCGCGAACGAACCCTTACCCCTCGCCTTACTTTGAAACATAGGTTAAAGACCTTAAAGGACTAATTGAAGTATGAAACATTTATGTAAGGTGTAATAGGCAGTTGGTAAGACACTCGCGAAGGAATCGCCTTAAAACTCGTAATGGTTAAATTATTAAAAATGGTGGAGCCGAGGGTACTCGAGTGACTTAAGAGAATCAGTAAGCGCAAAGCGAGCGTTAGAGTCTAAGTTGGTTAATGTATAGATTTACAAGTGACTTTGGTTTAATTCCAACTTACTTGTTGTTTATAGGTTACCAGACTCGTCCCGAGCCATTGTAACCCCCAGTCGCTCAGGCAAGTTTTCTACCCGTTATACTGTTGTTGTGATGTATATGTGTATATACATGATCTTGCGATAAATACATATTTGTTATTAGCAAATTCTTGCGATATATTGTAGAATGTGATATGGTATATATGCATGCCTATTTCATATTCTTGGATTATATATCTGTTGGTTAAAATGCTTACAGTTGCATAATACCTATGCTAGAGATAAGCGGTATTGAGTTTACCCTTAGTATAGGGGATCAAAAGGTGAACATATTTCTAAACCGGGAGTCGATGTTCCCGAGTATAATATATATATATATATATATTTTTATATATGTATGGTTATAGTTTTCAAAACTATTAATCGAATAAGGTTTATTCGATAACTTTAACTTTATTTTATTATTGAATATTATTTCGAATATTCATTCGAGGACTTATGACTCCTTTATTTTATTATTGAATATCATTTCGAATATTCATCCGAGGACTTATGACTCCTTTATTTTATTATTGAATATTATTTCGAATATTAATTCGAGGGCTTATGACTCAGTTATATTATTAATGATTATTGATTGAATATTCATTTGAGGATGTATGACTCCGTTATTTTATTTAATGAATATTATTTATAATATTCATTCAAGGTATTATGACTCCGCTTATTATTTAATAATATTCTTTATTTTATTAAAGAATAATTTTCGATAATCAAACTTACTTTTGATTATTCAAATAAAGATATTACTTTCGTATAAGTATATCTTTGATTATTTACTATTCATTTCAAGTATAAGTTTTCCAACTTCTACCTCAATTATTCTTTATGGGAATATTATTTAAATAATAATATTCAGATATTTTCTAAATACATTGGGACTGATTTATTTTATTAAATCAGCATTGCTCCAACCACTCCTTAAAGTGCTTTCGAGTCTTCAAAATGATTTTTAAAAGTTAGAGCGGATCCCAAAACTCATTTTTATATTTATGATCTTCCTTTTTAAAGGGGATTTAAATACTCGCTCAAAACCAGAGGGATCCGGCTCTGTGGTGTATTTTATATTCGCAACAAGGTTGCAGTTTTGGTAAATAAATTGATTACTTACCCAACGTTCGGGAAGTAAGTCCATCTATCGAGAGAGCATAAGCAACATGGGCTCAGTGGGCATCCATGATAGTGTAAGTGGCTCAGTGAGAGTCCATCAAATGCATAAGTGGCTGAGTGGTAGTCCAACATAAGGTCCTATTGCGACCAGCGTGATGACCAGTGGGGAATTTGTCCATCTACTAGTAGAAAAGGTTACTTATTGGTATCTTTGCCTGATCAGCAAGATATCAGGTTTATGCCAAAATTCTTTCCTTTCCAAATTTATTGGATATTGCAATTCTGTTCATACTTTACATGACAGAGGTTTTCAGGAAACGTATGTATATATATAGGTGTATATATATATTGGGACTTAATGAAGTATATCATAACTTCATTTCCTTCAAAATATTTCAAAGATTGAATCTATTCAAGTCTTATCTTGTAGTCTCATCAGTGTGATGAACTTTTGAAACTAATTATAACTTGAACGGTGGTAGTTCAAGTAGTATTCGGAAAAGATATAAGTATATTGGAGTATCTTGTAACTTCATCTTTTAAACTTATATCTAGTAAATGATTATCTTATGCATATCAAAGACTTTCAGAAAAACGTTGAGACAAGGTTAGATATATGAGATCACCTTGCAACGATATTTTTATACAGTTATAAACTGGAACTTTGTGTATATTATACATGGAAGAGGACTTCCAAGATTTTGAAAAGTATGTATGTATATATACTGAATATTTTGCGACTTCATCGCATTAAGATATCAAACTTGGTTCATTTCTTTTGACCCAGATTTTCATGAGTACTATGAGAAGGCTCGCATATTATAAATCATTATACATATTATTTTGGTGGGCTTGCTGCTCACCCTTGCTTTCTTCTTTCATCACACAACAACAGATAGAAAAGATGAACAAGACCAAGCTTCCAATTCGCAAGCGGTTAGGAAACGTTCCGCAGTTTTCTAGAAGCGTTGATACCGCCGTAGATGAGGTAGGAGCTACTAATAGGCTAGGCTTTCAACTTTTGATGTATCAGATTATGTATATTTATGAATTGTAATAATGGCAAAGAAATGTAAATTTATTCAGAAACCCTTTTAAGGTGTAATGGCATATAATTTTGGAATAAAATGACTTGTGATTATTTTTGGATATTCATCTCTGAGACTATAACTTGTGGTGTGTGTATTTATTGCGGGGTCACAGTACAGAGTAGTTGATTATTTATTAAGATTGGGTGTTAGTAAGGGAAATGGAACTCGTGACAACCCGGATCCCCGACCCCGGATTTGGGGGTGTTACAGAAGTGGTATCAGAGCTAAGCGTTATAAACCTCAGAGATGATGTGACGTTAAGATAATAAGTTCACTAAGATAATAAGAACTCTTGCCAAGTTCATAGTCGGGCTACCTAACGTAGTACTGACAGTTAAAACCCTTATGGGAACCCTTATAAATATCGTGATAGAAGCATAGTTCGTTATCGTATATGGTAGCGGGACTCCAAACCCTGAGGTTGAGGAGCAACAACGCGATGATGTTTTATTACTTATTGGAGATCAGATTATGGATACGGTAGAGCGTCCTAACGCGGGATCGGATGATGTTCATATTGAGGATGTAGCGGTTGAGGATGTTGTCCTAGAAGGGATAGTTGCTGAGGAGGATCCCATGGAGGATCCTGACAAGAATGAATAAAGGACCACTGATGAATTGATGACCATGGTTAGGTCGACTACCAGAGGTAGGATTGGCCGGTCACTACCGGAGGTTCGTTCAAGTTTGTAAAGATAGTAGCCCCTTTAACGCGGCTTACTCGTAAGACTGAGAAGTTTGAATGGACAGAGAAATATGAGAAAGGCTTTTAACAACTGAAGCTAACATTGGTGACGGCCCCTATGTTGGCATTGTCGGATGGCAAAAGGAGATTTTGTGATTTGTATTGACGCTTCGCATAAGGAATTAGGGTGCTTCTTATACAGCACAACAAGGTAATCGCGTACGCGTCAAGACAATTAAGGGAATATAAAATTCGATATCCCCATCCATGAGCTTGGGCTCGTGGCAATAGTTTTGCCCTAAATATTGGAGGCACTACTTGTATGGAGAGAAGTGCGAGATTTACACAAGCCATAAGTGCTCTAGTGCATTTTCACGCAGAAAGAGCTCAACATACGCCAGAGGAGGCGGTTAGAGCTAATCAAGAATTATGATTGGGAGATTCTTTATCATTCGGGGAAAGCCAATGTGGTGGCTGATGCCCTTAGTAAAAAGGAGAGACTCAAGATAATAATGTCTTTGGGAGAGTTTATAAGAGATTTTGAGAAAATGGAAATAGAAGTGAAGGTAACCGGAGCCGGTACCGAAAAGCTGTTTGAGATTGCAATACAGACCGAATTATTGGAAAAGAACATATTGTGCCAGAAAAAGTAATGAATGAAGGCAGAGAGCCAACAAATAGATATGAGATTAATACCGAGAAAGATGATAAGGGAATAATGAGGTATTCCTATAGAATTTGGGTTCCAAATGTTCAAGAGCTTAAAGATGAGATCTTAGATGAAAGTCATAGTTCAAGGATTAAGATTTAGGGCAAACCCTGAATGTGATAGTCAGGGAGGACGCCATCAAGATAGAAGGAACCCATAACATAATGAAGTGGAAAATGAGGATTTTAACGTATAAGATAACCCCAAGTATGGGAGAAGGATGAAACATTTCATACTAAGGAAACAGAAAGTCGAGTAAGGAAAGGAGACCCGAGACGGTACTCCTATACGGCAATTCATGGACCTGTCTAAAAAGAACTTAGAGTATTATCCCCAACCACCACCTTGAGGAAACAATGCGGTAGGAAATTCTTTCGTGACCTTTAAATCACTAAGCTCTCAGAGTTCCAAGGAACAGGTTGACCCAGTCGAGGCAAGAGCCTGGCTAAAGGAAATATAGGAATCATTTGAGATTCTAAATGATGGACGAATCACAAAAGACTATTTTTGTCACTTACCCTCCTAAGAGAAGGGCCACCACTGGTGAAAGACCAAGAAAGGCACGAAGCCAGAGGTTAGAATAAACTGATTAAAGTTCAGTCAATTGTTTTGGGAAAGTAATTCCCAAGGTTATGGAGATAGTGTAAAAGCTTTAGAGTCAGAACAAAGGCGGACTAGTATGATGAAATATGAAGCTAAGTTATAAAAGTTGTCAAGATTCGTTCTGATGACAAGAATCCCAGAACGATGTGATGCTTGAAGTCAATGATTAGTGGGTTCATGAAATAATGATAAGAGAAAGGAAAAATAAAAAGAAACTGAAGTGGAAAGGAATATAAAGGCAATAGAGTTTGAGGAATGATAAGGGAGTTGGGTATGAGGAAACCCTAAAGACTCGTAGCAATAGAAATAGAAAAGTATGTAATCGTCAGGATGAGGGTGATTCACCATGAGTTAAAGTTGATGATTGAAGGAATAAGAGATACATATATTTTATCCCCTGTAAGTTGGGAGGATTCGAGGAAACCTTGAAATAGTTCGAAGGATAAATAATGAGACGCGGATAGACTGAGGAGACAAGGAAGTAAGAAATTAGGAAAATTGGATGAAGGAAGTGACCTTCAAGAATGTGAAGTGTAAGACCGGTGGCTTGATACCCAGAAAGGGAGACGCCAGGTATGAAAGATATCCCAATATTGAGGTGACTGTTGAGGTAAACAACAAAAGTAAATAAGGAATTATTAAGAAGAGGTTCACGTTGAACACGACCAATATCTTCCAGAACATCCTTGTTATCGTTATCAAATTAGGCAAGACTAGCAGATAACCGTTGTTATCTTTTGGAGGCCATATTGATTGACCTCATTTGGAATACAGATGTTATTGTAAAATTAGGCATATACTATCGAGGTAGGAATGATCGAATAAGACACCCTCATTAGGGATATATGACTTGATTTATCCATGGAAGGATGCATGTACTTTTTCTAAAGGTGGAATTAAGGATAGAACATCGGTAACTTAAAATGAATCCCAGGGGAATGCATAAAGGTTGGCATTTCACCCTTAATAAGGATAGTATGAGTTTGACAGTACGAATTGGAAAGGATTAAGGTAATAACAACCTTTAAGAATCAGTGGAGAAATTTTCAGAAGTATATAGACAATGATTCTGGTATTAATAAATGGTATCTTGATATGCCCTGTATCTAGGGAATACAGGAGGAACGATTCGAGGATAACCTTAGAGGTTTTACAAGGAGAAAGGTAATATTCAAAATTCTCAAGAATAAAAATGTTGATAAAGGAAATATGACGTAATTATAATGATGCCAAGTGGGGCACGTGTTAAACCATGAGAAAGTATGGATCGAACCAGTAAAGGTCGAATTTGTTCCAGGCAATTAGGACCTAAAATTAAAGATGTTCTAAGTATGATTGAGAGTCAGTCGTGACAGTGATTAACCTCTATAGACTGAGGCAATAACTTATGGAAAAATGGTGATATTTTTACTCATTAGATTTTAAGGAAAACATCTTCACATAAGCTGTGATTGAAATGAGGTAGAAAATTATTTGGAGGTGGTTAAAATGACATTGACTGTAAGGAAATTTTACTATCAGGAAAGGCCAAAGAGGTGGCCGACACTTTAAAGGTAAGAGGATAATTATAGGTGCTTGTGCCAAAAGAATACAGTGATGATGGTTAAAACTGTGAAGGTTATATTATGGTTTGGAAGATTGACATTCCTTCTGATGACTGTGCAATACCCACCCGTGATAGTAGTTTGGTAAAGGTTTAATTTGTGTAATCGCCATGAGCGGGCTATCTATCTTAGAAGGTCCTATCTTGAGAACCATCCAGGACCATATTTCAAAAAGGACTAAACGAACCTTTGAGTTAAGTCTTCTATTGAAGGCATACGATTAAGAATGGTATTAACCTGCTATCGTTGCTTTGACTGAAACTCTTCTGCAATTTTATCTACTTCATGTCATGATAGTACGTTAGAGTTTGGAGTGTTCTTCATGAATTATGATTGATGATTATGTTAACTCCTTAGAAGGATTTGATACGACATGTATGGACTCCATATGGTTAGATATTAAGATTTCATGGAACGTGAATGACGACAGTAGGTCAGTGGTGGACCATAGTAATGCAGCAATGATTCTGCGAGTAATGAGCTGATTACAACCGTGAGAGTTGTATTGGAATGGATGTTGAGATTGAGTACCACTAATCGGGTCGTGGTAGAGTATAAGTTATTATTGATAGACTAATTAAGTAGAGTATCTACCTATTGAATATTTATTCCTTCTTATGAAAAGAGAGTCGTATTACTATATGAGGAAGGTTGCGATGCAAGCATAGAATTCTAGTAACGATGATGTCTAGAATGAGATCCCAGATTCGATATTCGATATCGAGGGAGTTTCAAAGGTGATTGTTTATAAGCTCGAGGAAGAGCATGGGTCCATATAATGATGGACGGAATAGCAAAAATATTTAGGCATGTGAAATACGATGCTATAATACTTGATGTTGATATAAATACATATATGTTTTATTCTCCTATGACAAACCTCTATAGTTCAGAGGTAGGTTCCAAGCCAGATATTTTGTGGCAGTATATGTTTTTTATTTTTTTTATTTACAATTCTCTTCAATTCGTTCTTTTCTCTTCTTTTCATTTCATATAAGCTGAGAAGAACAACCCTTCCAGAAGGGGAGGTATTGCCGAATGACTATCTATCTGTGTGATAGAAGCCTAGTAGGATACCATCTATTGTTTAATTGCTTGTCAAGTACTAAAGGCTGGCCACCTTCTGTACTAACTATACGATATAACAAGTGTTCATGATCATAGTGATCTCTCAATGAATTCTTTTACTTCTATATGATGGATCAAGCTTTCAAAAATAGAAATAGCTGAAAAAGGAGTAGTAAAGTTATGGTGGTATTCGGAATGGAAACACATTCGTGATACTAAGGTTGACGTGGTTATTAAAAGGTTATAGAACGCTAACGAGCAGAAGTATAACCAGTATAATATTAGGAACGGAAGGTAGTAGCGATTACGAACTGGAAAAGAATGGGTATTGAGAAGCAAAAGCTCTAATGCTAAAAGCTATAATGAGAGTCTGTGCAATAGACTTGAAAGAAATTGGAATGATCACTTAACACGGATTGAGTTTTCTTATGACAATAGATCATATGTCATTATCGAGTTGTCGCCTTATGAGATCCTTGAGGGAAGACAATGTCGATCTCCCTTATGTTAGGATGAAGTTGTAGAGCACAAGATGCTCGGACCAGCAGTGGTCCAAAGGACCAAGGATATGATAGATCTAATCAGGGGACGGCTGGTAGTAGCCCAAGATGGACATGATAAGTATGTTGATTTGACACGAAAGGATAAAGAATAGGAAGTAGGGGATCTAGTGTTGTTAAAGGTATCCCCTTGGAAACCCTTGGAAATGATTGATAAGATTCGGAAAGAAAGGAAAGATAAGTCCACAATTTGTCGGACCCTTGGATATACTAAAACATATTGGGAAGATAGCATACGAGCTAGCCCTACCCCCGAACCTGTAGCAAGTTCATAACGTGTTTCACGTATCAATGTTAAGAAAGTGTAATTCGGATGCCAGATAAATAGGGGCATATGAGCGCATAAACATGCAACACGACGTAACCTATATGGAGCAACCAGGAAGGGTTATAGATTGAAAAAGGAACAAGTACTTAGGAGAAGGGTTATCAAACTAGGCAGAGTTTGGTGATAGGACCACAATATGAGAAAATTTACTCAAGAATTAGAAAGTGCAATGCTAAGAGAGTATCCCTATTCATTTCCTATCTGATTCCGGGACGGAATCCTTTTAAGGAGGGGAGACTGTAATAACCCCAATTTTTGGAAATTTTTGAAACCCTTATGAATAGTGATTTTGCAGATTATGCTGAATGAGAAAACTTTTCATGCCACACTATGTAGGGGTTCTGTTATGGATATTCTGAGATTTTATTAGTACTCTATATGGTATATAAGTGTATGTAAAGATCGTCAGAATCCAATTCCGAACACTTTGATTTTTCCTGGAAATCCACTAGATACGGAAAGAATTGAGTATAAGGTAACAGGATAAAAAGGATTTAAATTAAAGGATTATAAGAGAGGATCATAAAAGGATTATAATGTATTGATAAAGGTTAAGGAAACCCAAGTAATAAGATCCCGGGTATGATACTTCAAACGATAAACGAAAACGAAAGTTAAGCGAACCGTATAACAGATCAGCGGTCATTAGGCAAACAATTAGGAGGTTAATCAAGGAGGTTAGGGATGATGAGGTCATCCAACCAATGAGAAGAGGGCAAGTAAGAGATGATGACACAATAAAGTGATGCAAGCATGACATAGGGAAGGAGGAGGTGTGGTTGGTTTATAACCACACAAATATAAGGTTATTAAGGTAATTAACCAAAAACAAAACAAAAAACAACCAAGCTAAGCCAAACAAATCAAAAAACACAAAATCATTTCATTCTCATCATCTTGCTCTCGGCTTTTCTTCTTTTTCAAAGGAAGAAAAATCAAAAATCAAGTTCCAAGCATTGTTAAATAACAAGGTAATTATCTAAGGTTCCTTGTACATAGATATGGATATCCTATAAGTTTAAGCTCCTAATTCCTTCACAATCTCTTCCAATAAATCAAGGAAGAAGATGGTGAATAGTAACCTTCAAGGAATAACTTTAGTTTTCTTGAATTTTTATGAAAGTTTAAGGTTATACAAGCAAGGATCAAGGTTCTTTAGGCATTCAAAGCTCTTGTGTTGTGTTAAGAAGCTTCAAGGAAGGTATAATCTGTTAACCAAGCTTTGTTATTGAATGTTAAGAGCATAATATGAGTATTCTAGTTCATGAGAGGCTTGATGGTTGTGTATGTAGAGATTAGTTGGTTTTGGGATGTTTTTGGAGTTGTAAATCTTGGCCACTAACCACTCGCTCGCCGGCCGCTCGGGCTCCGCGTTTCAATTGATTAATGAACTTAAGTGTAGTTTAAATTCATGATAAAGAATAGTATAAATTGTTAATGTTGAGTTGTTGGGGCTGTTATGATAAAGTATGGATGGAGTTTTGATTGGGTTGTGATTGTGGGTTGATTGTGAGGTGATTTGGAGTGGTTTAAAATTGGGTAATCGCGTAAACATAGCCGTCGTAATGCCCGATTTACCGTAGACTGTTTTTGTTCTTAACATCAGAACCCTTGAACTCACTGCTAGGTTTTGACCATTGTCATTTTTAGATAGTTCATGTTACGAGCTTCGTTTTGATATGTGGTTCGTTGGATTCCGATGAACGGTTTAGGAGAAACGGCCGTTTTAAGTAACTTTGAAACATAGGTTAAAGACCTTAAAGGACTAATTGAAGTATGAAACATTTATGTAAGGTGTAATAGGCAGTTGGTAAGACACTCGCGAAGGAATCTCCTTAAAACTCGTAATGGTTAAATTATTAAAAATGGTGGAGCCGAGGGTACTCGAGTGACTTAAGAGAATCAGTAAGCGCAAAGCGAGCGTTAGAGTCTAAGTTGGTTAATGTATAGATTTACAAGTGACTTTGGTTTAATTCTAACTTACTTGTTGTTTATAGGTTACCAGACTCGTCCCGAGCCATTGTAACCCCCAGTCGCTCAGGCAGGTTTTCTACCCGTTATACTGTTGTTGTGATGTATATGTGTATATGCATGATCTTGCGATAAATGCATATTTGTTATTAGAAAATTCTTGCGATATATTGTAGCATGTGATATGGTATATATGCATGCCTGTTTCATATTCTTGGATTATATATCTGTTGGTTAAAATGCTTACATTTGCATAATACCTATGCTAGAGATAAGCGGTATTGAGTTTACCCTTAGTATAGGGGATCAAAAGGTGAACATATTTCTAAACCGAGAGTCGATGTTCCCGAGTATAATACATATATTTTTATATATATATATGGTTATAGTTTTCAAAACTATTAATCGAATAAGGTTTATTCGATAACTTTAACTTTATTTTATTATTGAATATTATTTCGAATATTCATCCGAGGACTTATGACTCCTTTATTTTATTATTGAATATCATTTCGAATATTCATCCGAGGACTTATGACTCCTTTATTTTATTATTGAATATTATTTCGAATATTCATTCGAGGGCTTATGACTCAGTTATATTATTAATGATTATTGATTGAATATTCATTTGAGGATGTATGACTCCGTTATTTTATTTAATGAATATTATTTATAATATTCATTCAAGGTATTATGACTCCGCTTATTATTTAATAATATTCTTTATTTTATTAAAGAATAATGTTCGATAATTAAACTTACTTTTGATTATTCAAATAAAGATATTACTTTCGTATAAGTATATCTTTGATTATTTACTATTCATTTCAAGTATAAGTTTTCCAACTTCTACCTCAATTATTCTTTATGGGAATATTATTTAAATAATAATATTCAGATATTTTCTAAATACATTGGGACTAATTTATTTTATTAAATCAGCATTGCTCCAACCACTCCTTAAAGTGCTTTCGAGTCTTCAAAATAATTTTTAAAAGTTAGAGCGGATCCCAAAACTCATTTTTATATTTATGATCTTCCTTTTTAAAGGGGATTTAAATACTCGCTCAAAACTAGAGGGATCCGGCTCTGTGGTGTATTTTATATTCGCAACAAGGTTGCAGTTTTGGTAAATGAATTGATTACTTACCCAACGTTCGGGAAGTAAGTCCATCTATCGAGTCGGCATAAGCAACATGGGCTCAGTGGGCGTCCATGATAGTGTAAGTGGCTCAGTGGGAGTCCATCAAATGCATAATTGGCTGAGTGGCAGTCCAGCATAAGGTCCTATTGCGACCAAGGTGATGACCAGTGGGGAATTCGTCCATCTACTAGTAGAAAAGGTTACTTATTGGTATCTTTGCCTGATCAGCAAGATATCAGGTTTATGCCAAAATTCTTTCCTTTCCAAATTTATTGGATATTGCAATTCTGTTCATACTTTACATGACAGAGGTTTTCAGGAAACGTATGTATATATATAGGTGTATATATATATCGGGACTTAATGAAGTATAACATAACTTCATTTCCTTCAAAATATTTCAAAGATTGAATCTATTCAAGTCTTATCTTGTAGTCTCATCAGTGTGATGAACTTTTGAAACTAATTATAACTTGAACGGTGGTAGTTCAAGTAGTATTCGGAAAAGATATAAGTATATTGGAGTATCTTGTAACTTCGTCTTTTAAACTTATATCTAGTAAATGATTATCTTATGCATATCAAAGACTTTCAGAAAAACGTTGAGACAAGGTTAGATATATGAGATCACCTTGCAACAATATTTTTATACAGTTATAAACTGGAACTTTGTGTATATTATACATGGAAGAGGACTTCCAAGATTTTGAAAAGTATATATGTATATATACTGACTATTTTGCGACTTCATCGCATTAAGATATCAAACTTGGTTCGTTTCTTTTGACCAAGACTTTCATGAGTACTATGAGAAGGCTCACATATTGTAAATCATTATACATATTATTTTGGTGGGCTTGCTGCTCACCCTTGCTTTCTTCTTTCATCACACAACAACAGATAGAAAAGATGAACAAGACCAAGCTTCCAATTCGCAAGCGGTTAGGAAACGTTCCGCAGTTTTCTGGAAGCGTTGATGCCGCCGTAGCTGAGGTAGGAGCTACCAATAGGCTAGGCTTTCAACTTTTGATGTAGCAGATTATGTATATTTATGAATTATAATAATGGCAAAGAAATGTAAATTTTTTCAGAAACCCTTTTAAGGTGTAATGGCATATAATTTTGGAATAAAATGACTTGTGATTATTTTTGGATATTCATCTCTGAGACTATAACTTGTGGTGTGTGTATTTATTGTGGGGTCACAGTACAGAGTAGTTGATTATGTATTAAGATTGGGTGTTAGTAAGGGAAATGGAACTCGTGACAACCCGGATCCCCGACCCCGGATTTGGGGGTGTTACAACAAGTTCCTGAGTACACTGAGTACCTTCGCCTGGGGTACATTTGGTAGTCCATCTAGCACACATAGTACCAGAGTCTACCCCTCCCTTGTCCTTTAAAAGAATTCTATCAATCTCGAGAACTCGAACCACATCGAAGTTCCCCAAGCGTTTTGCTTGTTGATAGAAATAGATTATCTCTTTAAGATATAAGTGTATATATATGTATATACGTACTTCCGAGAATTTTTGAGGAAGTAATAAGGGTGTGAGTTGACCGTTGTCAACAGATAATTAATAAGGGGAAAAGTTTCTTCTCGAAACTATATTCAACATATTAAATATGTCGGGATAATATTCACCGACGATCTGAAATTATTCGAATGATATTCTGAAATCAGAAAGTATATTTTAAATTAGGATCTATGATTTTTAAGTCAATAATAACCCTTTAATAAATAATTAAATGATGATTGATAATAATCAAACCTCGAATGAGTTTACTTTCTAAAAGAATATTTAAAATAATATTCCTCAACTAGTTTATGTCTATATAATTAATAATCTATAATAATTAATCGGGTTTGAAATAAATAAACGTTGGAGTATACTACTCCCATAATAAAGGAATAAGTATATAATATTTGTTATTCGAACAATAAAATATAGTTGAGGGAATATGATCGTTGGGAAATCGTTTTAATAAAAGTTCGAGGTGTTTTAATGTTTCGTAAGTGGACGATGAGTCCCTTTTAAAACGTACCACTATGGACTTATAACCGTCCCATAATATCTCCGGAATGATTCCCAGGTTTTATCTTAAATCCCGACCGACTCTCGGTCTTATATAATACGTCACGCCTAAAAGAGAAATAACATTTCACGATATATACTAATCGTACAACATCGCTACATTATGCGAAAATTCAACAACTATGTATCATGGCAAACATGGTATTTTTGCGATGGTAGTAAAACAATCATTTCACAACACAACATTAAAAATGGAGTTGGGTTTTTAAACTTTCCTGGGTATCTCGAGGTGGAGGATGCTCTAGGTTCCGCTCGGAAATCTATGACCATAAACACAATTCATTTCGTGAGGTCCTGTTCTAATTTACGGCGACTCGCACTCATGCGCTATTTATTATGCACCCTCTCAACTTATACTACTATTATTATTCATTTAAGTCCTTATTCACATCATGGTTGCTTCATTTTTCTAAGTATCTTAGGTTTATTCTCTTTATCGTCGTCGGCTCCGCTTATGGATTCTTATGGTTTCTACTCGCACGGTCTCGGCTCCGATATTTTTATAAAATTTAGAAATCATTATTTTTACTTGAAATTTTTATGGCAGTTAGGAAACTCAAAATACTACTCTCTGTAAAAATTTCATGATTTATGAACATTCTTAAATCAATCCTTTATATTTTCAAAGTTCGTGATTTGTAGCAGTTTTTGTCGCGTAAATTACTTTTACTAAAACGACCATAACTTTTGATCCGTAAATCGGAATCAATCGATTCAAGCGTCTAAAATATCCTTATAACATTGCCTATCATAATAAAAGGTTATTTTTCAAGAAACTACAGTTTACAACTCCGGGACTTTCTGCAGAAAATTAAAGTTACGATTCGTTGGTTTTAACGGAGTTACGTTTACGATCGGGGTTTCGTTTACGCCCTAACTCTTAACACAACCACCAACAATCATCATTTCATCATAAAAACACAAACTACTTTCAAGAACATCACGTTCTTGAGGCAACAACTGTTAGGAATATATGTGCATTAGTTTGATGATATGTTTAACAAAACACTTAAGTAGAAATTCAGTGTCTGTAGCCTCAACGGATAAGACCACTTTGGCTATCCGTTGATGGTGTAGCTTTACTTAGAAATAAGTCTAGTGTTGTAGCATATTTTAGTCTCTGTATTTAAGATGTAATTCTTAGAAGTTGAGAGAAACTATGAGTCATGTTGACTACTAGAAGATATGCAGATAGGAAGGCCAATTGTAAATATTTCATGCCTTGTAATTTTGTATAAATGAAGTGGTATCAACGGATGACTTAAAGACCTTCAACGGATGAGAAGCTAAGCTTCAATGGATGTCTCTAAAGCTTCAACGGATAACATCCTTCAACGGATGAGTGCATCAACGGACGAAAGCTTCAACGGATGTTCTGTTGATTAACCGTTGATAAGTGGTAGTTGTACCTACAAACAGAGGCACGTGGGTGAACAGAGATAACTGAAATGTGGCAGCCTAATTTCAGGAACATCAGAAAAAGCAGCCGTTCTACTCTAGTATAAAGAGGCATTAAGTCAACAAAGTACTGGAGTGAACTGGAGAAGAAACAAGTGGAGATCTTACTTTATTATTTTATATATCATTGTCTTCACTTGTAAACTTGGTAATATATAAACCAAGTAGTAGCTAGTAATTAGATGAGAATTTTTCCAGAGCTGTTTAGAAAAATCTTGAGAGAAAAATTATATAGTTTGTACTAGGATGCAGCTGTGATCAAATTCTTAGATCACAGAATTTCTGAAATACCATCTCTGGTGGAACAACAAATCCACCAGAAAAGTTTTTAAAGGTTTATTGTGTTCTTTACATTTGTGTTTGAATATATATCTGTCTGTATTAGCTTAAAGCAATTCACACACTTGTTCATCTTGAACACACAGTCTTTATAAACTGCTCAAAACTTGAAAAACTTTTGAGATTTACATTCAACCCCCTTCTGTAAATCTCATTGTTAGTTCTCTAGAAATAACAATTGGTATCAGAGCAGGCTCTTGACAAATAAAGAGTTTAAAGATCTTGGAATCTAACAAAGATGAGTAAGAAGGATATTGGAGTAAAAATCCCAGTTCTTAACAGAGACAGTTATCACCACTGGAAGGTGAAAATGCACCTTCATCTACTCTCCCAAGATGAAGGTTATGTAAACTGTATTGAGAATGGTCCTCACATTCCCCACAAAGTAGCCACAGTTGCTACGGCCACAATTGCTGTTGGTCAATCCATTCCAAAACCTAGAGCAGAATGGACAATGGAAGACACAGAAGAAGTCCACAAGGATAAGAAGGCTATGAACATTTTGTTTAATGGTCTTGACAAGGATATGTTTGATAATGTGATAAATTGCTCAACTGCCAAAGAGGTTTGGGACACAGTTCAGCTGCTGTGTGAAGGTACAGAACAAGTAAAAGAGAACAAGATGTAGCTTCTCATTCAACAGTATGAGTATTTTCATTTTGAAGAAAATGAATCTTTAAATGACACATTTAACAGATTCCAAAAGCTGTTGAATGGATTGAAGCTGTATGGTAGAGTGTACCAGGTGAAGGATTCAAATCTTAAATTCTTAAGATCCTTGCCAAAGGAATGGAAACCCATGACTATCTCCTTAAGAAACTCTCAGGATTATAAGGACTTCACTCTTGAAAGATTATATGGAATCTTGAAGACTTATGAACTAGAGTTGGAACAAGATGAGGTATTGGAGAAGGGGAGAAAGAAAGGAAGTTCAGTTGCATTGGTAGCTGAAAATGAGAGGGAATGCAGACAAGAAACTGTGAGATCTACATCAAACTCCAAAGATGGTACAAGATATCAGGAATCAAGCAAAGGAAAAGAGCAAGTTGCTGAGAATGAAGACAACTCCAGTCAAGATGACTCTGATAGTGTTGATGAGCATCTTGCATTTCTGTCCAGGAGATTTGCAAAGATGAAGTTTAAGAAAAATACTAGAGCCACTAAACCTCATAAGAACATGGTGGACAAATCAAAGTTCAAGTGTTTCAATTGTGGTATAAGTGGACACTTTGCAAGTGAGTGCAGAAAGCCAACCTCTGAAAAGAAGAAATTTGACCAAGTAGATTACAAGAAGAAATATTTTGATCTTCTCAAGCAAAAGGAAAGGGCTTTCATTACTCAAGAAAAAGATTGGGCAGCTGATGGAGAGGAAGAGAATGAAGATGTGGAGTATGTCAACTTAGCTCTCATGGCTGATTCTGAGGAAAATGAAGTTAGTTCATCAAGCAATCAGGTAACAACTCAGGGAAATAGAAGAAATCTATGGTACTTGGACAGTGGCTGTTCAAGACACATGACAGGAGATTTCTCCCTGCTCACAGAGTTTAAGGAAAGAGCTGGCCCTAGCATAACCTTTGGAGATGACAGCAAAGGGTTTACTATGGGATATGGCTTGATTTCAACAAGGAATGTCATCATTGATGAAGTTGCATTAGTTGATGGTCTCAAACATAACTTACTGAGCATCAGTCAACTATGTGATAAAGGGAATACAGTTTCCTTCAATTCTGAAGCCTGTGTTGTCACTAGTAAGAAAGACAACAAAGTGGTTCTAACTGGAGTTAGAAAAGGAAATGTGTACTTAGCTGACTTCAACTCTGCAAATGCAGAATCTATTACTTGTCTCTTCAGCAAAGCAAGTTCAGTTGAGAGTTGGCTATGGCACAAGAAGCTATCCCATTTGAATTTCAAGACAATGAATGATCTAGTCAAAAAGGACCTAGTAAGAGGAATTCCTCTTGTTGAATTCTCAAGGGATGGTTTGTGTGATGCTTGTCAGAAAGGCAAACAAAGGAAAGCATCATTCAAAAAGAAGCTTGAAACAACAATTGATGAACCATTACAGCTGCTATATATGGATTTGTTTGGACCAGTCAATGTATTGTCAATTGCAAGAAAAAGATATTGCTTAGTGATTGTAGATGATTTCTCAAAGTTTTCATGGGTCTATTTTCTTGGATCAAAGAATGAAGCAAGTGAAATCATTATCAATCACATCAGGCAAGTCAATAATCATCCTGACCTGAAGGTTAGGAATATCAGGAGTGACAATGGAACTGAGTTCAAGAATTTATCAATGAGGCTGTTCTGTGAAGAAAATGGAATCATGCATGAGTTCTCAGCTCCAAGAACACCTCAGCAAAATGGGGTAGTTGAAAGAAAGAACAGATCTTTAATTGAGGCTGCCAGAACAATGCTTGAAGAATCAAAGTTACCAACATATTTCTGGGCTGAAGCTGTTAATTGTGCCTGTTTCACTCAAAATATCTCTTTGATCAATCAAGCTAAAGGCATGACTCCTTATCAGTTGTTCAAGAGAAGAAAACCAACTCTAAACTTTCTTCATGTCTTTGGATGTAAATGCTTTATACTAAGGAATCAATCTGACCATAAAGGGAAGTTTGATGCAAAGGCTGATGAAGGGATATTTGTTGGTTATTCAGCTGGAAAATCTTATAGGGTCTACAATCTAAGAACCAACATTATTATGGAATCTGTGCATGTTGTGTTTGATGATAAAAAGATTGATGGACTAACAGATGAGGGACAATATGAGAGACTCAAATTTGACAACATTGAGATATATTGTGATGATAGTGAAGAGGAGACTGATGGAGATAACACTTCAAAAGGGATTCAAAACATGCCCTTGGATAATGCACAAAATACTGCATCCGTTGAAAGTCAGAATTCTGCATCCGTTGATAGAGGCAATGCAGTATCCGTTGAAAGACATGGTGTATCATCCGTTGAAGTACTAAATGAAGCATCCGTTGATCATAGTTTATCAACGGATAATCGATTTACATCATCAGTTGATAGAACTCCAAGTTCCCTGCAAAGGACCAACAACTCAGGGGGAGTTTCAACTAGTCAACACTCTGTCTCACATCATGACAATACTGAGGCCGCCTCATCTAGAGCAAATCTTCCACTTCAAAGGAAATGGACCAAGAATCATCCCTTTGAACTGATCATTGGTGATGCATCATCTAAAGTGCAAACAAGAAGAGCTACTCAAGATGAATGTCTGTATAGTAGTTTTCTATCTCAGGAGGAACCTAAGAAAGTGGAAGAAGCCTTATTGGATCCAGATTGGATATTAGCTATGCAGGAAGAGCTACACCAATTTGAGAGAAACCAAGTTTGGAAGCTGGTACCCAAACCAAAGAACAAGAGTCCTATTGACACAAAATGGGTATTCAGAAACAAGATGGATGAAAATGGCATTATCATAAGGAATAAAGCCAGATTGGTTGCTAAAGGCTATTCTCAGCAAGAGGGAATAGATTTTGATGAGACATATGCTCCTGTTGTAAGACTTGAAGCCATCAGAATTTTTCTAGCCTATGCAGCTCATGCCAATTTCAAAGTCTATCAAATGGATGTCAAGAGTGCATTTCTAAATGGGAAATTAGAGGAAGAAGTCTATGTAAGTCAACCTACAGGATTTGAAGATCCAAATTTTCCAGACTATGTATATTATCTGTTGAAAGCACTCTATGGACTGAAGCAAGCACCTAGAGCCTGGTATGAAACATTATCAAAATTTCTTTTGGAGAATCACTTCACTAGAGGTACTGTTGATAAAACTCTCTTCTTTAGGAATGTTAATGGCTCTAGTATACTTGTTCAAATTTATGTAGACGACATAATATTTGGTTCTAAAGATGATAAACTTTGTAAAAAGTTTGCTAAGCTAATGCAAAGTAATTATGAAATGAGCCTTATGGGAGAACTAACCTATTTTCTTGGTTTACAAATTAAACAAGTTAGTAATGGAATTTTCATTAGTCAAACTAAATATATTCATGATCTTTTAAAGAAGTTTGACTTAATGGAATGTTCATCTGCAAAAACTCCCATGGCCACTGCCACCAAACTTGAATTAAATAAGACTGAAAGGTCTGTGGACATTACAAGTTATAGAGGCATGGTTGGTTCACTTTTATATTTAACTGCTAGCAGACCAGATATAATGTTTGCTACATGTCTGTGTGCTAGATTTCAAGCTGATCCTAGGGAGTCTCACTTAATAGCTATCAAAAGGATTTTCAGATATCTCAAGGGTACACCAAATTTAGGTATTTGGTATCCTAGAGAATCTGGCTTTGATCTAATTGGTTATTCAGATGCAGACTATGCAGGTTGCAAAATAGACAGGAAAAGTACAACAGGCTCCTGCCAATTCCTGGGAAACAAGCTTGTATCATGGTTTAGCAAAAAGCAAAATTCAGTCTCTACTTCTACAGCTGAGGCTGAATACATTGCTGCTGGAAGTTGCTGCTCTCAAGTGTTATGGATGAGAAATCAACTCCTTGACTATGGACTTCATGTTGATAGAATTCCTATCTTTTGTGACAACACAAGTGCCATAGCCATAACAGAGAATCCTGTACAACACTCAAGAACCAAGCACATTGATATCAAGTACCACTTCATTAGGAAGCATGTCATGAATGGTACAGTGGAACTACATTTTGTTCCAAGTGAACAACAAATTGCAGACATATTTACCAAGCCACTTGATGAATCAACATTCACAAGATTAGTAAGTGAGCTAGGTATGCTTAATTACTCTTAAAATTCATGTCCTTATTGCAATTTGATTTGAAGCCTGAACTATATTAGTTGCTAGAACAAATTTGACTTTTAACAAAGTTTATACCATCAACGGATGTTTCCTATCCGTTGAAAGTCAAAATTGCTCTATCAACGGATATTCATTATCCGTTGAAAGACAAATACATTTCTGGAAGTTTTATCCGTCAACGGATAAAACTGAAGTACCTTTCAACGGATGACAATTTGCCTTATCCGTTGAAATGTCACATCAGTCAATTCAGGTGTTTTCACAGCCGTTAATTCTATTTTCTTAACCGTTGATACTCATACATACATCTGTATGTATTGGTTTTAAAGGTAGTTGTTAGAATACTTACAGTTTATTCTTAAACGGCTGAAATTCACTAACATATACTTATTGATTAATCTTTTACTAATTTTTTTTTTGAAAGCATATAAGCCCTTCTGATTTTTCATTTTTACTTTACGCTTTCTTAAAATTTCAAGCATTTACCATTTTCTCTCTGCAAAACCTTCAAGTTATTCTCTGCAATTTCTACTCACAACAATGGCACCAGTCGTGAAAATTATGTCTCAATCTGGGTTCATCTATGAGAAGAACAATTTCATAGCTTTGGTAGAAAAGAATGAAGCCCATTCAGACTATCACAAAATGATGGACTTCATCAAAAACTGTAAACTTAGCTATGCAATGCTGGAAGCCCCAACGATTTACTGTGAAGTAGTTGAGGAGATTTGGACAACTGCTGAGTTCAACTCCATAGATATGACTATCTCCTTCACTCTCAAAGGTAAAAATCACTGTATTAACTGTGATGATTTACAAGCATGTTTTAAATTACCTGAGAACAATGCCATGACACCACACACTGATAATGATGTATCCAGCATGTTAGATTCCATAGGTTATTCTCTTAACTCTGCTAGTTTAGGGAGTATTAGAAGAAAAGGCCTTAGGAAAGAATGGAGTTTTCTTGGGGATGCCTTTATAAAGGTTTTCTCTGGGAAAATTAGTAATTTTGATGCCATAACTTCATCTCTTGTTAATATGCTCTATATGCTTGTTTCTGATAGGTATTTTAATCTTAGCAACTATGTGATGCTAGAATTGGGTACTAGATTAGGTAACAAAGCTAATAGACCTAATAACATCTATTATGCTAGATTCTTTATGTTATTGGCTAACCATGTTGCTGAAGGTTTGGTCATAATCAATGAGAATAATAAACTCAAGTGCTGGGCACAAGAGAAAAGAGTTCTTGCAGATTTATTGAGAATGGATCTCAACAGCAGTGTGCCATTGGTATATTTACCAATCATGAATGCACCTCAGGTAGGTGAGGTAATTGCTTCTACAACTCCTACTTCTTCCAACCCCTCTATTTCTTTATCTTCTAGTGTGGCCATGAAATTTGTGACAATGCCCCAACAGATTTCTACCAAGGTCACCAAAACTAAACTTTCAAAATCAAAGACAAAGAAAACCACCTCTGTTGTTTCTCAAAAGACAACAGTTGTAACACCAACCATTAACCCTGAGGGGAGTGAACAGGGTGTGAGTGGTGAGGGGAGGGGTGAACATCAAAGAAACCCCCAGGATAAGGAAGGAGAGTTAAGTGCTTCCCAAGCTAGCCAAGCCACAGTTTCTCAAAAAGCTGTGGTGGTTGAAAAGGTATCTAGCACATCCCTAGTTGCATCCTCCCAAAAGGATGTTACTATTGAAAAGAGTTCCCAACCAGGAACACAGAACAAACGAGGGAGGGACACTGAAGCCAAACACTCACCAACAAAAGCTTTTATTAGAAGAAAGAAGGCTAGAACCCAATCTTCTACACAGGGTGCACACACTGCACAGATACATCCATCTGTATCTATGCCTTCTCAAACTCAGTTTGATGTGGCTCCAATAAATGTGGAGTCACAGCCCCATTCTCTCACAATAATCACACATCAATCACCAAACACTTCATCACCATCTCTGGATGTGGATATGTTATTCCCATCAATTCCTGATTCTCCCTCTTTACAACTCAGGGAGGAGCCCCACTCAAATACAGGTGATCATCATCTCTTAGATGATTTGTTGGATCACCCGCAAATTCTTTCAGATATAATTGAAGGATCTGTGTCACCACATCTCAAATCAATCTACACAGATTCAACAGTTATATCACTTTCAATTTCAACTTCTTTTCCTTCTTCAACGGATATCACTCATCCGTTGACAAGTGGTTGCTCTTCAACGGATAAGCTTAACAGCAGTTATCCGTTGATAACATCAGTTTCACCTTCAACGGATATTCTACATCCGTTGATAGTCTCTCCACACATAACTGAATCAATTCCAAGTGTAGAAGACATGAATACTGTGCAATCACTCTTAGGATTGAGGGAAGGGAGTGAAAATTTGAGTGAGAGGCTGGGTTGCTCCCAGGCAAAAGGAGAGATTGAGAGCTCAAAAATGCATGCTATTTCTTCCAGCATGGCAAAAGTAAGTGAGAGGAGTACCACCTTAGTAGGTGAAGGTGAGGGAGTGAGTTGTGTGAGCCAGGGGGAGCCCCTGATGCAAGAAAATAGAGAAAAAGAGAGAAAGGCAGGTACAGTAGATATAAGGGTGGAACCAGCCATTGCTAGTGAGTCAATGATTGTGGATGATGCTGAAAAGGAAAGACAATTTCAGCAACATTACAAAGCTGTAATTGATAACATTTCCTTGGATGCTGACACTTTTACTCATCCTGTGTCAGCCTATCAAATGTTGGCTGCTCAGGGCAATGAGGAGGCAGAAAAGACACTACATCTAGTACACACAACAGAATCTCTTCAAAGGGATAAAGCTGCTATTAACAAGATGCCTTCTACAGCTGGTGAGCCATCTGAGGAATTTGGAGTAAATTCTGATGATGATGACTCTGTTTCTTTTGATGGAAGCATGAACTTAGGGGGAGATGAAGGCCCTAGTTCAATTCCAAATCTACCTGAATGGGCTTTGACAAAGGAGTATAGATCAGGGGAATTCAATGTCTCCTTAGTTAAACAAATCAACACTATTCAACAGGCCATTCAGAACACTTCACATGCAAGTATCAAGGCTATCCTTCAAGCTCACCTGGACTCACTGCATCTCATGAAGTTGCAGCAAGTAAAGCAGAATCTGAGTATGGATGATCTCAGGAAGGATATTGCTGACTTGAAATCCTACAGTTCTGAAAAATTGGATTCAGTCATGCCCTATGGTACATTGCAGGACATGGTTTTGAGATTGAAAAAGGAATCAGTTACTGAGAAAAGGCTGGCCAAGTTGGAAGACAGAGTTCAAGTTATTGAAGATTTTGTGGCCACCATTCTTCACAACCAACAATCTCAAACCAGTCTCCTAATGCAGCTAGCAAAAGCACAAGGCTTGACCCCTCTCCTTGATGATAACAAAAAGGGGGAGAGTAAAAGGGAAGGGGAAGGAGAGCCATCTACAAAAATCAAAATATCTAAAGTGCTAGTTCCTGCCATCACTACTTCTCCAATCATTCAAATCAAAGGAAAGCCTGATGGAATTGATTTGATTCAGCTAGCAGCAGCTGAAATTCAAGTGAAAGAGCAAAGGAGGAGAATTGATGAAAGGTTGCAACTGTTGTTTGGCTCTACACAAGATAAATCAACATCTGTGAAATATAGCACAAAGATTGAACCAATCAACATGGAGCTCTAGCCAGTAGGGAGACATAAGGATGGAGAAGCTTCTTCCAAAGAACTACAAGCTATAATTCTCAAGCCCAATAAAAGATCCAATAAGGACTCTACAAAGAATCCTTTAAAAGAAGTGGACTTTCCTCCTCCAAAAGCTGATGAGAACAAGCTTTTAGGTAGGAGTATTGCTTATCTCAAAGAGACCATGGATGAGGCTGTAAGGAGAAATAGGGCTATTATCTCTAGAGAGGGAAAGAGCATATGTGTGATGCAAGGACATCCCAAATTCTCAATAGCCAAGAAGGAAGAAGTCAAGCAACTAAAGGCTGACAAAAGAGCACAAGCAAAGCTTGAACAACAGCTAAAGTCAAGTCAAGTTGAAGAAGAGAAAGGAATTGAAGTCAGGGGTGAAGACAAGATTGCAAACCTAGATGAGGTTTTTGGGAGTATATTTGGTGAGAGTATGGAAGAAAGAGAGGAATGGCAGAAGGGAAACAGAAGAAAGGCCAAGGCACATAGAAGGAGTGAAGATAATACTGAAGTAACCAAATCTATATCTAAACCACTACCTTCCATACCTGAACCTCTTGTTGCTAATCCCACTATAAACATCCATGGTGAACCAATCATTCCAAAAGAGGAACCTATTGATTGGGACACCATCAAATTGCCTACCTTTCTAACCACTCTTCCACTACCAAAGAAACAGAAAAGAAAACCCAAATCTACACCTCCCATAACCTCTAAGAAATTCACTCAAAAACAAAAGCCTAAGCCTAAGCCATCCATTTCTAAAGATGATTATGTTCACATCTGTGACATAAAAGAAATTTCAGACATTGAACTCTATCTGGATGAGCTGGAGGATGTAAGAGGAATAGCTGCTTACAGACAGCTACCAGAGAGATTAGTGTTCAGATATAAAGGAGCTGGGGAAAGAACATGGCCTCTCCACAGGATTCTGAATGAAGGCTACTCTACCTTGATTAGAGTCTTTTCAGCTATACAAAAGGATTCTGGCTTTACCAGAACTGCCAAGACTGAAATTCTCAACAAGATTGCCAATATAAGGAAAACTTGGAGGGAGCCCAATGCTTTACCCAAGACTTTACTCATTCAAGAAAGGGGAATTACAATTCACAAATCACCTCATTGGTTGATGGAATTTAGAGATGATAAAGGAGTCAGAAGATTTTTCAGACTTGAAGACCAACTCAAGATTGCCAGCAATGAAACTCTCAAGGAAATGCAATCTAAGTTGGATATCAGTGTTGAAGATGAAGCTGAATTCTTCAGACAACTCCAACTCCAAATTGAGGAAAATGACAAAGGGCTAGGAAAGAAAACCAGGGAACAAAGAAGAAAAAGATGATTTGCTCAGGCTAAAGGAGTATCCTTGGAAATACTGTAAATCTTCAATTTCCTCCTAGTACATACATTTTTGCAGCATTTTCAAATTTCTACTTAGTTTCAATTCATATATCTGTTAAGTGTTTTGTTATCATCAAGTTAACCCTGAATTTATGCCTACAATTCTTATAGACATAAATAGGGGGAGATTGTTAGGAATATATGTGCATTAGTTTGATGATATGTTTAACAAAACACTTAAGTAGAAATTCAGTGTCTGTAGCCTCAACGGATAAGACCACTTTGGCTATCCGTTGATGGTGTAGCTTTACTTAGAAATAAGTCTAGTGTTGTAGCATATTTCAGTCTCTGTATTTAAGATGTAATTCTTAGAAGTTGAGAGAAACTATGAGTCATGTTGACTACTAGAAGATATGCAGATAGGAAGGCCAATTGTAAATATTTCATGCCTTGTAATTTTGTATAAATGAAGTGGTATCAACGGATGACTTAAAGACCTTCAACGGATGAGAAGCTAAGCTTCAACGGATGTCTCTAAAGCTTCAACGGATAACATCCTTCAACGGATGAGTGCATCAACGGATGAAAGCTTCAACGGATGTTCTGTTGATTAACCGTTGATAAGTGGTAGTTGTACCTACAAACAGAGGCACGTGGGTGAACAGAGATAACTGAAATGTGGCAGCCTAATTTCAGGAACATCAGAAAAAGCAGCCGTTCTACTCTAGTATAAAGAGGCACTAAGTCAACAAAGTACTGGAGTGAACTGGAGAAGAAACAAGTGGAGATCTTACTTTATTATTTTATATATCATTGTCTTCACTTGTAAACTTGGTAATATATAAACCAAGTAGTAGCTAGTAATTAGATGAGAATTTTTCCAGAGCTGTTTAGAAAAATCTTAAGAGAAAAATTATCTAGTTTGTACTAGGATGCAGCTGTGATCAAATTCTTAGATCACAGAATTTCTGAAATACCATCTCTGGTGGAACAACAAATCCACCAGAAAAGTTTTTAAAGGTTTATTGTGTTCTTTACATTTGTGTTTGAATATATATCTGTCTGTATTAGCTTAAAGCAATTCACACACTTGTTCATCTTGAACACACAGTCTTTATAAACTGCTCAAAACTTGAAAAAGTTTTGAGATTTACATTCAACCCCCCTTCTGTAAATCTCATTGTTAGTTCTCTAGAAATAACAACAACAATCAACCTTAAATCTACTTAACTTAAACTTTAAGATCTCAACAATACCACTTCTTAAACTAAGTTTTCTACCACATACTAAATGGATCAAAAAATGAATCTTAAATCAAGTTGGTCAAAAGATTTTTTACCTTTCTTGAAAGCCTGAGATGTGTTCTTGAGGATGATGGAGGCTTGGAAGTGCTTGGTATGATTTTTGGAACCTAAAACTACCATTGAAATCAAGAACCCAAAGAGAGGTTGCTATTCATACTATTCACTAGTGACTTTCTTGATTTTATTTCACCCATCAAACCTTGATAAAAAGAGATGAGCAAATTTTATTACCTTATTTTAATTGCTAGGAGGCTTGAGAATTAATGGGATGATTTTTTCATGGCTAGAACTTGAGATTTTGAATTGGATTTCCCCTTCTTTTGCATTAGGGCTGAATGGAAGCATCAAGGGGGTATTTATACTCCTCTTGGTTGCTTAGATTGGTTGATTTTCTAGGTAACTTCTAGGAAATGGGGTGGAAGATCTTGCACTTGATTTTTATTCTCCTAGGTTGAATCCTAGGTTTATTCTTGTTGCAAATCTTAGGGACAAATCTTTGGTAGCTTCCTAGAAACTACTTATGTTAGCTTCCTTAACACATTATTTGGATAGCTTGCTTGATAATCCTATGGTTAGCTTAATATTTGATAAAGTAACCATGGTTAGTTTCTTACCATGGTTTAGTTAGTGCATTACGTTTACTTAATCATTTACACGTTCGCTCGGTTGCTTAAACGTTTTCGTAATACTTACTAGCAAATGGTTCGCGACGTAATTCCTTTAGTAGTTCTTCCTTATATTTTTAATTATCATACTTCAATATAAATCCGTAGGGTTTTAATCTCGTAATTATATTGTGATTCCCGTAATCCTTGATGAGTCGTAAATACGGCCGTTTTTCAAAGTTCGTTTTCTTCGAAAACTAATAGCGTTTACATACACTTATTTAGTACATATAATCGTAATATCAACTCCGAAACTCATTTTCTCATGCACTACATAGTGTGGGCTCAAAAGTTTTTCCCCGTCCATCAGGGTTACTGTTCATTAAACATTTTACAAGATTTCAAAAATTCAAGTTATTATATTACCATTCATAAAGATCTTTTACCGATGTCAAAAATTTGGATTCTTACAGTCTTCCCCCCTTAGAAGGATTCCATCCCGGAATCAGTTCAGAAACAGGTAGGGATATGCTTCTCGCATGACAACCTCGAGTTCTCACGTTTGACCTTATAGTATTTGATCCCTTCATAAAATTTCTACTCATCCATCCAATATATTTCCATGTACTCGTCCTTGTAGTCTTATGACCTCTACACGTTACTCGACATACGCTAAATCTGGCTACGAGCTTATTAGCTCATTTTCAATCATATGTTTAGTTTTGACGGTTAAATTTCCTAATCTCGATTCGTGGTACTCGTTATAAACCTAGTGACCGTTCGACGATGGTGCTAATATATAAGTCCACTTTCTTAGTCCTTTAATCCTTTAAATGATCCAATAAATCTTGGGTTCAACATTTCTTTCCCTTTCGAATCTCATCACTCCCTCCTCGGGAGGTACTTTCAACAATACTTGGTCCGATACTTCGTACTTTTTGTCTTTATAGTTCTAGTCTGCATATCTCTATTGTTCATCCTGGGCTTCCACTAGCCGGGTTCTGATAAGTTTTAGGAATTCCTTTGGTCTGTTGACTCAACTATAGTGCAGTACCCTCCGCTTACCAATTTCTTCCCAACCTAAGAGAGAACGATTCTTTCTTCCGTACAAGCTTTGTAGCCGTTCCAATGCACGCATGATAACTCGTTATTGTCGGTAATTCGATTAACGTCAACTAGCCACTTCATTTCCCTTAAAAACTGATAAGATGGACGATTAGCGCATCTTCTAGTGTTTGGAATCATCCTTCAACTTATTCGCTTCCCCCTAAATCGCTCCTACTAGTGCTAGAGATTCATTCCTTAACGTTTTCCCATTTTGGGTGCATCATCTCTGTCGATTATTCTATGTAAGAAGTTCTTGTCGCATTTCTACATGCTAGACTCCTGCTACATGATTAGCGCCAGATTTAACATTTCTTCCCGTAGTAACGTAAGGCACGTCATCATCCTGTTGCCATCTTGAAGGAAGCACCATTTCATACGCAATTTATTGACACGTTTTAGGATCGTGCAGCGTTCAGCTTCCGGCATCGGTCAGACTTCTTTAATCATTCCCCGTATAATATCTATAGTACTATGACACTTTCTGGGTCATACTTGTTATTCTCGCTAGCGCCTTAGACGTATTCACGTTTATTGGTACCTGCTACTAGTGGTCTTTATAGGGCATGTACGATCTTCTTTGCCTTCTATCAGCTCTGACAATGACATTCTTCATTCTTTCACGTTGCCCTTCGTAAGGGATATCGGTGACTATTTTTTGTATGCTAGCGTGGTAAGTACATCTACATGAATTATCTGTAAATAATAGACGATTTCCCAAACCATTCCAAATAAAAGGTAAGCCGTTAGACGTATCTTCAATGGTCATGATAGTCCTCTCATTCTACTTGTCGATTTGAGAACCCTAAGTCATTCCTCTGTTCATCCTTTTTCGCAAAATATCTTGGGAAATAGTCCCGTTGTGAAATTAAATCTTGGGTCCTTGTGCGGCGCAGTCGTCACGGGGTCTCTCTGTCCTAATTATCTCATCCGCGTTCATATCAATTTTGTAGAGTGGACATCTATCGTTTGCATTATAAAGTAAGCGGTCTTATTTAATCTATCACTCAAAATCCTCAAATAGCACGACGGCTAACTTGGTTCTTGATAATCCTCCTTCAAAATTTATTATAATTAACTCTTAACCCTATTTGGGTCATCTACAAGTTGAAATTGCCAAAATTTTAACCCTCGCATTTCCGTTTTCATTTTCCAACTATGTCGAATACTTACTTACCTACTCGATGACATCCCCTTTCATATTCCGTCATGACTAATATCCGTTTACGTTTTTTTAGGCATCTTTAAGTATTTTTGTTAAGTAATAAAGCGTTCTTTTCATGCGATCCTTCTCATCAGTTATTCTAAGATTTTTTGTCCTCAATATATCTTTTCCTACTTAAAGTGTCGGCCACCACATTGGCCTTTCCTTGATGATAATAGATTTCTCAATCATAGCCTTTGATCAATTTGACTATACCCTCTATCTCGTGTTCAGTGTAAAAAAAAATTCCAAAATTTTCTCATAAGTAAACTCCTTGTCCCTTTCAGTACGAACCTTATCGCAATTATTCTAGATTATTATTAGAAAGCCTTATGTTACGGTCCTTAAGCTGCGTAGACATATCATTAGACTTCACGCAACATCCTATTTTTATCGTCGAGTATTTCTAGCACGGGATCGCTACTAACCTTACCTTCACCTTTTGAAAATCTTATTCCTCAAATTCATACGTGCTTGTTTATTTTCCCCAAATTTATTAGCACCTCTCCCGATAATGTTTCATAGAAGTGTACCTCACTAATCACATCGTATCCCTATTTTCGTTCTTCTATAACCATCTTAAAGATACTTATGATAATAACTAAACATGGTATTCTTTTTTTTTAAAAACAACTTACTCCTCGCGATACTCCGATTGCACCATCGTAGCACTGAGCTTTCAGTCTCATATTACAACAATCGGTTCTCAACTATACCTCTCTTTATTGGGAAGGCAATTAGCCTTGGAAAAGATTTTCACGATATCAATGAAATTTAGACAATCTTAACAAGGTTTCAAAATCTAACATCTGAACAAATAATGAGCTCTGAATAAAAGAGTCGCAACACTCAGAAGATTTATAACTTGGAAGGAAGAATATAACAAAGATTATCCTTCCATGTCCTTAAACTTTTATATTATGATATTATGGAGAATATCCATTGAAAGCAATGATTGCTGAATAATAACATCATACGGATGATACTTGTAAGATTTTCCCATTGAAAGAATACTTTTCTTCTCGAATAATGAAAGAAATATCGAATAACATCCTCAACCAAAGGTTACCCATTGAGGTCTCAAAGAGGTGCTATTTTGAAAGAAAGAATTTTATCCGATGATTAATAAATAAGGAAGTATATTGTTCTTCAATCACTTTGTAATTTTAATTGGATATTCGTTATACAAATGAAAGAATAAAATATTTCATGAACAAAATATTTCATAAAACTGAATGTGAATTCTCGTTTGAGTGGGCGACCTAGTTATGTCTCAGTTAAATCATTCTTTGAAAATTTGATCAATAATTAAATCTGGCATATATAATGCACTACGGAATAATCAAAATTTTATTGGAAGTGGAATTAGCAAAATAATAACTAGTCCATATCAAGCAATATTATCAACCGGCTAAGAAAATGGCCAGCACAATTGGTTTGGCCCATACAACTAGCTAGGACGATTAGCTAGGCTTTCGTCGCATTAATTAAAATTTTGACTAGTTAGGACAATTAACTAGTCATTCATGAGAACATATGCGACTAGGCATATTTCAGTTTGTTTGTAAAAAAAATCTCAACATTGTAACCACTGAAGAAATTGTGGCTACCTGGATGACGATTTTGAAATAAAGAGTTTTTAAATTTGGGCCGAGAAAGAAAATTATAACTCTGAATCGAGTGGTCTTGGCTTCGGAAAAATCGATAGCCTCTTATCAAATATTTCTTGCCAATAAAAGAGTACACTCAGAGGTGTCCTCGTTCACATACTTTATTAGATTCTCAAATAAAATTGAATTCGGAATACCAATATCAAATTAATACCCTTACTATGATTTCAAAGTTCGGTATACGATTTCATCCCGATTAAAAGAAAAGGATTCCCGAGGTATCTATGGGTATTAGATCATCCATGTCTTTAACAACTTGTTAGATATTTACAATCTCGACTGAGAAGAGTAAGTATGAAAGAAGATTCAAATGAAGATACTCATTATGAATATTCATCGATGAATTTGAGGGAAAATTTAAAAAAAAAAATCTATTGGATAATTGAAACGAAGTATAAATATCTCTGAGTTGAACAAGAAGATCATAATCTATGAATTAAAGTTCATGGATTAACTAAAACAATTGAACAAGTCCTGATACAGAGAAAGACTTATTCCATATGCTCACATCAAAAGTTCAAAGTAGGGAACGAAAAGGATTGCCTGATATGACTTATCAAGGCGATACGAATGATCCATAATTTGGAGGGAGTAACATGACAGTGAGTAGGTGCCAAAATATTTCATTGATTATCCTAACTCTCTTTATTATCCTTCTGAGGATGATACCACCTCTTCGTCTTCGTAATTCCATATTTCAATTTTTTCTCTTTCAAAATCATTTTAAAATCGCTTACTAACTTGACTTTCGCACGTATATCTGTCATTCCGGTGTTTTACCTCGAAGACCTTACTCAGAAATATTCCAAAAACATCTGTTAAGCCGATAGTTGCCTGCTACACGCATCCGTTACTAACTATAAGTGGCCAGTTCCCCCTGGGAACAAATCAAAGAGATCTCTTAGGGATCTCAATGCAGTCCATAAGTTCAGTGGCATGTGTGTATAATTGAACATACATTACCGAATATATTAGAGGTCTACGTGTATATATACGTAGCCTCTGACATCATATCTACAGAAGAATTCCGCATTAGACTCACTGGTCTATCCTTTTTAAGAGGTTCTAAGATCGAACTACCGCTCATTGTAATCTTATGCCATCCAATTGTAGTCATGCCATCAATTCTCGATGCTCTCGATCTCTGAGCTAAACCATCATAACCCTTCATGTTAAGCGTACTAATAATATCATGTAGTGTAGTTGTCTTACGATGACATTTGTATATCATATTCAAATCTTCCTTAATGGAAATAAAAATCCTCAAGGGTATATCAGACACTATCTCTGCTGAATTCATTATTAATATGATATTCACCTTCTCATTGGTAAAATGACACCTTCAACTAGTCTGGGTCAATAACCTCAACTGTATATTAATAATTAGACTTTATGGTTCTCACAAGTGATGCCCCTTCTTGGGAAACCTACACAGAACTACAGGTAACAAGGCTCGTGTTATCAAAATGTACATATGGTGTTGGTAATATCGTCTTTACCCCAAATGCTCTGGAGACTCAGCTCCAAGTTCTACATCCATATCCTTGACAAATCAAATATGATTCTAATTTTTCTCCTCATCATTCTGATAATCTCCAATGGTCTCATTAGTCATACTTTAATACCTCAAATACACACTTATCCTCACCTACCCATTGGGCTACATCCGGTAGTCCAATGATGAACTCTATATGAGCTCTCATGAAATCTCGCATCTAGACAGACTCCTAACACTCTCATTTCTGAGTACTATAACTTAATGCTCTGATACCATTTCTGTAACGCCCCCAAATCCGGAGTCAGGAATCTGGGTCATCACGCTATCCTTCACTCATGTGTATCCTGGTATTGATTCAATAATCCAACAGACCCCAATCTCATACTCGCACACACAAGTTATAGCCTTAGAAATGACGTACAAAATGTAATCTTCTTTTATTACACTCAAATGTACTTTACAGGATCTCAAACAATTATTTATAACCTCTACATGAAGTTACAATAATTACGACTGATATCTTATGTCTATCTGATACTCTAGCACACCTGAGACAAAGCTGCCAGGGATCCCCCCCATGACTGCAAGCGACTAAGTCCCACACTGGCATACTGGTTATCTGTTGTGTTGTGTCATTTAAAAGAAAGCAAGAGTGAGCTATAATGCCCAACATAATAATGTACAGTATGAAAATGACTGTATGATAAACTCACGTAAAACATCATATTTGATAGATACGTTTTCTTCAAAATAGTTTTCCTTAGTGATATACACCTTCTTATGATAACAATCTTTTAGTGGATTTTATTAACCTGCGAATACCTTAATAGTAAACCCATCACCTAGGCTTGGGTTACGATATTACATCACAATTCCAATTAGAAGAATAGGACATTCACTGGAGCCACCGCATACGATGATCAGTCGTACATCGATAAAGTAACCTTTTCTACTAGTAGAAGGATGAAACCGTCATCTCTCGGGTATCACCCTTGCCGCATTCGGGCTACGTGTCCCATTTTCGGGTATACAGATACTTCACAAGTTCCTGAGTACACTGAGTACCTTCGCCTGCAGTACTTTTGGTAGTCCATCTAGCACATATAGTACCAGAGTCTACCCCTCCCTTGTCCTTCAAAAGAATTCTATCAATCTCGAGAACTCGAACCACATCAAAGTTCCCCAAGCGTTTTGCTTGTTGATAGAAATAGCTTATCTCTCTAAGATATAAGTGTATATATATGTATATACGTACTTCCGAGAATTTTGGAGGAAGTACTAAGGATGTGAGTTGACCGTTGTCAACAGATAATTAATAAGGGGGAAAAGTTTCTTCTCAAAACTATATTCAACATATTAAATATGTCGGGATAATATTCACCGACGATCTGAAATTATTCGAATGATATTCTGAAATCAGAAAGTATATTTTAAATCAGGATCTATGATTTTTAAGTCAATAATAACCCTTTAATAAATAATTAAATGATGATTGATATTAATCAAACCTCGAATGAGTTTACTTTCTAAAAGAATATTTAAAATAATATTCCTCAACTAGTTTGTGTCTATATAATTAATAATCTATAATGATTAATCGGGTTTGAAATAAATAAACGTTGGAGTATACTACTCGCATAATAAAGGAATAAGTATATAATATTTGTTATTGGAACAATAAAATATAGTTGAGGGAATCTGATCGTTGGGAAATCGTTTTAATAAAAGTTCGAGGTGTTTTAATGTTTCGTGAGTGGACAATGAGTCCCTTTTAAAACGTACTACTACGGACTTATAACCGTCCCATAATATCTCGTAATGATTCCCGGGTTTTATCTTAAATCCCGACCGACTCTCGGTCTTATATAATACGTCACGCCTTAAAGCGAAATAACATTTCATGATATATACTAATTGTACAACATCGCTACATTATGCGAAAATTCAACAACTACGTATCATGGCAAACATGGTATTTATGCGATGATAGTAAAACAATCCTTTCACAACACAATAGTAAAAATGGAGTTGGATTTGTAAACTTGCCTGGGTATCTCGAGGTGGAGGATGCTCTAGGTTCCGCTCAGAAATCTATGACCATAAATACAATTCATTTCATTAGGTCCCGTTCTAATTTACGGTGACTCGCACTCATGCGCTATTTATTATGCACCCTCTCAACTTATAATACCATTATTATTCCTTTAAGTCCTTATTCACATCATGGTCGCTTCATTTTTCTAAGTATCTTAGGTTTATTCTCTTTATCGTCGTCGGCTCCGCTTATGGATTCTTACGGTTTCTACTCGCACGGTCTCGGCTCCGATATTTTTATAAAATTTAGAAATCATTATTTTTACTTGTAATTTTATGAAAGTTAGGAAACTCAAAATACTACTCTCTGTAAAACTTTCATGATTTATGAACATTCTTAAGTCAATCCTTTATATTTTCAAAGTTCATGATTTGTAGCAGTTTTTGTCGCGTAAATCACTTTTACTAAAATGACCATAACTTTTGATCCGTAAATCAGAATCAAGCGATTCAAGTGCCTAAACGATCCTTATAACATTTCCTATCATAATCAAGGGTTATTTTTCAAGAAACTACAGTTTAAAACTCTGGTAATTTCTGCAGAAACTTAAAGTTACGATTCTTTGGTTTTAAAGGAGTTACGTTTACGATCGGGGTTTCGTTTACGCCCTAACTCTTAACACAACCACCAACAATCATCATTTCATCATAAACACACAAACTCCTCTCAATAACATCATGTTATTAAGGCAACAACAATCAACCTTAAATCTACTTAACTTAAACTTCAAGATCTCAACAATACCACTTCTTAAACTAAGTTTTCTACCACATACTAAATGGATCAAAAAATGAATCTTAAATAAAGTTGGGCCAAAGATTTTTTACCTTTATTGAAAGCTTGAGATGTGTTCTTGAGGATGATGGTGGCTTGGAAGTGCTTGGTATGATTTTTGGAACCTAAAACCACCATTGAAATCAAGAACCCAAAGAGAGGTTGCTATTCATACTATTCACTAGTGAGTTTCTTGATTTTATTTCACCCATCAAATCTTGATAAAAAGAGATGAAAGAATTTTCTTACCTTAGTTTAATTTCTAGGAGGCTTGAGAATTAATGGGATGATTTTTCCATGGCTAGAACTTGAGATTTTGAATTGGATTTCCCCTTCTTTTGCATTAGGGCCGAATGGAAGCATCAAGGGGGGTATTTATACTCCTCTTGGTTGCTTAGCTTGGTTGATTTGCTAGGTAACTTCTAGGAAATGGGGTGGAAGATCTTGAACTTGATTTTTATTCTCCTAGGTTGAATCCTAGGTTTATTCTTGTTGCAAATCTTTGGGACAAATCTTTGGTAGCTTCCTAGAAACTACTTATGTTAGCTTCCTTAGCACATTATTTGGATAGCTTGCTTGATAATCCTATGGTTAGCTTACTATTTGATAAAGTAACCATGGTTACTTTCTTACCATAGTTTAGTTAGTGCGTTACGTTTATTTAATCGTTTACACTTTCGCTCGGTTGCTTAAACGTTTTCGTAATACTTACTCGCAAATGGTTCGCGACGTAATTCCGTTAGTATTTCTTCCTTATATTTTTAATTATTGTACTTGAATATAAATCCGCAGGGTTTTAATCTCATAATTATATTGTGATTCCCGTAATTCTCGATGAGTCATAAATACGGTCGTTTTTCAAAGTTCGTTTTCTTCGAAAATTAATAGCGTTTACATACACTCATTTAGTACGTATAATCGTAATATCAACTCCGAAACTCATTTTGCTCATGCACTACATAGTGTGGGCTCAAAAGTTTTTCCCCGTCCGTCAGGGTTACTATTCATTAAACATTTGACAAGGTTTCAAAAATTCAAGTTATTATATTACCATTCATAAAGATCTTTTACCGATGTCAAAAATTTAGGTCCTTACAGTTGGGTACTGATATTCATTCATATCCATCAACTCGATCAGCTCATAAGCTTCCTCATAGCTTTTAGCCCATAGCGTTCCACCTGATGATGCATCAAGCATAGGTCTCGACTGTGCTCCCAACCTATTATAGAAGCAATTTATCACCATCCAATCGGGCATTCCATGATGAAGACACTTTCTAAGCATCTCCTTATAGCGCTCCAAAGCTTCACATAGAGATTCACCTGATTGTTATACAAATTGAGAAAGAGCATTTCTGATTGCAGCTGTCTTTGCCATAGGGAAGAATTTAGTGAGAAACTTTTGAGCAAGAGCTTCCTAAGTAGCAATCAAACCAGCTGGTAGAGAGTGTAACCAGCCCTTAGCCTTATCCCTTAGAGAGAATGGGAAAAGCCTCAATTTCACAGCATCTTTAGAGACATTATTGAACTTGAAAGTGTCATAGATCTCAATAAATTCCCTAATATGCATGTTAGGATCTTATGTTGGAGCACCCCCAAACTGAACTGAGTTCTGGACATCTAGATCGTGTCAGGCTTGATCTCGAAGGTATTAGCCGCAATGGCTAGCCTGACAATGCTCGATTGAATGTCCATGATCTTTGGTTAAGAATAATTCATCAAATCTTTCGAATTCGCTACTGGTTCTCCCATTGCAACAAAAAAATTTTCTTCAACTTCTTCCTCTTCTTCAACATCACCTAGTGTTTCCTTACGAGATTGAGAACACGTTCGCATACACGCTCTCTAGAGTACCTGAAACACAAACAAAGTAAACCGTGAAAGTAAAAGAATCTGAATCAGTGAACTTTAACGACCACTGATGTCAAGCACATAAATTAAAATTAACACCGAGTCCCCGGCAGCGGCGCCAAAAACTTGTTAGGGCGAAAACACGGGATAAAATTACACACAAGTATACGCGTTCACAAGTAGTATAAGATATAAATCAGATTCGTACCCACATAGACTCTTTTTAGTTAACTAAAGTTTTATGCACCTATGTAACAATGGTATGACTATCGCTCAATGCTAAGACACTAACAAGTTGAGATGTTTATAACTAAGATTAAACTATAACTAAGAATAAAAGTGATTGAATTAACTATATGAGACAAACATGGGATTCTAACTTCATTACATACTTCATTTAAAGTCATTGTTCTTAACTTTAGCAAGCAATGGTGATGACAACTAATCAGATAATACAAAACTAGTAAACGCCAACTTTCGTTGTATGAATACTCTACTACCAGACATCCACAAAAGAGATAGAAGCTGAATAGGCACCAATTATGTTGAGACCCTATATGTCTATAGAATTTGACAACATAAAGGTTTAATGAACAAGTTATCTATCATGATTATATAGGGCAAGTAATATGGTTAAAATTATCTACAAATCATGCATAATAAATACATGAACCTATGCTAGCATGGCGAGTTCTAAATCTCTATATTCACTTTCGCTTCAATAGAGATTAACAAGTTATCTTATATGTTAGCTACACACATAAGACGAATAAGCACAACCAATACTAGGATATCAATCAATGACCACACACCAAGATATTGAAACAAATTAACTATAAAAATCCATAAGTAAATCTGTTAGAACCCCACGATAATGATTAGTTCAGAACTGAACTCATCATCACCATGGATTCCAATGAAAGCATGATAATAAAAAATATAAAAGTACTAGGGTTCAAAGAAAAATCGAAAACAAGCATATAAGTATCAACTATATTAAAGAAAACAAAAGTCTTTTTCTTCGTAGCCGTCTCGTGCTCTGTACGTCTTCTTATTGCTCTCCATGGTCTCCTTGTTGTTAAAAATGTCTTTTTATCACTATATATAAGCCCCTAGTGGACCTGGACTCTTAAAATCATCAAATTCCACTCGAAATAGGATTCTGGGGAAAAAAGGGTGGTGCGGCCGCACTCAAATCAGCGCAGGCGCGCTGGTTTTCGACTGAAAAAGCGGCGCGGCCGCGCAGGAAGTGGGGGCGGCCGCGCAGGGTTTCTGGATTTTTCTGCTGATTCTTCTTTTGGCCGTATCTTGAGTTCTGCTCGTCAGAATTAAGCAATTCAACTGCGCACGTAAAGCTAACGAGATTCTATTCAACTTGAGAATGACCTAGAATGCTAATTATAAACTCTTTTTAGCATATTTCCTTGAAAAGCTCCTTTATTCATTTAACTAATGCCTGAAATATAATAACATAAAAATATATAAAAAAATACCAAAAACTTGAGTCCAAAATACCAACTTAAGCTTGTAATTAAGCGTTCCAAGTAGATATAAAATCCAATTATCAGTTCTCGCGGTGGGGGCTGGCTGTCCTCGCAAGATGCCTACTGTTCGGATGAAAACACGCGCTACTATTCATGCAAGTATACGTGATCGCAAGTAATATAGAATTAATTCTAGTTCGTTCCCACAGAGACTGGTTTAGGTTAATTTCAATTAATGTACTTATGCAACGATATGGTTATTATTCAATGCTAAGATGATAACAAGTTGAGATTGTTTATAACTAAGATTATTAACTAACATGCAACTAACTAAGAGATTAAAATGTTGATTTACTTATATAACACAAACATGGGATTCTAACTTCATTACTACTTCATTCAATAGCCTTTTTGTTCTTAACCTTAGCATACAATGGTGATGACACTAATCAGACAACACCAAAACTAGTAAACGCCAACTTTTGTTGTACGAATACCCTACTACTAGACATCCACAAAAAGAGGTAGAAGCTGAATAGACACCAATTATATTGAGACCCTATATGTCTATATAATTTGACAACATAACGGTTTAATGTGCTATTTATCTATCATGATTATATAGGGCAAGTAAGATGGTTAAAATTACCTACGAATCATGCATTTCAAATACATGAACCTATGCTAGCATGGAAAGTTCTAAACCCCTATATTCACTGTCGCTTCAATAGAGATTAACACGCTATCTTATAAGTTCGTGACGCTCATAAGATGAATAAACACAATCAATATTAGGATATCATGCACTCACCACACAGTAACATATCAAAACATATTAACTAAAGAAATCCATATGTAAATTCGCTAGAACCCCGCGATAACGATTAACCCATAACCGAACACCTCATCACCGCGGGTTCCGATGAAAGCATGGTATAATAAACTAAGTCTCTATAAAACTGAATAATTAACAAAGTACGTTAAACAAGAGTATAGGTTCAACAAACAAGAAACTAACATCCAAGATTAAAACTTAAAATTAAGAATCACAATAATAAACTAGATCCTCTTCGCCTTGGTTGAATTTGTGCCCTTAGGTCTTCTTCTTAATCTCTGTTATGAAAAATGTCTTTAAATTGTCTTTATATAGCAGCCCAAATTTAAAGAGAAGTCCAGAAATCAATCTTCTATTCAAAACAGAATTCTGAAATCCTGACCTAGCGCGGCGGCACGCTTCATCAGTGTGGGTGCGCTATCTTTCTGCTCATTCGGCGCGGCCGCGTGCTACTACAGCGCGGGCGCGCTGACATTCTGGAAAAAATTCTTCTGCTTGTTTTTCTGGATGGTTTGAGATAGCGATCCACGAGCTTTTATTCAAGACACCTTCCTAACACCATTTTTAGCATCATTGCAATGCTAAACCTCCAGAATCGTGTGTATGTGTGTGTGCGAATGCTTGCAGATATACAATCGCAACTAGATCAATAATCATGACTCACTACTCATCAAGACAATCACAAGGTTATAAATAGAATAAATGCTAAACTCTAAATGACTGACAACACTTCAATTTTATATCAGAGTTATGTACGGATTCATTCCTATATTGATAATACATAAACAAACATAAATATGCTTAGTTGACCGTGCAATGAGTGAGATCCACAAAAGACTTATGCAATAATACTCATGTAGCAAGCGTTAGGTTAGCGGATCCCATACTATAAAAGCCTTAGGTCACTAGGCACAAAGTCCTCTAAGAACTTAATAACTCGAGTATTAAAGAGCCCACTCGTGATCAATTATGCATCAACACATACATTTTTTTTCTTTTCTTTTTTTTTTCAATTTCTGAACGAGCGCATTTCGCTCCATCTCGCTCAACCCTAGACTACTCATATAAATATGAGCCGGCTACTAGCCATATGACACCTAGCCACAACAACTAGCATTAAAATCCAATGTTTTTCTGCAATTTTAAAAAAAAATCCATATTATGTTGTCATTAAGAGAATACCCTAAATTCTAAATATAAACAATTGATTAAACCTCGACAAACAAACAAACTATGACCATGATCTAGCACTCAAGCAATCTATAAGACTTAGTGAAATTTTCTTACTTCTAGCATGCAAATCAACTTGATTGGACTTAACATCACTCTACACGACAAAACTACACTAGCATCAATTTCATAAATCAATCGGAAAAGTAAACTTAAGGGATCATGTTATAATGCAAATGCATGAAACTATATGCAACATACTAACATGACAATAAATATGACAAAAAAAACTTCATGATAATTATGCAACTATATGAAACTAAATTAGCATGATTATACAACTATAAGAGACTCACACATAATATATATATTCCTTAACTAACAGGCCTTGACCACCTCGACTTCAACTTTCCAGGAAAAAACGGAGAGAAGAGTTGAACAACAGAACTTGTTGCCCGACACAAATGATTTGAGCACTAGAACTCTATTGTGCCACCTCTTGACTTTAACCTTATACATCTTGTTGTTCTCATATGCTTAAAGTCGAAACTCGTCGAGTTCATTCAATTAAAGCATCCTTTTCTTTCCAGTTACATCCATATCAAGGTTTAACTTCTTCAAAGCCCAATATGCTTTATGCTCGAGCTCTACAGGAAAATGACATCCCTTACCATAAACCAACTGAAACGGTGACATGCCTAGCGTAGTCTTGTACGCTGTTCGATACGCCCAAACAGCTTCATACAGCTTTAAAGACCAATCCTTCCTTGATGGACACACAACTTTCTCTAGAATATGCTTGATCTCTCTGTTAGATACCTCATCTTGACCATTAGTTTGAGGATGGTAGGCTGTAGCAATGCGATGATTTAAATTACACCTTTGCATCATGGCAGTGAACTTGCGATTGCAGAAATGTGATCCCTCGTCACTGATTATGAGTCTTGGAGTCCCAAACCTCGTGAATATCTACTTATAAAGAAAATTTAGTACTACCTTCGCATCATTTATCGGCAAAGCCTTGACTTCAACCCATTTCAAGACATATTCAACTGCCAACAAGATATACTGATTATTACAAGATGAGACAAATGGGCCCATGAAGTCAATTCCCCAAACATTAAACACCTCGACCTCGAGAAGTACACTAAGAGGCATCTCATCGCTCTTGGACATATTACCAACACGCTGGCATCGATCACACTTCAAAACAAATTGATGCGCATCCTTAAACAATATAGGCCAGAAGAATCCCGCTTGAAGGATACGAGCTGTTGTCTTCTCTCCACCATAGTGGCCTCCATAAATAGTCGAATGACAGTCTCGCAAGATACCCTTCGTCTTGATTTACGGAATACATCTCCTGATGATTTGGTCATCTCCTTGCCGAAACAAGAATGGCTCATCCCACATGTACCACTTCATCTCATGAAAAAACTTCTTCCTTTGACCAGAAGACAGATCTGGAGGCATAATGTTGCTCACAAGGTAGTTCACAATGTCTGCGAACCACGGTTCATCCTCTTACACCCCAAACAACTGCTCATCAAGAAAAGACTCATTTATCAATGTCTATCCGGTGAAGTTGTATCTGGATCTTCTAACCGAGAGAGATAATCAGCGACTTGATTCTCAGAACCTTTTATGTCCTTGATGTAACTCAAATTCTTGAATTAAAAGAATCCATCGAATCAGTCTAGGCTTCGAGTCCTTCTTCGAGACGAGATAGCGAATCGCAGCGTGATCAGTGAAAACTATCACCTTCGTCCCAAGAAAATAAGATCGAAACTTCTCAAAACCATAGACAATAGCCAATAGCTCCTTCTCAGTAGTAGTATAGTTCAGTTGAGCACCATTGAGGGTCTTACTAACATAGTAGACCACATGAAATATGTTGTTCTTTCTCTGCCCAAGAACTGCTCCAACTGCATAGTCACTTGCATCGCACATCAATTCAAATAGCTCATCCCAATTAGGTGTAGTTATGACAGGTGTCGTAATCAAACTCTTCTTTATACTCTCAAAAGCAGCTAGACATTCATCATCAAACTTGAAAGGGACATCTTTCTCTAAAAGATTGCGCAAGGGTTTAGAGATTTTAGAGAAGTCCTTGATGAAACGCCGATAGAAACCCGCATGACCAAGAAAGCTGCGTACTCCCTTAAGATAAATTGGTGGGGGAAGATTTTCAATGACCCCCATCTTGGCTTTGTCCACCTCAAGACCCTTACTAGAGACCGTATGCCCAAGAATGATGCCCTGTTGCACCATAAAGTGACATTTCTCCCAGTTCAGAACCAGATTGGTCTCAACACACCTTTTAAGAATGGCGCCAAGATTTTGCAAGCACCCGTCAAAAGAATCACCGAACACAGAGAAATCAACCATAAACACCTCCACATTCTGACCAATCATGTCAGAGAAAATGGCCATCATGCATCTCTGAAATGTGGCAGGTGCTCCACATAACCCAAACAAAACTCTTCTGAAAGCAAAAGTCCCAAACGGACATGTGAAGGTAGTCTTTTAATGATCTTCTAGAGTGATACAACTCTGATTATAACCCGAATAGCCATCCAAAAGACAATAGTATTCATGCCCAGCCAACTTGTTAAGCATCTGATCAATAAATGAAAGAGGGAAGTGATCCTTTGTCGTAGCTTTGTTTAGCTTCCTGTAATCCATATAAACTCTCCACCCCGTGACTGTTCGAGTAGGAATGAGCTCATTCTTCTCATTAGCAACAACTGTGATGCCTCATTTATTCGGAAAATAATGAACTGGACTCACCCAAGAACTATCAGAAATAGGATAGATGATCCCTGCATCTAGCCACTTGAGAATTTCCTTCTTCATAACTTCTTTCATGATCAGATTAAGCCTTCTCTGTTGATCAACAGTTGGCTTACTAACTTCCTCTAGCATAATTTTATATATGCAATAAGAAGGGTTGATTCCCTTGATATCTGCTATAGTCCATCCAATTGCGGATTTGAACTCTCTCAGAATTTTTAAGAGCTTTTCCTCATCACTACCTGAAAGGTCAGATGCAATAATAACAGGAAAAGTAGATGCATCACCTAAAAATGCATACCTTAAGTGTTCATGCAATGGTTTAAGCTCGAGAGTAGGAGTTTCCTCAATAGATGGCTTGAGGCGCTTTGGAGATTTGTTCAGCTCCTCTAATCCAGGAGATTCAAAACACATATCCATCCTTCGCTTCCAAGGAAAAGCATTCAAATATTACAAATGTTCATTACCTTCATCATCTTCGGTATCTGAATTCCCCAACAAGGCTTTCTCTAAGGCATCAGACCTTAGCATTTGATCAAGTTCTGATGTAACCACAGAATCGACCAACTCCACTTTTAAGACCCCTCCTTATCAATAGGGAATTTCATGGCATTGAAAACATTGAACGTCACATCCTGATCCAGCACTCGCATGGTGAGCTCACCCTTCTGCTCATCAATCAAGGTCCGACCAGTGGCTAAGAAAGGTCTTCCCAAGATTATGGGAATCTTCTTATCCTCCTCAAAATCAAGAATTACAAAATCAGCAGGAAAGATGAGTTTGTCCACCTTGACCAAGATATCATCCACAATGCCTCGTGGATATGTAATAGAACGATCGGTCAACTGTAAGGACATATAAGTTGGCTTTGAATCAAGTAAATCCAACTTCTTGAAGACAGACAAAGGCATCAGATTGATGCTAGCTCCCAAATCACATAAACACCTATCGAACGACAAGTTTCCAATGGTGCAAAGAATAGTGAAGCTTCCAGGATCTTTAAGCTTCTGAGGCAACTTCGGTTGTAGTATAACACTGCATTCCTCCATAAGAGTGACAGTCTCTAAGTCATCAAACTTCACTTTCCTAGAGAGAATACCTTTCATAAACTTCGCATAGCTAGGCATTTATTCAAGAGCTTCAGCGAAAGGTATGTTGATATGAAGTTTCTTGAAAACTTCCAAGAACTTAGCGAATTGCTTATCCAGCTTTTGCTTCTGCATCCTCTTAGGAAAAGGAGGTGGATGATAGATATGTTTTCCCATGTATTACCTCAAGAGGAGTGTTAACAACAACTATATTCCTTGATTCCACTTCTGCTTCCTTCTGCACTTCTTCAGCAGCCACAACTTCAACTTTTGGAACTAAATATTTTTCGGGATTGACAACTTCCCAGACCTCAATGTGATTTCCTTGACCTGCTCTTAAGCTTCCCTTTTTCCTAGAACTTCAGTGTCACTTGGGAGTGTACCAGGTTGTCGATTCAGCAAGGCATTGGCAATTTGGCTAATTTGGTTCTCCAAGGTCTTAATAGAAACCGCTTGGCTCTTGTACATGAGCCTCAACTCCTCCAATTTAGATTTTTCATTAGATTGTGATAGCTACTGAAGTTGGAGTTGTTTTCATGGTGCATATTGTGGGTGTTGAAAACCAGGAGGGTTGTATTGCTTTGCTACATACTGCTAATAAGGCTGTTGCACCACATTCCGAGTGTTGTTCCAGCTGAAGTTAGGATGATTACGGATGTTGGGATGATAGGTGGCTGGAGCTGGTTGTTGCGACCTCTGAAAGTTGCTCACGAACTGAGCTGATTCACTAGAAATAGCACACTGCTTCGTCTCATGCGCACCAGCACAAAGCTCACAAATGCTAGTGATCTGATTAACTCCATAATTAGCCAAAGAATCCACCTTCATCGTCAAAGCCTGAAGTTGAGCAGCTATAGCAGTAGCTGTATCCACTTTCATAATTCCTACTACCTTGCCTTGAGGTAGCCTCTGAGTTGGGTTCTGGTATTCATTAGCAGCCGTCAGTTCAATCAATTCCTAAGCTTCATCATAGCTTTTAGCCCACACGACTCCTCCTGATGCTGCATCAAGCATGGTTCTAGAAGTTTCACCCAACCCATTGTAAAAGCATTTAATGATCATCTAGTCAGGCATCCCATGATAATGACACTTCCTGAACATCTCCTTGTAGCGATCCCAAGCCTCACAAAAAGATTCTCACGTTTGCTGCGTAAATTGAGTAAGAGCATTCCTGATTGCAGCAGTCTTCGCCATATGGAAGAATTTAGTGAGAAACTTCTAAGCCAGATCTTTCCAAGTAGTAATATAGTCTGGTGGTAGAGAATGCAACCAACACTTAGCCTTGTCTCTCAGAGAGAATGGGAAAAGCCTCAGCTTAATAGCGTCTTCAGTAACCCCATTGAAATTGAAAGTGTCACAGATATTGATGAAATCCCCGATGTACATGTTGGGATCTTCTATAGGAGAACCCCCAAACTGAACTAAATTATGTATCATCTGAATCGTGCTCGACTTGATTTCAAATATGTTAGCCGTGATGGTTGGCCTGATAATGCTAGACTGAATATCATTGATTTTCGGCTTAGAATAGTCCATCAAAGCCTTAGGATTTGCTGCTTGATCTCCCATTATGACTAGAGCTTCTTCTTCAACTTTCTCCTCAATAAAAGCTTCTTCAACCTTCTCTTCAACGAGAACTTCTTTAAATACTTCCTCCACTTTATCCAGTGTTCTCTTGCGAGATCGAGAATGTGTTAGCATACACGCTCTCTAGAGTACCTGAAATACAACAAGTATCCAAGTAAGTAATAATATCCGAGTCAGTGAACTTTAATGACCACTGATGACAAGCACATAAACTAAAAATTAACACCGAGTCCCCAGCAGCGGCACCAAAAACTTGTTAGGACGAAAACATGGGCTAATATTCACACAAGTATACGTGATTCCAAGTAATATAGAATTAATTCTAATTCGTTCCCACAGAGACTGGTTTAGGTTAATTTCAATTAATGTACTTATGCAATGATGGTATAGTTATTATTCAATGCTAAGATGATAACAAGTTCATATTTTTTATAACTAAGATTATTAACTAACATGCAATTAACTAAGAGATTAAAAGGTTGATTTACTTATATAACACAAATATGGGATTCTAACTTCATTACTACTTTATTTAATAGCCTTTTTGTTCTTAACCTTAGCATGCAATGGTGATGACACTAATCAGATAACATAAAACTAGTAAATGCCAACTTTCGTTGTACGAATACCCTACTACCAGACATCCACAAAAAAGATAGAAGCTGAATAGACACCAATTATATTGAGACCCTATATATCTATAGAATTTAACAACATAACGGTTTAATGTGCAAGTTATCTATCGTGATTACATAGGGCAAGTAAGATGGTTCAAATTACCTACGAATCATGCATATTAAATATATGAACCTATGCTAGCATGGCAAGTTCTAAACCTCTATATTCACTGTCGCTTCAATAGATTAACACATTATCTTATAAGTTCGGGATGCTCATAAGATGAATAAGCATAATAAATACTAGGATATCATGCACTCACCACACACTAAGGTATCAAAACATATTAACTAAAGAAACCCATGAGTAAATCCGCTAGAACCCCACGATAACGATTAGCCCATAACCGAACTCCTCATCACCGTGGGTTCCGATGAAATCATGGTATAATAATCTAGTCTTCATAAAACTGAATAATTAACAAAGTACGTTAAACAAGAGTATAGGTTCAACAAATAAGAAACTAGATCCTCTTCGCCTTGGTTGAATTTGTGATCTTAAGTCTTTTGTTGGTGAGACTGCATAACTGTATGAACAGTTACGTGATAAGTCAACATGATAACAACACTAGAACATGACAGGTTAATAATACTACGTCTACACAAGAAACCAGGAAGAATAAAAACAAGGAAAATACAAAGAATCAGAAGATTAGACGAAGGCCTGAAGTTTGTATACAGGTCACTGAAAGAAGTTCATTAATATGATCATGCCTCAGTGAAGAAGAAAGGTTAAAGACTTTCAGGGTTCCAGAAATATTTGAAGATTCAGTATACAAGTGCTACTGGAAGATTTCAGTGTATTGGCATTGATTGAAGATAGACAATGTTCGAAGCATAGAAATCTGAAGAATTGAAGACATGGTATAGACAGAGCTTAATGAAGACGTTGTCTGGAGTACCATAAAGGATTCCAGTGAAAGTACAGTTGTTTATTGATAGTCAGTGTCTGAAGCGATAAAGTTGAGGCAAGCTTAACAATGTAATCCAGACTAGATTATGAAGACCTGAATCGGGGTTAGTCGTCTGTGAACCAGACCAGTTGCACTAGGCATCAACAACTCGTGAAAGGAATATGGGTTTTATTTATAGAAGAATTGTTAAGTTGAGGAACGTACTTGGATTGAACGTTTATCTGTTAAAGTACGAGAAGAGGTGCACGGGGTATACAGCTAAACAACTCAGGGGACTGGCGAAGCTCAAAGTTTAATACTTAAATTAAATAAATTTATTTAGTGAACTTTAATATTATTTATTTAATAAACTTAAAATGGTTTATCTTATAAACTTCAAATAAGTTTATTTTATAAATCTAAATTAGTTTATTTACATAAGTTTTATTTAAGTTAATTTTATAAATTAATTTAGTTACAAGTTAAACTTAAAAAGAAAAAGAAAATACAAAAAAAGAAAAGAAAAAGAAAATAGAAAAGGGAAAAACAAAAAGGAAAAACAAAACAAAAAATGAATAAAAGAAATGAAACAAATGTACAGGTAGTTAGTCTGTTTGTTTTGGTAAATACTGGTCGCCACACAAGTTATATATTTGGTTGATTATGTTTCAAGTGGAACTAGTAGTACTCTTGGTCGCCACAGAGGTTTTGTTAAGGTTATATCACCATAGAGCAAAACTAATTCCTCCTGTATACCTGTCGCCACAGAATCCTCAGCCACACATTATTGGATATTAAGTCTACACTTTGCAGCAGAAAAAAGAGCCATTCATTTTTTGGGGATTCATTTTTTGTTCATCTTCTCTCCCAAAAGAGAAGTGAAAATGGCAGCAATGATTTACAGAGAAGTTCAAGCTTCTTGAATATCCGTTTAACTTCTCATCGGAGTAATATTATAATGCTCGATTTAACTCTTGTATATTCTTAGGGGCATTATAATCGTTACCCGGTAATTAAATCCTTAGACAAACAAAAGCTAGATTATTGTATAGGATTTGATTTATAAATCTTTGTAGTAGCTAGGAACTTTATTGTTATTAGATTGTAGCCGGTTAATTGTTTTACCGGAGTGTGGCAACACCCCTCGAGGACTTATATACGAATATATATATATATATATATATATATATATATATATATTTCCCCGAATATCTTGTGTTCCTCGTTTTATTGTTCCAAACACTATTTCTCTCAAGAACACGAAATCACCAACCGAGCACTAAATCTATATCCGCTAAAGATTTAAAAGAATTTTTAATTTAGTGATTATCCTATTCAACCCTCCCCCCTTCTACGGTAATTCGGGACCTAACAATTGGTATCAGAGCTGGCTGATTGATACACAAATCAGGATCCTTAATTAAATTTATTTTATTAATTTGAATTTATATTAATTTATTTTATAAATTTGATTTAGTAAATTTATTTTATAAATTTATTTTAAATGAGTTTATTATTTAAATTTAAATAAGTTTATGTTTTAAACTTAACTTAAATAAATTTATTTTATAAATTTGATTTAAATTAATTTATAATTTAAATTATAGTAAATAAGAATTTTTAATTTAGATTAATTTTAGGGTATATATTCAGTATTTATTAGCTTCCAGTTTTATAAATTAGCTTCCAGACTGTAATTGATAAAAGGCGTACATCTCTGGTAATTCATTTGCATGGCAGCTAGATTAAATCAATTGGCAGGTTTCTGTGTCTTTGGATTTCTGTAGAACACCCGTTATTTTGAAAAGGAAAGCAGCGTACCTATTAGACACGCGCGCAGGCCCTCTAAGTAGTCGCCACAGCCGTGTTTTAATTGCAGTCACGGTGTAACTGAATCGTCGCCACAGCCGGGTCGCCATAGAAAATAGTAATGCATACAGTCAACTTCTCTGTTGCGACAACTCCCTGAGTGAAAAATAAGATACTAACAACCCAAGGTCGCCATAGAAGGAGTCGCCACAGAAAAAATGGCGCAAAAATTTGTTTTTTATTTTGTCCTCCTGATCGCCATAGACATGGTCGCCAGAGGAGGTAGCACTTAACAGATTTTGCAGCCCCTTAATTAATTAGTTTTGATTTATTTATATTTCCATAAATTAAAATTTTTCTTAAATAATAATTTACGTTTGACGTAATACCTGGGAAATTTATGTGAATATTATATGTTAAATAAATAAATATTATGTGTTTTATAAATTTAAAGTGATTATAGCCATGATATTAGATGTCACAGTTGTTATGTGTGTTTCTGTGCGGGCCATAAAATTTTTCGATTGGTTAATTTGTGTTAAAACTACAATTATATGAATCGATTTACAATTTGGACTTGCATTTATTCGCGTCTCTATCGAGATATTCGTTTTATTTTATTTTATGAGCGTTTGAATGCATTTTATGCGTATTCAGGTTTTTCTATTAATTTCGGTATCGTTTGGTTTTTCAAAAATCAGCGGACCGGGACCCCATCAGGACGTCAAACCCCACAAAATCCGTGTTTTTATTTTTATAAAATTATTCGTATTTCAAATACCCTTTATTTTTATATTTTTGAATTATTTGCAATTTTCGGGGAATTTTGACATTAATTTTGTATTTTATCGTTTTTAAAATTATTCCCCGTAATTATTATTTTGGGGCCCTAATTATTATAATTAAGGGATAAAAACACCCTTAATTTATTTTAGGGTATCAATTTCTGCAATAGTATAAATAGCTGATCAGATTATTTGATTTATTTTATTTTTATAAAAATTCAGAAAAAAAATTATAATAAAAGAAAATCAAGAACAAGTGGGGGTGTTCTTGAGGGTAGGAATTAAAATCAAAAGTTGAAGGTGATTACGGGATCCATTTGTGACGCTCTAATAGTCGATTTGAAGCTCTCTTCAAGCTCTAGCTATTGATACAAACATCATCAACTGAGGTTAATCCTTCTGTGATTTCATTTTTTTCAGTTTTTTGTTATTTAAATTTGGTTTTGCTTACAGATTGATTGTTTGGTGTTTTTAAGTATTGATTAATGTTCCCGGGGTCCTAAGGATTGGTATATCAATTCGTTAATTTTGATTAGGATTTTGTTAAAACCGAGTTTTTGTTTTCTGGAATTTTTGAATCGATGTTTTGCGATTTGTGTAGAATCTGGGTACTTGTGGTTGCTGTAAATAGATTGTAATTGATATAAGCTTTAATTTAAGACCAGAATCACTGAGTTTGGTTAGGAAGCGTGTGAATTCGGGATTTTCTGGTTAGTTCGCCGGAGTAGGCTCGAATTTTGGTTGGGGAATAATTTCCGGTGATGGTTGAAGGGTGTAAAGGTGATGGTTGTGTAGTAGGGGATGAGGGGAAGTTTTTGGCGTTAAAACGGATAAAAGCCGAGCAGATTTGGTGGCTGACCGGACATCGCCGGAAAATGGCGAAATCGTCGGTTTCTGGGGACAAACCCAGATTTCGGTCGACCTTCGACCAGTTTCCGGTCGTCATCCTCAACCCCCACCGCCCTTTGATCTGTTTTCTTCCTTTGGCTGCTCTAAATTTCTGTTTTTTCATTTCTATTTTAATTTTAAATCAAAATTTATATTTCCAATTTCTAAAAATCATTTATGTTATTCTAAAAATCAATTACTTATCATTTTAAATCCTAAAAATTATTTACTTAAATATTTTAAATTTCTAAAATTATTTTCTTTTATTATTTAAAAAATAATCTAATTTGATTTAATTATTTATAATTTATTTTAGTTAATTATTTATGAATCTAATTAATTGATAAAAATCATTTAATCAATTAATTTCATTTATAAATAGTTAAATAAATGTAAGTTATTTATAATTAATTCAAATAATTTCTAAAAATTATTTTAGGTTCTTAAAAAAAATTATATTTTGGTATTTAAAAGTCAATTAATATTAATATTAATTGATTTAATTCTATTTATTTCTTATTTTATTCATAATAATTAAACCATTCATCCGTTTAATATTAAACGAACGCGTACAGACTCAGAAAATTATTACGCTTTCAATAAAAATACTTTTGAGTCCTAATTTATTTTGTATTGCAATTAGATTTGATGTGTGTATCAATTTGAGTCGGTATCTGGTCGGTAAATATTATTATTGACCTGATTTTCATTCTGAACGCACTGAAACATATCTTTTAACGACCTGACTTATGTGTTACATAAAATATATGATTACGTGTTATACGAATGCCATGATATGTGTTACGTGATATGCATACTATCTGTTTACAGCTTAAAATGCCATGCTTAGTTATAAACGATCGGGTAGATGTTAAGACGTATAGTTACGTCGATTGAGTTGGGTTCTGTCAATTAAGACCGTCCTTTGGTTTATAGAATCGAGTAGCAGGGAGTGCGGTCAAGTGATAGACGGAGATAATAACCAGCAGCTATAAGCCAGATTTATAGTAAGAGGTTATCAAGCACCCCAGGCAAGTACCCTAACTTCACTTATCGTTCAAGTGACGTTTATTTCAAATCATATTATGCAAGTATTTATATCTTCACTTATCATTCAAATGATATTGACTCTGAATTTTATTCTTTCAATTTCTCTACCATTCTAAGTTCAGAATAGTTAAATATTTTTAGATTTCGCTATAACTTACTCTACACAGTGAAGCTTTGAATTGAGATTAGCGAATAACTAATTGTTATGGTTATTTCGCCATTTGTTGTTGAGATAACTCTGGACCATGAGAAATGGGGAGTTATGTGGTAAAGGATGTAATTTGATTCGACTCCTTTGACAGAAAATTGTTTTTATGGGTTGGATGGTTGCGTAAGAGGTCGTAACGGCGGTCTAGCGTGAGCTGTGTGTTATATAGGATATAACACCTTGCTAGGCCGATATGTGCCTTGGGTACCTTTTCTTTAGTTGGATATGCTTCGGCATACCGGTGTTGCTCCGCAGCTGATCACTGGCGGCAACACACCGTCGTTCGAGGATTCCAATCCCAAAATAAAATATATTGCAAATATTGTTTATTATCAAATATATATCAGTTTTGATATTGTTCAAGTATTGTGGTTTGGTTTTGTTCATCATATATATTGATATTGTTCCAAATCATAAGCTATTTACTGCTTGCTGAACATTTCTTTCGCTCATACTTGTTTCATATCCTGATTCTTTCAGCTACGCCAGGGCAAGCTTGAGTTCCAGGTCTGACCAGAGGTTTTGTGCTTGTAGATAGTTTGGTGTGTTCTCAAGGTAGGCGGTTTGGGACGCTTAGCTAGTTTGGAGGTTTGTAATAAAACTTGAATAATCTGTAAAACTAATTAGACTTACGGTTTGTAATAACAGTTGGTTTGTATTAGTGCCTGTTCCATACTATAACCTGTGATCGATCCAGTTGTATGCAATGGGTCATATTTATTATATTATTCCACTGTGTTTATTTTATTATGGTTTATTGGCTAGTGACCCCCAAATCTAGACCCCGGGTTTGGAGGGCGTCACAGGTTGGTATCAGAGCTACAGGTTATGGTCACTGAAACAGGCTTAGGATTGTCATAGGTGAGTCATAGGAAGATCACATAAGATAGGCGCGTATAATTTAGCTCTTATAGGGTTAAATTTAGGTTATTGGGCTGGGTTATAGTTAAATTGATTAGGTGTCCTGTTTTGCGTTTAGCCTTAGGCCTTCGTGTTATTTCCTTGCTATTTTGTTGGTTTTGAGGACGGTATGAAGTGTTGAAAAAGAGGTTGGAAGATTGTGCTACAACCATATCCACTGTTTGTTGGTTTATTTGAGATTTTGAGTAAGGGTTTAAAAGGTTTGGATAATTTTTCGTCAATTTTCTTTGTGTTATTATTCTCGAGATAATAAGCAGGATTATGTAATAATCATGTCACTTGTGTTAATATGGTAGCAAGTTTATGATATTTTGAGAAAAGATAATGCTTGAGAATTTTGATATGCTAAAGAATTGCTACATATTTGACACAATGCTTGACATATTATTATATATGTTGCTTGTTTTCTTATCAGAATAATGGCACCAAAGAGAAGGAATAATTCAGGAGAGGATCGTACAAGAGCCATATGGATCCAACGATTGCCCAGATGTTGGGACTGATATAGCAACATATATTACATCTTACGCAGCAGCAACAACAACAACAATAACAACAAGCAGCAGCACCACCTGCCGTGACTTTTAAGCAGTTCCAAGCTGTGAAGCCACCTGAGTTCAAGGGAAGTGTTGATCCCATGGAAGCCAATGCATGGCTCAAGGAGATGGAAAAGGCTTTTGAATTAGTCGGAGCAGGGACTGAACAGAAGACTAAGTTTGCAAGCTATTTTCTGAAGGGTGAGGCGAACTATTGGTGGGAATTCATGAGAGCATTGGAAGGAGGTGAGTTTATAACTTGGGAGAGATTCACAGAGCTGTTCCTGGAGAAGTATTTTCCGAGGTATATGAAGAACCAAATGGAGATCAAGTTCTTGAACCTAACCCAAGGAGATCTTACTGTCGCTGAATATGAAGCTAAGTTTACTGAGTTAGCGAGCTTTGTGCCAGACCAGGTTGACACAGATGAAAAGAAAGGAAGAAGGTTTGAACATAGATTGAGATTTTGGATTCAGAATAAGGTGGCCATGTTTGAATTAACTTCATATATGGCAGTAGTTCAGAAAGCAATGGTGATTAAAAGTAAGAGTGATATGTCTCAGAAAGGAAAGGATGGGAAGAAAAGGAAAATAGAAACCTGAGGAGGAGGCCAGCAACAAGGTAACTTCCAGGACCGTTTTAATAAAAGGCCAGAGTTTCAGGATAACAAGAGTATGGGATTCAAGAAACCACAACCCGGGAATGGGAACCGTTTCCATAATTCAAATCAGCATAGGCCCAATCGTCTACCAGCGTCAGATTGCAAGTTTTGTGGTAGAAGGCACTTTGGGATTTGTAAGGCTAATGTGTTGTGTTACAAGTGCAATCAAAAGGGACACTATGCTAATGAGTGTCAAAGTCAGACTATAGCTCAGAAATCAGGAATAGTGTGTTTTAATGTGGAAAGATGGGATATATTTCCAGGGATTGCCAGACAACTGAACCAGCAGCTAATGTGGCAAGAATTGAAGGACCACCAACAAAGGACCAACCAAAGGCTAGGACATTTAACATGACTATAAAGAATGCTATTCAGAGTTCAGACGTGGTTACAGGTACGCTTCCAGTCAACTCCGTAGATGCTAAAGTTTAATTTAATTCTGGAGCTATAAGGTCATTTATTTCTCAAAGTTTTGTCGATAAACTGCATTGCGAAGTTAAGTTGTTAGAACAAGCATTAATGATAGAGTTAGCTAATAAGAATCAAGTTTCTGTCGACCGAGTGTGCCCGAGGTGTGATATTGAGATAGCGGGACATCATTTCTATGCCAATTTGATACCTTTTAAGTTGGGAGAACTTGATGTTATCTTAGGAATGGATTGGTTGTCAGAAAATAATGCTCAGGTTGATTGTAAGAATAGGAAAGTGAGACTTCAGACATTGGATAGCAAAAAGAAGATAATATTTCGAGGGAGTAAGCAAGAGAAGAAGTTCTTAACGATAGCTCAAGCGAAAAAGTTATTGTGTCAGAATTGTGAAATGTATTTGGCCCATGTGATAGACACCAGCAAAGAGGTTCCAGCACTAGAAGCAATTCCGGTTGTCAATGAGTTTCCAGATGTCTTTCCAGATGATCTACCAGGATTACCTCCCGATAGAGAAATTGAATTTGTAATTGATCTAGCACCCGGAACGGAACCAATTTCTTAAGCTCCGTATCGAATGGCACCAGTGGAGATGAAAGAATTAGCAACTCAGTTACAAGATCTTTTGGAGAAAGGAGTTATAAGACCCAGTGTATCTCCGTGGGGCGTACCGGAATTGTTTGTCAAGAAGAAAGACGGGAGTATGCGATTGTGTATCGATTATTAGGAACTGAATAAGCTGACCATTAAGAACAAGTACCCGTTGCCAAGGATCGATGATTTATTTGACCAACTGAGAGGCGCGGTATGGTTTTCTAAGATTGATTTAAGTTCCGGATATCATCAACTGAAGATCAAGCCAGAAGATATTTCGAAGACCGCATTCAGAACCAGATATGGGCATTATGAGTTTCTAGTGATGGCATTTGGATTAACCAACGCACCAACAGCTTTCATGGATCTGATGAATCGAGTATTCAAGAAGTATTTGGATAAGTTCGTGATCGTGTTTATAGACGACATTTTGATCTATTCCAAAACAGAAGAAGAGCATGCAGAACATTTAAGGATAGTTCTTGAGATACTACGACAGGAGAAATTGTATGCAAAATTTTCCAAGTGTGAATTTTGGTTAAAAGAAGTACGATTTCTTGGACATGTGATTAGCAATAAAGGAGTGGAAGTGGATCCATTAAAGATTGAAGCCATAATCAACTGGGAGAGACCAAAACCTCCAACGAAAGTAAGAAGTTTCATGGGACTGGCAGGTTACTACAGAAGATTCGTGCAAGATTTTGCAAAGATAGCTACGACATTGACAAAGCTCACCAGGAAGAACCAGAAGTTCAAATGGGACGAGAAGTTCGAGGAAAGTTTTCAAGAATTAAAGAATAGATTAGTATCTTCTCCAGTACTAGTCTTGCTAGATGAACAAGGAAATTTTGTGATCTACAGTGACGCGTCGTACAAGGGATTGGGATGTGTTTTGATGCAGCATGACAAGGTGATAGCCTACGCTTCAAGACAGTTAAAACCACATGAAGAGAAGTATCCAACGCATGATCTTGAATTGGCAGCTATAGTGTTTGCATTGAAGATATGGAGGCATTATTTGTATGGAGAAAAGTGCGAGATTTACACGGACCACAAGAGTTTGAAGTATATCTTCACCCAGAAGGAATTGAACATGAGGCAAAGAAGATGGCTCGAATTGATCAAGGACTATGACTGTACCATCAACTATCATCCCGGCAAAGCAAATGTGGTGGCCGATGCTCAGAGCCGAAAAGAAAAGTTAAACATGATCATTTCATCTGAGGAATTGATCAAGGAATTTGAGAAGCTTGGAATAGAAGTTAGTACCCCAAGTATGTCTACAGAGGTGTTGTGTATAGTGTCTTTTCAACCAGAATTATTAGAAAAGATAAGAAGATGTCAGGAAAAAGTAATGAGTCATGAACGAGACAGTTTGACAGGAGAAGAGATAGGGAGTCAAAAGGATGATAAAGGGATATTAAGATTTTCTTCCAGAATATGGATACCCAATGTAGCAGAGTTGAAAGATGAAATTCTTCGAGGCGCTCACAACTCTAGATATTCAATTTATCCCGAAAGTACGAAGATGTACAGAGACTTAAGAGAAAATTTTTGGTGGCCAAGTATGAAGAAGGAAATTGCGGAATGGGTAAGTAAATGTTACACTTTCCAGCGAGTCAAAGCGGAACATCAAAGGCCCAGTGGACTGATGCAGCCATTGGACATTCCAGAATGGAAGTGGTAATATATCGCGATGGATTTTGTAGTTGGATTACCGAGGACCAGGGAAAATCATGATGCTATTTGGGTTATTATCGACAGATTGACGAAGTCAGCACATTTTCTACCTATCAACGAGAGATTTTCAACCTATCAACGAGAGATTTTCAATGGATAAATTGGTCCAGTTATATCTGAATGAAATTGTAGTTCGACATGGAGTTCCAGTATCCATAGTTTCAGTCAGAGATCCTCGATTTAATTCAAGATTCTGGAGAAGTTTTCAAGATTGTCTCGGAATGAAGTTGAATATGAGTACAACATATCATCCGCAGACAGACGGTCAAAGTGAAAGGACAATTCAGACCATAGATGATATGCTAAGGGTATGTGCACTAGATTTTGAAGGGAGTTGGGATGAACATTTGCCATTGGTTGAGTTCTCCTACAACAACAGTTATCATGCCAGTATTGGAATGCCACCTTATGAAGCTTTGTACGGGAGAAGATGCAGATCTCCAATATGTTGGGAAGAAGTCGGTGAGAGAAAGATTTTGGGTCCAGAACTGATCCAACAGACAAAAGAGAAAATAGAACTCATTCGGAAATGATTAGTGGCAGCTCAAGATCGTCAACGCAAATATGCTGATCCTGCCAGAAAGGATATGGAATTTGAAGTTGGTGAAGCAGTGCTATTGAAGGTTTCACCTTGGAAGGGTTTATCAAGATTTGGAAAGAAAGGAAAGCTGAGTCTGTGTTATGTTGGCCCTTTTGAGATTTTGAGACGTGTGGGAAAAGTTGCTTACGAGTTAGCATTACCATCTCACATGCAGCATATTCACAATGTGTTCCACGTGTCAATGTTGAAGCGTTATTTTCCTGATTCCAATCATGTAATAGAATATGAGCCTATCGAGATTCAGCCATATTTATCTTTTATCGAGCAACCAGTACAGATTTTAGATAAGAAAGAAAGAGTGCTTAGGAATAAGTCTGTATCTTTAGTGCGAGTTTTGTGGAGGAATCCCAAGGTTTAAGAGTCGACCTGGGAGTTGGAAAGCGAAATGCGATCCAAGTATCCTAACTTGTTTTCCTAGGCTGATTCTGAGGACAGAATCCTGTTAAGGGGGGAAGGATGTAATACCCGGGAAATTTATGTGAATATTATATGTTAAATAAATAAATATTATGTGTTTTATAAATTTAAGGTGATTATAGCCATGATATTAGATGTCACAGTTGTTATGTGTGTTTCTGTGCGAGCCAGAAAATTTTTCGATTGGTTAATATGTGTTAAAACTGCAATTATATGAACCGATCTGCAATTTGGACTTGCATTTATTCGCGTCTCTATCGAGATATTTGTTTTATTTTATTTTATACGTGTTTGAATGCATTTTATGCGTATCCGGGATTTTCTATAAATTTCAGTATCGTTTGGTTTTTTTTCAAAAATCAGCGGACCGCGACCCCATCGGGACGTCAAACCCCACAAAAGTCGTGTTTTTATTTTTATAAAATTATTCGTATTTCAAATACCCTTTATTTTTGTATTTTTGAATTATTCGCAATTTTCGGGGAATTTTGACATTAATTTTGTATTTTATCGTTTTTAAAATTATTCCCCGTAATTATTATTTTGGGGCCCTAATTATTATAATTAAGGGATAAAAACACCCTTAATTTATTTTAGGGTATCAATTTCTGCAATAGTATAAATAGCTGATCAGATTATTTGATTTATTTTATTTTAATAAAAATTTAGAAAAAAAAATATAATAAAAGAAAATTAAGAACAAGTGGGGGTGTTCTTGAGGGTAGGAATTAAAATCAAAAGTTGAAAGTGACTTCGGGATCTGTTTGTGACGCTCGAATAGTCGATTTGAAGCTCTCTTCAAGCTCTAGCTATTGATACAAACATCATCAACTGAGGTTAATCCTTCTATGATTTCGTTTTTTTTCATTTTTTTGTTATTTAAATTTGGTTTTGCTTATAGATTGATTGTTTGGTGTTTTTGAGTATTGATTAATGTTCCGGGGGTCCTAAGGATCATTTTGGTAAATCAATTCTTTAATTTTGATAAGGATTTTGTTAAAATCGAGTTTTTGTTTTCTGGAATTTTTGAATCGATGTTTTGCAATTTGTGTTGAATCTGGGTACTTGTGGTTGCTGTAAATAGATTGTCATTGATATAAGCTTTAATTTAAGACCGGAATCACTGAGTTTGGTTAAGAAGCGTGTGAATTCGGGATTTTCTGGTTAGTTCGCCGGAGTAGGCTCGAATTTTGGCCGGGGAATCAGTTCCAGCGATGGTTGAAGGGTGTAAAGGTGATGGATGTGTAGTATAGGGGATGAGGGGAAGTTTTTGGCGTTAAAACGGATAAAAGCCGAGCAGATTTGGTGGCTGGCCGGACGTCGCCAGAAAACGGCGAAGTCGCCGGTTTCTGGGGACAAATCCAGATTCCGGTCGACCTTCGACCAGTTTCCGGTCGTCATCCTCAACCCCCACTTCCCTTTGATCTGTTTTCTTGCTTTGGTTGTTCTAAATTTCTGTTTTTGCATTTCTATTTTAATTTTAAATCAAAATTCATTTTTCCAATTTCTAAAAATCATTTATGTTATTCTAAAAATCAATTATTTATCATTTTAAATCCTAAAAATTATTTACTTGAATATTTTAAATTCCTAAAATTATTTTCTTTTATTATTTAAAAAAAATCTAATTTGATTTAATTATTTATAATTTATTTTAGTTAATTATTTATGAATCTAATTAATTGATTAAAATCATTTAATCAATTAATTTCATATATAAATAGTTAAATAAATGTAAATTATTTATAATTAATTCAAATAATTTCTAAAAATTATTTTAGGTTCTTAAAAAAATTATATTTTGGTATTTAAAAGTCAATTAATATTATTATTAATTGATTTAGTTCTATTTATTTCTTATTTTATTCATAATAATTAAACCGTTCATCCGTTTAATACAAAACGAACGCGTACAGACTCAGAAAATTATTACGCTTTCAATAAAAATACTTTTGAGTCCCAATTATTTTTGTATTGCAATGACATTTGATTTGTGTATCAGTTTGAGTCAGTATCTGATCGGTAAATATTATTATTGACCTGATTTTCATTCTGAACGCACTGAAATATATCTTTTAACGATCTGACTTATGTGTTACGTGAAATATCTGATTACGTGTTAGACGAATGCCATGATATGTGTTACGTGATATGCATGCTATCTGTTTACAGTTTAAAATGCCATGTTTAGTTATAAACGATCGGGTAGACGTCAAGACGTATAGTTACGTCGATTGAGTTAGATTCTGTCAATTAAGATAGTCCTTTTGTTTATAGAATCGAGTAGCAGGGAGTGCGGACAAGTGTTAGACGGAGATAGTAACCAACAGATATAAGTCAGAGTTATAGTAAGAGGTTATCAGGCACACCAGGCAAGTACCCTAACTTCACCTATCGTTGAAGTGACGTTTATTTCAAATCATATTATGCAAGTATTTATATCTTCACTTATCATTCGAATGATATTGACTCTGAATTTTATTCTTTCAATTTCTCTACTATTCTAAGTTTAGAATAGTTAAATGTTTTTAAATTTCGCTATAAATTACTCTATACAATGAAGCTTTGAATTGAGATTAGCGAATAACTAATTGTTCTAGTTATTTCGACATTGGTTGTTGAGATAACTCTGTACCATGAGAAATGGGGAGTTATGTGGTTAAGGATGTCATTTGATTCGACTCCTTTGACGGAAAATTGTTTTTATGGGTTGGATGATTGCGTAAGAGGCCGTGGAGGCGGTCCAGCGTGAGCTATGTGTTATACAGGATATAACACCTTGCTAGGCCGATATGTGCCTTGGGTACCTTTTGTTTAGTTGGATATGCTTCGGCATACCGGTGTTGCTCCACGGCTAATCACCGGCGGCAACACACCGTCATTCGTGGATTCCAATCCCAAAACAAAATATATTGTAAATGTTGTTTATTATCAAATATATATCAGTTTTGATACTGTTCAGGTATTGTGGTTTGGTTTTGTTCATCAGCTATATTGTTATTGTTCCAAATCATAAGCTATTTACTGCTTGCTGAGCATTTCTTTCGCTCATACTTGTTTCATATCCTGATTCTTTCAGCTAGGCCAAGGCAAGCTTGAGTTCCAGGCCTGACCAGAGGTTGTATGCTTGTAGATAGTTTGGTATGTTCTCCAGGTAGGCGGTTTGAGACGCTTAGCTAGTTTGGGGGTTTGTAATAAAGCTTGAATAATCTGTAAAACTAATTAGACTTACGGTTTGTAATAACAGTTGGTTTGTATTAGTGCATGTTCCATACTATAACCTGTGATCGATCCAGTTGCATGCAAGGGGTCATATTTATTATATTATTCCACTGTGATTATTTTATTATGGTTTATTGGCTAGTGGCCCCCAAATCTAGACCCCAGGTTTGGAGGGCATCACATTTGATTTAATTTTTAAGAAAATTCGAAATTCTTGAAAATTAATTTTCTCGTAGATATTTATTTTTGATTAATTTATTTTCTAAGAAATTTTAAAATTATTGGAAATTTAAATCTTTCTCAAATATTAAATTAAGGGTAATCAAGGTATTGGTAGACTGAAGATTCCTCCGGGCTTTTGAAAGTGGATTTTAATCTTTTGAAAAAAACGAAGACCATGTGCTATTCAGATGGAAAATTCCCGAACACGGAAATTAAAGATAATGGTTTTCTTACTCCAATGGAACTGATTTCAAGACCTACAGACGAAAATTATGGAACCTCCTCAAAGGCTTACTCAATAGGATACCACTGGGTTTTTAGACGCAGGAATTGAATGAAATTTCTACGGGTACAGTTTTTCTCGAAGATTTTATGATAACTCAATGATTCCGGATTATACAGTCACACAGTGGTTTGTACCAATGCTATATTTATCCGGGAATCAATGAGATTATACATACACTCCTGTCTTGCTTAATGCTTATGTGTAATGTTTCTGAATGAATGCCATGTATTCTTAATACAATGCTTGCTTATTTCAATACCATAAATGCATCTCTTAGAATTTGCATCAATTGTAGAAAGCATGTCACAATAGGGCAAAGACTGCTAGTCCTCCTTATGTAAGGTTGGAACCATTTTTCCCTTAGCCTAGAGACAATTCTATAAAGGGTGTTAAAATGGGAAAATGGTTAGTCAAAGATAAGAATTAGCTGTTAAGGTTGCAGCTGTTGGTATCTCTATTTATAGTTAAATATCGAATCCAACTGGACCCAAACTGATAAGTTGGGTACCAAGACCTATTAATCCATTTGTGAGTGCAGGACTTAACAGGTAAATTGATTCATATTTATTCTTGGTAACTAATACTCAAGGCATATGATCAAAGAAAGAGCCTCACAATCAAATGTCATCAACAAAAGCTATTCTGTCAGTAATCTTTGGAGATGACAATAAAGGTTTTCATTACGGGACAAGCATTACAGAAAAGGGATGTCATCATGGACTCAATAATTGATATCACTAATAACAACTAATCATTGGAGTTACTGATAACATTTGAAGTAACTTCCTTGCTGAAGAATCAAGGCACAAATCCTCTTATCAGATAGTTCTGCATCAAAGGACAAATTGTCAATTTAAAGAAGGATTAGTGTCTCATCTGAAGCAGGAAGGTTGAGAAGCTTGCTCTTCTTAGAGTAAGGAAAGGATATGCTCGTGACTAGACTATCATGAAAGGTGAAGTCAATGGTTTCTACTGTAAAGATTCATCTAAAAAAAGTTTAGCTATGGAATTAGAAGCTCTTACCCTTGAACAACAACTCAATGAACTCTTTTGTGAAAAGTGGTTAGTGAGAGGACTGCCTCATCTGGAATTCAGAAGATGATAAATGTGAGGCATGTCAAGAAGAGAAGTCAAAGACAACATCACATCAAAGTAAAGATATACCTTAGTGATGGTGGTTTACTACTCTTATGAAACAAAGTTGTTATTCGTGTGTTCTCAAGACAAGACATCACAGATGGTGATTGATCACATCAAAGAAGATCAAGCTGGAAGTAACTATAAAGAAATGATCTTGTGGTCAGATAATGGGACTGAATTCAAGAAGCAATTCTGATTAATATCTGTAACATCAAGAATATTTTGAGATATATTCATGTTAGATATATTTGTGATGTCATGTCTAATCTGATTTGTTTAGTTTCAGAACTTAATATCAGGACTTATCAGGACTTACTGGAAATCAGGATTTACTGAAGACAGGAAGATATCAGAACTTAAGTTATCAGAACTTGTGATATCAGAACTTAAGAAAGGATATGCTTCAGAAGTAAAGTGCGGCTGATTTCTAGGAGAGGATCTGGACTAAAACAAAGGAAGATATGCTTTAGGAGTTGGACGACTGGAAGACTTGTAGAATATAATATCTGATTGATATATTTTAGGAAGATATATATTTCATATCAATTAAAAGATATCTTATAACTGTGTACTATATAAACACAGATTAGGGTTTACACTATAAGTGTTATCATGCACGAGAAGATTATTCATTGTAACCCTAGCAGTTCTTAGTGATATCATACATCACTGAGAGAGTAGATTAACCTACTGTAACAGAGTTTGATATATTGAATAAACTTGTTTTCTGTTACATACTTGTGTTCATAATCGAATTGATTGTAGATACTATATTCAACCCCCTTCTATAGTATTATTGAGGCCTAACAAGTGGTACCAGAGTCAATCTGCTAAGCTTACAAACAGTTAAGATCCAAACAAACAATCAGTCATGTCTGAACAAGCAAAAATACCAGACCCTCAAGAACCTGCAAAGGTTCAACCCATTCAAAACACCAGTAGATATGAAACCATTAGGGTTCCTTTGCTCAGGGTGTCTGAGTACCCTGTATGGAGTGTGAAGATGGCCATATTTTTGGAAGCTACAGATCCAGAATATTTAGACAGAATTCATGATGGTCCACACTAGCCCACAAAGCTTTCTGTTGCAGTCACGAATGAGCCACAGAGGATGATTCCCAAAGAAAAGAGAGAATACACCACTGAAGACATCTCGTCACTAGGCAAGGATGCAAAAGTAAGACACTTGCTTCATAGTGCACTTGACAATGTCATGTCAAACCAGGTGATTACATGCAAGACTGCAAAAGAAATCTGGGATGCATTGGAAGTGAGACGTCAAGGAACCAATGCCATCAAAAAGAACAGGAAGACAATACTCACACAGGAGTATGAGCACTTTGACTTAAAATATGATGAGTCGCTAACTGATACATATGACAGGTTCATAAAGCAGTTGAATGACCTGTCACTAGTGGATAAGGAATATGATACAGAAGATTCAAAACTGAAATTCCTATTAGCTCTTCCTGAAAAGTGGGATTTGAAAGCTACTACAATAAGAGACAACTATGAACTTGCTGATATGTCTCTTGATGAAATCTATGGGATGCTCAAGACTCATGAACTTGAGATGGAGCAAAAAAAGAAGTGGCATGGAGGGAAGTCTAAGATAGTTTCTTTAAAGGCTGAAGAAAAGCCAATTGTCTCTAGGAAGACAAAAGGAAAGGCTCTCAATATACAGTCTGATTCAGAGTCATCAGATTCTGATGATGATGATTCAGAACCTAAAAATTTATCTAAAGTGGATGTTGATGCAGAGATGATGCAACTATGTGCTCTTATGGTGAAGGGTATCATAAAGATAGCCTACAAGAAATTCAGAAAGGGTAAGAAGTTTTCCAGGAAAGCTGGAAGTTCTGAAAAGAAAGGGTTCAGAAATACCGAAGGCAAAGGATGAAAGTCTGACAGAGGAGACAATTTAAATGTCAAATGCTATAATTGTGGCGAAAGAGGCCACATCTCTCCTGATTGAAAGAAAGGAAAAGGTGATAAAGGCCAGGCACTTATCACAAAGAAGAAAAACTGGGCAGACACTTCAGAATCTGAAGAAGAGACCTTAATGGAAAATGCTGATAGCAGTTCTGATGCTGCTAAACTTGAGGTAGCTCTATCAACTCTTACTTTTGATACAGATGATATTACTGAGTTGAGATTATTTCTGAAAAAACATTTATATTAGCTATAGAGATCAGACTTTAGAGAATGAAAGATTAAAATCTGAAAATCTAAAGTACAAAAACAGAAATAGTTATCTTGAAGAAGAGTTAGTCCACCAGAACACTATTCAGACAGAGAGAGATAATGCTATGTATGTTAAGAATGAATTGCTTAAATATAATGATTATCTAAAATCTGAAGTAGAAAAAGAAAGAGAAATCAACAGGACTTGGACTAACTCAGGCAAAACAACTCAGAATATTTTAAGTAGTGGAAACTAGAAAGAGGGGTTAGGTTATAAAGATGGCAAAAGTGAGAAAGGGACTTTGCCAATTAAGACAAATGTAAATCCTGTTAAATTTGTTGCAAAAACTGTTGTGTCTGATTCTGAAAAGGTGAAAGACTCTAAGACAGAAGTCAAAGAAAAGTCAACTTCTGACAAATTAAAATAGGATAAACCAGCTGTAGTAAATAGAGGCTTAATGAAAAAGAAACAGCTTAAGTATAAGCTAAAAGAGATTAAAAATGTGAACAAGGTAAAGGAAGCTAGGAGAAATAGGAATGGAAAGGAAGGTGTGAATAAAAGTAACAATTATATGCCTGTTCCTAATGCTCCTAGAAAGAAATGCAATAATTGTTGAAACTCTAACCATCTTGCTTCTTTTTGCAGGAAAAATAAAGATATAAACTCTTTACCTCCTAGATCAAGAGTTAAGAGTCAGTTTGTTAGGTTTAAACCACAAAATCCTTGTTTTCATTGTGATAGTTTATGGCATTCTATTTATACTTGTAAGGAATATCATAGTTTGTACTATGATTATTATGAAATAAAACCTTCTTTAAAGAAAGTTAGTGTAATTCCTTCTAGTGTAAATTCTGATGCAAAGTCTGATATAAAGTCTGATAAAAAACATGTTAGCATAAACTCTGAAACTAAATCCGCTGCAAATGCTAACAAACTTAACAAGGACAAAGGATCTAAGCAAGTCTGGGTCCTTAAAACTAATCAATAGTGGTATTTGTGATTGCAGGGCAACAGGAAAAACATCCTGGTTCTCTGGACAGTGGATGTTCATGACATATGATTGGAAATAAAGCCCTGCTATCAGACTTTATGGAGAAAGCTGGCCCAGGAGTTTCTTATGGAGATGGCAACATGGGAAAGACTCTGGGATATGGAAATATCAATCTTGGGAATATCATAATTGAAATAATAGCTCTTGTCTCAGGACTTAAACACAATCTGCTAAGTATGAGTCAAATCTGTGACAGAGGTTATCATGTGGATTTCTTTGAACAACACTGTGAAGTTGTAAGTAATTCTACAGGCAAAGTGGTTTCAAAAGGTTACAGAGATGGTAACATATATGAAGCCATACTTTCAACAAATTCTGATGGTTCTGCAATCTGTCTGTTAAGTAGAGCATCAATTGAAGAAAGGTGGAATTGACACAAGAGACTCTCTCATTTAAATTTCAACAACATAAATGAGCTAGTAAAGAAAGATCTTGTGAGAGGACTGCCAAAATCAATATTTGCTCCTGATGGTCTTTGTGACTCATGTCAAAAGGCAAAACAAAGAAAATCTTCATTCAAGAGCAAAACTGAATTCTCAATTCTTAAGCCTTATCACTTACTGCATGTTGATCTATTTGGAAGTCAATGTCATGTCTATTGCAAAGAAGAAATATGCTATGGTTATAGTGGATGAGTTCACAAGATACACTTGGGTATATTTCTTGCACAAGAAGAATGAAACTGCATCTACTCTAACTGATCATGTCAGACAGCTGGATAAGTTAGTCAAAGATTTTGTTAAAATAATAAGAAGCAATAATGACACTGAGTTCAAGAATTCAATTTGGAAGAGTTCTGCAAAGATCAAGGAATAAAGCAGGAATTTTCTGCACCTGGAACTCCACAGCAGAATGGAGTTGTAGAAAGAAAGAACATGACTCTTATTGAAGCTGCACGAAGTATGCTTGATGAAGCAAAGCTACCAACCTATTTTTGGGCTGAAGCTGTGCAGACTGCTTGTTTTACACAGGATGCTACACTCATAAACAAGCATGGAAAAACACCATATGAGATGGTGAAGAAAAAGAATCCAAATCTGAAATACTTTCATGTATTTGGATGCAAGTGTTTTGTTCTTAAGACTCATCCTGAACAGCTGCAAAAATTTGATCTAAAAGCTGATGAAGGAATTTTTGTTGGATATCCACTTTCCACAAAAGCCTTCAGAGTCTACAATTTAAGAACAAGGGATGTCATGGAATCTATCAATGTATCTTTTGATGATAAAAAGAATACTGGACTTGAAGATTTCAATTATCATGATCAGCTGATATTTGAAAATAAAGATGTAAATTCTGATTTTGTAAATTCTGATGATCTAAATCCTGATCCTATAAATTCTGACGGGTTAAATTCCGATGTCATTGAAACTGTGGTAATTGCTCCAAAGGAAAATGCACCTATTAGGGGGAGCAAGCTGATGATCATACCACATCTCAAGACTCTCAATAAGCATCAGAACCAGTCACTGGCTCTTCAAGTTCTGATTCATCAAGTGCTGATAAGCCAAATTCTGACAATTCTGGAAACTCTGATTCTTCAATTCCTGAAGGATCCAACTCAAATTCTAGTATTTCAGAGAGCATAACTTCAGGGGGAGCATCAGAAAATGCTGATGGAGTCAGCATGGATCATGGGGGAGGATCCACTTCTAGAGATCAACTTCCATCTGCAAGGAAGTGGACTAAATCACACACACCTGACTTAATAATTGGAGTTCCTGAAGTAGGTGTCAGAACTAGAACAACAACAACTAATGAATATGTTTATCATTCCTTTCTATCTCAGACTCAACCAAAGAAAGTGGAAGAAGCTCTTCAAGATGCTGATTGGGTGCAAGCAATACAGGAATAGTTAAATGAATTTGAAAGAAATAAAGTCTGGACTATAGTACCAAGACCAAAAGACATATCAATTATTGGTACAAAGTGGGTGTTCAGAAATAAAACTGACAGTGATGGCATAATTATAAGAAATAAAGCAAGGCTGGTTGCTAAAGGTTACTCTCAACATGAGGGTATTGACTATGATGAAACATTTGCTACATTGGAAGCCATAAAAATCTTTTTGGCTTATGCTGCTCACAAGAAGTTTAAAGTCTTTCAAATGGATATGAAAAGTGCTTTTCTCAATGGAGAACTGGAAGAAGAGGTATATGTTGAACAACCTCCAGGCTTTGTAGATCCAAAATTTTCAAATCATGTCTATAGGCTTGACAAAGCAATTTATGGCCTTAAGCAAGCTCCTAGAGCATGGTATGAGACTCTGACTCAATTCTTTCTGGAAAGTGGATTTCCCAGAGGCACGATTGATAAAACTTTATTCTACCTCAACCATGGAAAGGACTTACTTTTGGTACAGATATATGTTGATGATATCATCTTTGGCTCTACAAATACAAAACTTTATGAAATATTTTCAAAGCTAATGCAGTCAAGATATCAAATGAGTATGATGGGAGAACTTAGCTATTTTCTGGGACTTCAAGTCAAGCAAACTAAAGAAGGTACTTTCATAAATCAATCCAAGTACACCAGAAATTTACTCAAGAAATTTGGAATGCAAGACAGTTCAACAGCATCCACTCACATGGCCACTGCCACCAAGTTAGATAAAAATACTGGAACATCAGTAGATATTACTAACTACATAGGTATGATTGGCTCACTTCTATATTTGACTGCAAGTAGACCTGATATCATGTATGCTACCTGTCTTTGTGCAAGATTTTAAGTTGATCCAAGAGAACCTCATCTAATAGTTGTGAAAAGAATTTTCAAGTAACTCAAGGGTACAGCTGATCTAGGATTGTGGTATCCTAGGAAATCAGATTTTAAGCTAATAGTTTACTCAGATGCAGATTTTGTAGGATGCAAAATAGACAGGAAAAGCACTAGTGGAAGCTACCAATTTCTTGGAGGCAGATTGGTTTCTTGGTTTAGCAAGAAACAGAAATCAATTTCCATATATACTGCAGAAGCAAAATATATTATTGCAGGAAGCTGTTGTACACAGATTCTTTGGATGAAGAATCAGTTACTAGACTAAGGGTTATAATTTTCTAAAATACCTATTTACTGTGATAATCAAAGTGTTATTGCTATGACTGGAAATCCAGTTCAACACTCAATGACAAATCACATCAGCATTAGGTACCATTTCATAAGGGAACATGTGATGGAAGGTACAGTGGAATTGCATTTTGTTCCAACAGATCAACAACTAGTAGATATCTTCACAAAACCACTATGTGAAGCTACCTTTACAAGACTGGTAAATGAACTTGGAATGGTTTCAGGTTCTTTCTCAAAATCTGTTTAGTTTTTGTTCTCATGCATCAGACTTTATGATCAGTGTTTACAGATTTTCTTATCTCCATGTAATCTGTGCTTAAATTGTAACATATTAAACACTGCTTATTATCTGATGTGATTCTATAAACTCTGAAAGTGTTTTGAATGTTCTATGACTATTCAATCCAATGAGGATTATCTTGTTAGATGTTGACTTAGTAGTCTTTAACAAACTATGTATCCCATGTTTGAATTAGTTATTTATGTGGAAATCAATAACTCAAGCAAAATCTGATTTTGATCTTAGTCAAATTTACTTTGTGTATCTTATTACTAAGTCACAAACTAGATTATTGCTTCTTATCTATCAAATTCTGATGTCAGTAAATCTTAAGGATGAACTACATGCTTGATAAGCCTCACTTATCTGAAGAAAATAAAAGAAAAAAAATTGAAATCAGGTACTTTTTTGAGATCTAGAGTAAATATGTGAAAGGGAAGATCCAAGTGCATTGCTGGTATTAAGTTATATGCATTAGAAAAGCAAATAAATTTTTCTTGGTGACTTTTCACATTCTCTAATTACTGGAGAAATATTCTGATAACAGCATAAATTTTGATGGCAGTTGTAACTCACTTACACTGAGAAGCCATTGTCAAAAGAATTTCAAAAGATGCATAAAATGAGCACAAACAGTTGAGGTGGATTCTTGCATAAATTTATTCTATAGTAGACTTCACAATTCAAGACAGATTTTAAGCATTTTTCTTAGTTATGCCTTATTTCTAAGATATACTGAAGTTTGTCAGACTTTAATCTTTATTTGATCATTTGCACAGACACATACTCTCACTCCATATGAATGATGAAAATTACTGTGGTGATTAAGTTGTTTCAGATAAACAGTTAAGTATTATTTACATAAATTATGAGGATAAATTCTGATTATGCTCTGATGATTAAACTCTGAAGAAACCAGTCAGTATTTGTGTGAAGAATCACATAAACAATCATTCACTTTTTGAATACAGAAGCCATGTTCTGATGACCGTTAAATTCTGATAATAGTCAAGTTCTGATGCAAATCCTGATGCTTACGTGGCATTATTTATTTACTTGACTTATTTTTAATATTTACTGTAACGGTCATTTTCTCAGAAAATAATTAAGTGAGATAAAAACAGTGATAATCATTTGATTAATGGGTTGCGTGTTGGTTTTTGCATATGCATGTGTGCAATAATTATTGCACATTTCCCATGCCTACTAATGACTGCCTTGACTATTTACTGCATGACAGGTGTAATTATGTCGGTTTTACTTTCAAAAAGAGCTGTTGACTGGAAAGAGTATAAATATTAGAGATAAAGATTATACAAATCTTTTAACTTCTCTCTTACCTTATCTCTTATTTCTTTTACTCTCTCTCTTTTTCTCTCTATATTCTGACGGACTTTCTTACAGGCATTTTATCAAACACCTTGCGAACACACATTATTTCACTTAATTTCTCACAGAAATGGCACCAAAGGACATTATCTTTAATGGATCCAAGTTCGTCCCCAACAACTATATGGTTATTCTCTACAAGGACGAGGCTCCTTCAGAACTTCACTTCATTCAAGATTTTCTTGCTCGAAGTGAAATTGGGTATGCTTTGACCCAACCACAGACTCTCTCAGGCAAGCAAATTCTGGAGTTTCGGAGGTCTGGAGTTTATGATGATGGTGGTGAAAATGGGTCCTTAAGCATTATTTTTACAATAGGGGAAGATGAACACTTGGTCACTTTGTCAACTGTTCGACAAGCATTGCATTTGCCAAAAAACTGTACTCACAGTTCACAAGTTGGAGAGTCAGTACTTCAAAACATGATGGAAAATCTTGGCTATGAGAAATCTTTGTCCAAGCTGGGACAACTGAAGAGGCCCTACATCAGGAGGGAGTGGAGCTTCTTTTTCGACTGTATTACCAAAGCCTTTGCCAATAAATGCTCCAACTTTGATGCTATTCCAATCATGAGTCAGCAAATTGGGTATGCTCTTCTTAATCAAACTCATTTTGATTATGCTAATGATGTGCTACATTTTATTGGGGATAGGATGAAAGAGTACCCAAATACTGTTTATTTTGCTAGATTCTATCAGCTTAAATATAATTTCTGTTGTTCTGATGCACCTCAAAACTTTAGTGAGTTAATTGAACCCTTTAAACTTCACAAACGGGCTTTCACAAACTTATTATCTGCTGATAATAAGAAGAATATACTAAGACCCCTCCAAATTCCTCAATCTGTAAAACAGTTCTTAGTAAATTCTGATCCTCACACATACACTACCATATATCCTGATGTTGCACCAGCACAACCTCCATCTACACAGCCTTCCAATACTCAACCACGGCCTACTATCAGAACCTACTATCAACCAGCACAATCCTCTCAACCACAACCATCAGCACCTACTATCAGAACCTCACCTCTCAAATCCAAAACCAAACCAACCTCTGGTACTTCTCAAAAGGTGCCAGTTGTAAAATCTGACACATCCTCTAGGCCCAAAACTAAAAGAACTATATATGTGCCTAAATCTCCACCAAGGAGAAGAAGAAAGATGATTCTGAGAGATGAATATGATGATGATGAACAAGTCTAGGATCCTGCATCAGAACCTGTGACACAAAAAGCCGAAGAGTCAACTCTTCAGAAGGAAAATGAAGCTGAGGGTTCTGGGATTTTGAAAAGGAAAAGATCTTCAAATTCTGATACAGATCATGTCACTCCACCATCTAGAAGATCAAGGAAGACTAGATCAGTTGTTTAAATTACACAATTTTTATATGAAGATGCTGAGGAAGGGGATCAGGAATCTCTGATCTCATGAGAACCTATTATAATTGAATCCCTTCCAGCACCTGAAGACATTGTTCAAGACACAGTGATCACACCTCCTATCTCTCCATTCAAAGAAACAACTACAGTTGAAGATTCAGGGTTAAGTTCTGAAATTGACATTCACAGGATGAATATTCCAACTGTCTTGTATCTGGAAGCACCACCAGCAACAGAGTCAACTACACATGTTTCTCCAATGCTAAATGCTGAAGTTCCTACTACACCAATTCTGGATTTGGAACCTAAAACAGATGAAGTTGTTTCAGAATCTCCTGCAGTTACACACACTCTGGTGTTATCAGAAGATGATGCGATTTTATCAAGTTCTGGAGACAGTGCTCCAGAAAGTGCTCCAGTCAGTACTCCAATTCTTGAAAATGAGGCACTATTTAAGTTTTTTGAAGAAGATGCTCTTGTTTCATAGGAGGAAACCTTTAGAGAAGTTGAATGGAAAAAGAAGTGGAATGAACCTGACTTAATTCCCAGCTCACATGTTTTGTCTGAACATATTTCAAAAGCTAATGAGTTGCTGACAAGTTCTGATTTCAAGCACCAACTAAAAATCACTGCTCTCAGTACTAAAAATCTTCAAGGTCTACACTCCAAGACTCATGAAAAGGTTGATAAACTTCAAGAATCGGCTGATAAGCTAGACCTGATGCTCAAACTAGACAAGAATAAGTTTATTAATTCAATTCAAGAGAAAGTTGAAGCTATTGAGCAGGTTCAAGAAAAGCAGCAGGCCCAACTGGATGAGGTCTTGCAGAATCAAGCCTCTCAACAAAAAACAACTCAATAAAATCCAATCTTCAGTGGTACTCCTTCTTTCTTTACTCCTGCCAGATGATGCCAAAAAGGGGGAGAAGGTAGTTAAGTCCAAATGCTCAATTAGCAAATCACTGAAGAAAAAGGATGATTCTGAAGATGACCAGGGAAACCCTAGCAAGGGCAAAGGTCAAGGTCAAAGCAAGCAAAATAGCAAAGTTTCTTAACAGAAACTAATTTCTGATTCTAGAAAATCTTCAACACAGAAGAATACAAGTTCTGAAGCTGTGAATGCTCAAACTCTGATATCAAGTTCTGATATTCTGATTCAGTCTGGAAGTCAAGACTCTCAGAAGTTTTTACAAACTCTGAAGCTTAAGGGAAGGGAGACTACTGTCTACTATAAGGATCCCAAGATTCAGACTCTTGATGAAGAAATTGCTAAAAAGATTGTTTCTCAAGCATAATCCTGGAATGGATTTGGAGACTCTAAAGGAGGAAGAAGCTAGATTTGCTGCTGAGAAGACAAACCCTAAATCTAAAGCTTTTAATGCAAAGAAGCCTCTCAGACCTAACAAGAAAGGTATAATGATAAAAAGGAAGAACTGCCACAGAGATCCCTATATCAAGGACTAGATCTCAAAATACTACTGATCCCAAAGACAAGGGAAAAGGAAAAGTTGGGGAGACAGTTAAGAAACAGGAAATGAAGATTCCTCAAATTTTGATGGATCCTGTGTGCAAGTTGGTTCAAGTCTTTGATGATGCTGCTGCTGAAGATGAAACTGTTAAAACTCTGAAAAGAAGAAAGATGAAAGAAGAATCTAAGACAACCTCTGACATAGCTCAAGTTGTTCAGAGTGAAGAAGTTCAGGACTTGACAAATCCTGAAGAAATTTCAGAACAGCAAGCTACAGAAGAATCTGCAAATCCTTAACAAGTCATCAAGACATCAACCTCTAACAGAGCTCAAGTTGATTTGGGCAAGATGACAATTGTTGATAAGAAGAAACTCTTATGGAAAAATGTTAAACCATTAGATCCTAGGAAAAGTCAACTGCTATCTAATTTGATGACTATTGGATTGAATGCCAGAGAAGCAAGAGACAGATTTGGGTTAGGATCAAGCGAAGCCAAGATCAAAACAGGAGTTGAAGGAACTATCAAAGATCCATTTTTATTAACTGACAAACCACTTGAGGAAGTTACACAGAAACACCTTGACAAGGTTATATCTGTTCAAATGGTACTGGATACTCATGATAAGAGTAAAGTCAAAGAAAAGATGATTCTATTTCTTAAAGATGGAAGAACATACAGAATGTCAGAATCAGATGTACTGAACAAATCTCTTAAAGAACTTCAATTCTTTCATTATCTTTTATAGATAAAGTCTGAGGTTACCAGAAGATGGTCAAATTTCATCATGAAGACCATAAGGGATAAAGCCAGAATCTTTGGATCAAGGGTTGCAGAATTTATTCCAAAAATAGTTGAAGATGATGGAAGTGAAATTCCAATGAAGAAGAATTCTGCTAAGATGGAAGTTATTCTGAAATAAAAATGTCTATGCTACAATGGAGACTTCTCTCATCCAAGGGTAATCAGACTTGGTGATAAATTGGAAAGAAATCACATTTCAGCACTTAGGACTGCCATCTACCAGATTGGAAGTCAAGATGAAGAACTGAAGCAAGTCAAGGCTACATTAGCTCAAGTCCTGAGAAATACAGAAGAGACACTGATATCAAACTTTGTCAAGAATCATTTTGGATTCAGATTAATTCAGTAAAATTGGTAAAAGCTGCAAGGACTGTAAGTTGTAGTTAGTTGTCTAAATAAACTCTCATTGCATTTGTACTTAAATGTTTTTGACATCATCAAATCTATTAACTTGTATATTTTTAATAATTTACAAGTTGGGGAGATTGTTAGATATATTTGTGATGTCATGTCTAATCTGATTTGTTTAGTTTCAGAACTTAATATCAGGACTTATCAGGACTTACTGGAAATCAGGATTTACTGAAGACAGGAAGATGTCAGAACTTAAGTTATCAGAATTTGTGATATCAGAACTTAAGGAAGGATATGCTTCAGAAGTAAAGTGTGGCTGATTTCTAGGAGAGGATCTGGACTAAAACAAAAGAAGATATGCTTTAGGAGTTGGACGACTAGAAGACTTGTAGAAGATAATATCTGATTGATATATTTTATGAAGAGATATATTTCATATCAATTAGAAGATATCTTGTAACTGTGTACTATATAAACACAGATTAGGGTTTACACTATAAGTGTTATCATTCACGAGAAGATTATTCATTGTAACCCTAGCAACTCTTAGTGATATCATACATCACTGAGAGAGTAGATTAACCTACTGTAATAGAGTTTGATATATTGAATAAGCTTGTTTTCTGTTACATACTTGTATTCATAATTGAATTGATTGTAGATACTATATTCAACCCCCTTCTATAGTATCATTGAGGCCTAACAATTCAGCACTGGGAGCTCCGTGTCAGAATAGAGTGGTACAAAGGAAGAACCAGAACTTGATTAAAGCTACCAAGGAAATATCAAGCTAAATCAAGACCTTCTAAATACCAAAGGGCTGGAGCAGTCAATACAGTTTTCTAGAAGTAAGATCAAGCCTTGATTTGGATGTATACATGAAGACCACTAATGAGTTAATGGCCAACAGGAGCAAACACTGGATAACCTGAAAGTGTTTGGAGAGAATGTTCTACAAAAGAAAGCAATAAAATGTTTTTAGTAGTTTGAAGATCTTGGCATTTGCAGCTAAGACTTGTAAGGATATTCTTCATGGCTACTAGGTGGAGTTTACAACCTACAGGATATTTATTGTTGATCAATAGAAGATGATTGGAAGTCTAAGTACACAATTCAACAACTCCATGCTCCAAGCTGTTAAAGGGGAAATTGATGATATTGATGATTCATATCCAAGCAGTGGAATGACAGTGTATAACACAACTCATTATTTCAATGAAGCTAGTCAGCAAGCGTAAGGATTTTCAGGAAATCCCAGCAACAGCTTAGGGGGAGCAAAAGAAGGATCATCTAGTCAGACACAACACCACGTTGAAAATCGGAGGACACTAAAGAACATATCTGCTGAGACAAAGGTTTGATGTCAATATTATTCCTAGAGTCTAGTTCTTAAGTGGTCAAGATGGTGGAGTAATGATTAGCAGGACTACTGAGTGTGAATGATTATTTCTCTAGTTTTCTATCTGAAGAAGAAAACTAAGAAAGTTATAGAAGCTCTGATAGATCCAGATTGATTGGGTGATTGCAAAGCAAGATGAGCTCAATCAGTCAACAAACAGATTGTAGGGAAGCTGGTATCCTAAGCAAATGACAATATTATAATTGGTACAAGGATAACCAGAAGTCAAGCTAGATGACGATGGCATTGTTACGAGGGACAAGGCCAAACTGGATGCTAGGTTATTATCAGGAAGCAGTATCTAACAGATAGCACCAGTGACGATACTTGAGGATATTACGACATATCAGGCACCTGATGCACATTACACTTGGAATTGGACTCTAGTAGATGTGTACAAGTGCACTCCTGGTTGGTGAGTCAAAAGAGGAAGTTAATGCACAATAGTTCATGAACTTTGCAATTGCAGATCTATTGGACTATGCATATCTCTTCTTTACAAGCTCACTTCAGGTTGGAATGAACTAGTGTACTACTCAAGCAATAGTCAAGGACATGGTATGACACTCTAACTGAAGTCACAGTTTAAGATGAACTAGTAGAGTCGTCAACTCTCTTATCACTAGGCACAAACATATTGTTTTATATGTGTAGTGATATAATGATAATGATTTATGTTGGTCTACTAACAAAGACTTGTGCAAGATTCTTTGCTAAGTAATTGCAGAGTAGGTATGGAGGAGCATGTTGGAAAGGTTACAATTCTTTTTGAAATTACTTCAAGCAAGCCACTGGATAATTCTTTTAGGAGCTCAAGCAAGCCAAAAGAACAATTCTTTTAGGAGCACAAGTAAACCAAAAGGATGATGGAAATACAAGTAAGTATAAGGATCTTCTGAAAATACAAAATTTGGAAGATTCTAAACATGCCAAGACTACTTACCAACATAAACCACTAAAGCTTGATCAATGCAACTCAGGTATAACGACAAGCTATAAAGGTATGACAAGCTCGCTCTTTTACACAAATTCTAATAGACAACATGTAATATTCTCAAGATGCCAAAGTGCAAGGTTCTAAGTAGATCCTAGAAAATCCAATCTTATAGCTATTAACAAGATTATTAGATATCTTAAGGGACTACCAACTCTTGGAGTAAAGTACCCTAAAAATATTATGCTTAACATGTTTGGCTATATAGATATAGATTACGCAGGTTGAAAGAAAGACATGAGAAACATCTCTGAAGCTGTCAACTTGAGTGACATGAGAAGCATCTCGAGAAGCTGTCAACTTCGTGGAAGAAGATTAATTTCTTGTTATGCTAAGAAACAACTTCAAATCCAATAACTCTGTGGAATACTCTATGAAAAGGCACCTTCACACCAGGTATCATACTTTAGAGAGCATGTCTTTTAGTCAAAGAATCACTTGCAGAAACACTTATTAAATCACTTGTTAAAGTTAATTTTCAAGACTAGTCTGTAAGTGTGGGATACCATTCATTGCATATTAGTTGGAAATCCCATCTGTAAGGAATTCTTCATATAAGTTCACAGGTATTAAATCTTCAATATTTAAAGGACTTGTGAATTTATCAGTAATCCAGTACCTCGTACTTAGTGCTACTAACTTGATTATCATGATTACAATATCAGATACATTTGTGGTAGTTAAGTATTATAGCATTAAGTTTGTATATTATTTTAATTGATTTAAATTATGACTGTAGATAATTCCATCATATATCAGTCTCATAACTTAAATTATATTAAAATAATATGCAACATAGTTATTTGTATCATGTACGAATAATTGTGACACTTTTAGTATTAGTGATATTATTTAGAATTTTTGTTTTAAGTAATTAATGCTTATTTCTAAAATCACTAATATTGAAAGTTGAAGTATTTTCTAAGAGATGTGTATAAAATTCTCAATATTTTATATGCTTAGAAAGTGTAACACCCCCAAATCCGGGGTCGGGGATCCGGGTTGTCACGAGTTCCATTTCCCTTAATAACACCCAATCTTAATAAATAATCGACTACTCTGTACTGTGACCCCACAATAAACACACACACCACAAGTTATAGTCTCAGAGATGAATATCCAAAAATAACACGAGTCATTTTATTCCACAATTATTTTCCATTACACCTTAAAAGGGTTTCTGAATAAATTTACATTTTCCTTGCCATTATTACAATTCATAAATATACATAAGTCTGGTACATCAAAAGTTGAAAGCCTAGCCTATTGGTAGATCCTACCTCAGCTACAATGGCATCAACGCCTACAGGAAACTGCGGAACGTTTCCTATCCGCTCGCGAATTGGGAGCTTGATCCTGTTCATCTTGTCTATCTGATGTTGTGTGATGAAAGAAGAAAGCAAGGGTGAGCAACAAGCCCACCAAAATAATTTGTATATTCTCATAGTACTCATGAAAGTCTTGGTCAAGAAGAAATGAACCAAGCTGATATCTTAACGCGACCAAGTCGCAAAATAATTCAGTATATATATACATATACTTTTCAAAATCTTGGAAGTCCTTTTCCATATATAATAAACACAGAGTTCCCGTTTATAACTGTATAAAATATCGTTGCAAGGTGATCCCATATATCTAACCTTGTCTCAACGTTTTTCCGAAAATCTTTGACATGCACAAGATAATCATTTACTAGATATAAGTTTAAAAGATGAAGTTACAAGATACTCCAATATACTTATATCTTTCCGAATACTACTTGAACTACCACCGTTCAAGTTATAATTAGTTTCAAAAGTTCATCACATAGATGAGAATACAAGATAAGACTTGAATAGATTCAATCTTTGAAATATTATTGAATGAAATGAAGTTACGAGATACTTCATTCAATGGAAACACCAATAAAACTATTTGACCCTGTCAATGCTTCGGCAACCACCCATTCGTAGCCTTTCAATCGAAATGCTACGGGTAGTGTTGCAGAATTATCCAACTGGATGATGAACTCATTACGGGAGTTTGTCGCGCCAGGAAGACCACTTACGATGATCAGTCACAATAGTACAACCCCACCATTTTCTACATGTAGAGGAGAACCTGTCGGATTTACTTGTCAACCGAACACTGGACTCCTAAGGAATGGACCATCTTAGCGGAACTTCCAGGCCATTTTGGGCTAATATAATAAGGCTGGGCCGGCGCCACTCGACCACTTACACCACTCCTAGTTCAGATGAAATCCATTACTCTGAAACGTAAGGCTCATCCCCCCTTTCCCCAAGTAGAAACTTGTTGATACGGCTCCACCAAGAAGTCGTATCTAGTTGGAAAGGAAAACTCACCGATATTTCCCAGGCGATGCCTGTTAATGGATTAACTTGTTCCAAGAATTTTACTTCCCGAGTGTTGGGTAAGTAATCAAAATTCTTTTATCAAGACAGCAATCTTGTTGCGAATATAAAACACACCACAGAGCCGGATCCTTCAGGTTTTGAGCGAGTATTTAAATCCCCTTCGAAAGGAGGATCTTAAATATAAAAATGAGTTTTGGGATCCGCTCTAACTTTTAAAAATCATTTTTAAGACTCGAAAACACTTTAAAGAGTGTTTGGAGTAATGCTGATTTAATAAAGTGAATCAGTCCCGATATATTAGGAAATATCTGAATATTATTATTTAAATAATATCCTCATAAAGAATAATCTCTATAAAATAATTGAAGTAGAAGTTTTAAAACTTATACTTGCAATGAATATTAAATAACCAAAGATATACTTATACGAAAGTACTATCTTTATTTGAATAATCAAAAGTAAGTTTGATTACCGACACATTATTCTTTAATAAAATAAAGAATATTAATTAGTAAATAAATCGGAGTCATAAGCCCTCGTATGAATATTCAAAATAATATTCATTAATAAAATAAACGGAGTCATAAGCCCTCGAATGAATATTCAAAATAATATTTAATAAATAAAATAAGCGGAGTCATATGTCCTCGAATGAATATTCAAAATAATATTCATTAATAAAATAAAGTTATCGAATAAACCTTATTTGATTCATAGTTTTAAAAACTATTCATATATATATATATAAATATATATATATATATTATACTCGGGAGCCTCGACTCCCGGTTTTAGAAAAAGTTTACCTTTTGATCCCCTATACTAAGGGTATACTCAAATACCGCTTATCTCTAGCATAAGTATTATGCAACTATAAGCATTGAACCAACTGATATATAAATCAAGAATATGAAACAGACATGCATATATACCATATCACATGCTACAATATATCGCAAGAATTTGCTAACAACAAATATGCATTTATCGCAAGATCATGCATATACACATATACATCACAACAACAATTATACGGGTAGAAAACTTGCCTGAGTGCTCCCGGATAGGCTTAAGCTTAGAGTGGGTCCGATAACCTATGAATAACAACATAAGTCGGAATTAGACCCCGGTCGCTTAAGAAACTAGACTTTAACCATTTAGAGTCCTAATGTTCGCTTTCGCGCTTAACGATTTACTTAAGTCGCTCGAGTACCCTCGGCTCCACCATTTTTAATAAATTAACCATTAAGGGTTTTAAGGCGATTCTTTCGCGAGTACCTTACCAACTGCCTAATTCACTTTACATAATTGTTTCATACTTCAATTAGTCCTTTAAGGTCTTTAACCTATGTTTCAAAGTAAGGCGAGGGGTAATGATTCGTTCGCGAAACGCCTTTACTTAAAACGGCCGTTTCTCCTAAACCGTACATCGGAATCAAACGAACCATGTATCAAAATGAAGCTCGTAACATGAACTATCTAAACATGGCAATGGTAAAAACCTAGCAGGGAGTTCTCGGGTCCTAATGTTATGAACAAAAGCAGTCTAAAGTAAATTGGACATTACGACGGCTTTGTTTACGCGATTTCCCAAATTTAAACCAATCCAAATCAATCACCAATCAATCCCAATTCTTTCATACAACCAACATCCATCCAAAACACACTACAACAGTCCCAACACCTCAAGTTCTTCCAATTTATGTTATTCTCATCATGAACTTAAACTATACTTAATTCCTTTAACAAATCAACAAGATTCAACATTCATACCACTACCACTCCAACCCAAACTCTAAACAAACAAGCTTCAAGCTACTCTTTACCATAACTATCAAAATCATCCTAATATACAAAGTAAATCTAGGGTTTGGAGATATTATACCTTCCTTAAAGCTTTTAATCAATGAAAGATCCTTGGAATGCCCATGGAAGCCTTGATCTATGCTTAAGCTACCTTGAACTTTCATAAAAAATCAAGAAAACCAAAGTTGTTTCTTGAAGGTTACTATTCACCATCTTCTTCCTTAATTTATTGGAAGAGATTGTGAAGGAATTAGAAGCTTAAACTTATAGGATATCCATATCTATGTACAAGGAACCTTAGATAATTACCTTGTGATTTAACAATGCTTGGAACTTGATTTTTGATTTTTCTTCCTTTGAAAAGAAGAAAAAGCCGAGAGCAATGTTGAAGGAATGAAATAATTTTGTGTTTGCTTTGATTTGTTTTGGCTAGCTTGGTTGTTTTTGTTTTGTTTTTGGGTAATTACCTTTCTAACCTTGACTTTGTGTGGTTTTAAATCAACCACATCTCCTTCCCCTTATGTCATGCTTATGTCATGCTTATGATGTCATCATCCCTTACCTGCCCTCTTCTTATTGGTTGGATGATCTCATCATCCCTAACCTCCTTGATTATCTTCCTAATTGTTTGCCTAATGACCGCTGATCTGTTATACGGTTCGCTTAACTTTCGTTTTCGTTTATCGTTTGAGGGATCATATCCGGGATCTTATTACTTGGGTTTCCTTAACCTTTCTCAATACATTATATTCCTTTTATGATCCTCTATTATAATCCTTCAATTTAAATCCTTTTTATCCTGTTACCTTATACTCAATTCTTTCCGTATCTAGTGGATTTCCGGGAAAAATCAAAGTGTTCGGAATTGGATTCTGACGATCTTTACATACACTTATATGTCATATAGAATGCCAATAAAATCTCAGAATATCCATAAAAGAACCCCTACCTAGTGTGGCATGAAAAGTTTTCTCATTCAGCAAAAACACTATTCATAAGGGTTTCAAAAATTTTCCAAAAATTGGGGTTATTACAGAAAGTATTTCTAAAATTACTAATTATTCAGAGAGTGATTGCCATGTATATAAGTCATATATCATATTGGTGATTATTCAAGGATAATTATGAAAATGTTTAAGTGCTAGTATCTAACTCATAGATATTTAGTATTTATTTATTTAATATTTATTTTGGGTAGTTTGGATTATGGAAATTGTAGCAATTCAATGATATTATTTGCTCCATAATTCAAACTAACTTAAAATAAATAAGCAGCATGATTGATTATAACAAAATATGTCAACAATTGATATCTAGTATATTGATTGTTAATTATGTGTTATAAGTTAATTATGAGATACTTGCTTTAGTGAATTTAGCAATATTTACATCTCAAGAATTCACTGAAATTAGAATCATAATTGTAGCATGATTAGTTGTGTGTAGTTTCTTGACTTATATCAGTTAATGTATTTAGTTAAGAGTTTAACTATGAACTAATTGTGGAGTATTAGTATTTATAACATTACTTAGAACTCCTCTAAGTAATCAATGCTTATCTTCAGTCACTTATACTAATATAAAAAGTGTAAAAATATCTCTTGAAGTACAACTATGGTCAATGAGGATTTTGCTTTATTAGAAGTAACCATATGTTGTCCACCTAGAATAATTTTTATACTTATTTGCAAACTCCTAAACACTTTGATAATAGATGCAATACTCAATGGATTAAAGAATGTGGAACTTAGAACATTTTTCTAAGATTGCAAACAAGACAATGTTGGTTAATGTTGCTTTATTTATCGAACCAATATTGTTTGAGATATTATAGTTGTTATGAGTTAACAATTGTATGATATATGGAATTGAATGTTGATGTCTTTTTGATAGATAATTGGTATTTAATTCATTGGTATCTTACTTTAATATTTAAAATAGGATGCAACATAATTATTGGTATCTAAAGTACTTGACAAGTATCAGACAATGATATATTGTTAATATTTTGTTGCAGATAATTGTGAGATTTTAAGTTCTAGTGGATTTATATGAGTTGCTATATCTGACAAATTCACTACAATTTGAAATCAGCAGCATAGTCAGTCTTATTAAGGAGATTTATCAATAAACAATTTTGTTGATTATAATCTTATAAAGATAGATTATGGAGCTTTTGATATGAATGAGAATTGCTTAGACTTTACCCTAAGTGATCAATGATTTTACAAAAACTCATTCATATTAAAAACCAAAATATTTCTTTCTCTTCTTAATATTGCTAGGTCATCAGTCTCTGTCTTATTAAATAATTTATCTTTTTAGGCATAAAAACAGACTTGTGCACTCAAACAGTTTTAAGAGAAAAATCAAACTTCTTTCTACATTAGTGATTGCTTAGTTCATTAAAATTTTTTTGAAATCACTATTGTACATCATTTCTCTCAAAAGATTAAATGCATAATTTTCATTCATTATAGATCTTAAGTGCATTTTATCTCTATATTGCCATATGCTATGTGATACAGGTTCAACCTCCAATGGCATTCTTTTACTGATAGTCATGAGGTTGAAAACCCCCAACTTTTATCCCAGATTGTAAAGACCAACACAGAAACAGAACCAACCAATACTCTCTTACCCCTAAAATAAAGTATGAATGAGCGTGAGGGAGAAAGTGCCTTAGTGCACCACATAAGGAAGGTTCTGAAGTTAACCCAGCAGCTCTGTCTCCTACAAAGATGAGTATTATTTAAACTGAGTCAACTGCTAGCCCCCATACATCTTCTCAAAAAGATGTAATGGCTGAAAAGGCACAAAACAGTTACTAGATTCATCCTCTCAACAGGGTGCGTCTATTGAAATTCGCCTGTCGACTAGGGTGTCCGATGTAGTGTCACCACTTCAAACATAAACAAATCTTGATGTACAAGGAAAGGTTACACACACAAAGGATGAGTTGATGGAAACAAGAGTTTCGACCATTTTACGGTCAGATTTGATTGTTCAAGGTTCTTTAATGGACCAATTTCCTTTACAGGTGTTACAAGAGGATACTGATCCAATAGTCATATGTCAGTGGTTAATGTCTACCTCCCCAGGCTCAAATCCCCTGGATACATCTGGGGATATTGGATCTGACATAGGTGCAGATCGGAAACTTGTTGACAATGATTCAAATATTACCTGATGAGTCACAAGGAAATGTCTTCACAAACATTAGAAGAAACTTTGATCTTTATGCTAAATTCTTTGGATCATTGTTTACCTTCCCAGAGTTCAAATCTGGAACCCTAGAAGGGAAACTAGCAACTTGTAGATTATGACTCAGATTCATCTGACGAGTCTAACAAGGATGGGGATTTGCGAACTCCCATTGCACCACATGTGACCTCCTTAAGGATGGCTAAGGTGATTTCCTTGTAGGTACAACTGGAGTTTGGAGCTATGAGAGGAGTGATACACTTGTGAGATTGAGTGTAAATACGAGTGGAGAGAAAAGGTGAAACACTTGTGAGGTACACGAAACAGAATCACACACTCATAGTGAGGAAGAAAGAGAAACACCATATCCCATTCCCTATCCCTAAACATGGTTCTTGATACTTTGACTCTCGAATCTGTTTATGATTGGAACCTAACTCTTAGGGACCTAACATTTACATATTGGATTAGAATACTTCGGGATCTAACAAGTTGTGAGCTAACAATTGGTGATCTCACAGTTGGGAGGTATAAGGAGTTGGGAAGATCGGTGAACATGATGATCAACAGTGAAGTCATTCTTGCAGCATTCAACGGGACATGGTTGATCAGACTCTGACTTGTTATTTCTTTTCCAACCAAGTAACATACGAGAACTCCTTCAGACAACTACATACATTCCTTCTCTAAGGGGGAGATAAAATCTTATATAATAGTTTGGAGGATTCCTCAACTAAGGGGGAGAAATAGCAGGGAGGAGGAAAAAGGTAAAGCTGTTAGGTCACACACACTGTAGAAGGGGTTGAATACAGTGTTTACTACAATCAAATCGAATATAAGAACTCAAGTAACATAACACAGATTTTATTCAACACAATAAACTCTGTTACAATATGGAACTGTCCTCTCTCAGTGATGAACAAATTATCACGAGAGCTGCTAGGGTTATATTGAATAATAACTTCGATTAAGATAACACATATAGTGTAAACCCTATGCTTGTGTTTATATACTACACAGTTACAAGATAATGTTCTAATTGATATGGAATATAATTCCGCTTCCTAAGATATATCAACTAGTTATCTTTTCTTCCAAGTATTATATTCTTCATAGAATTCTTTCTTCATGCATATTTCTTTCTGTCTTAGTCTCGATCTTCTTTCCTTTCAATCAGCCGCCTGCCTGATCTGAAAGTCTCCTTAAGTCCTGATATTATCTCCTGATAAATATCTTCTGATAACTTAAGTTCTGATAACTTAAGTTCTGATATCTTAAGTCCTGACTTCAGTATAAGTATTGATTTCCAGTTAAGTACTGATTTGTCCTGTTAAGTAAGATCTGAAAATATAAACACAAATCATATTAGACATGACATCACAAATATATCTAACAATCTCCCCCAACTTGTAAATTAGCATAATATACAAGTTTAACAGATATTTGATGATGTCAAAAACATTAAGTATAAATGCATGAGAATTTGACTAGATTACTATAACTTACAGTCCTTTCAGCTTTACCATCTTTAACTTCTGATAACAGCTTCAGTCTGTATACACTTCAGAATTTAAGCAGTTGTAGATCTTTGACTTGGCTTCAATTTATGATCTCTTTGATGTTATGAGTTGTTCTGAGATAGTTCTTTAAAAGACATCTCTCACCATATTCAAGTTCATTGACCATCCTCCTTTTAACATTTATCAATTCAGCTGTATCTTCACCAGTTTGAAAAATAGCTGCTCTGAGATCATTTATCTTAGCTTTTCTTATCTCCTAATCTAGTCTGATCAGATATGCCTTGTCAGACTCTAAATTGAATTCCACAGCCTTATAACATAGAAAAGTAGTTATGATCTTAGCAGAGTTAGGCTTCATTTTGACAATATCACCTTTGTGATCTCTGTACTTGGGACAGTATGTGATGTCAGACTTTACAGAATAAAGCTTCTTCTGTCTTTAAATTTGTGACTTTAAATAACCTGCAACACTATCTGTTAATCTGTCTTTCACTTGAAGTAGGAATAGAACATGTTTTAGTTCCTCAAAATACTTCAGTGGTATAGCATTCTGCCTGATATGGTATACCCTTCCATCTGTAATAAAATATAACAAGATATGATCTTTCAAAAAGGTATGGTAAACCATTTGTATAGATTCAAGTTGATTCAATCTTTCAGGTGTTGCTCCAACACCTAGTTCACTTAAGGAAGTTGGATCATTGGTAGTGTTATGTACTCTTCTTTCATCAGAACTACCCAATCCAGATTTATCTCTTGCTTCCTTTCCTGTAACAACTCTTGCTTCAAAACCACTTGTTGCAGTATTCAAAGATTGAGTTTGTCTAGCTTTGGTGAATCCTGGTAGGAGTATCTTTGAAGGTTTAACATGAGCAATGTCAGAGGTTTCCTTTTCCTTATCTTCTGATATCAAGTCAACTTGAGCTATGTCAGAGGTTGCTTGCTTCATTGTCATATCAGAACTTACTACATCATGACTCTGAACAACATGAGCCATGTCAGAGGTTGTTTGGAAAATCTTCTTTGAAATCAGAGTAAGACTAGCATCTTCTTCATCATCAGTTATTTCTTCATCCATGACTGACATATAAACCTTTACAGGTTCATCAACTTTTTCTTTGCCCTTGGACCTTGGATCAATTTCCACTTGTGATTTGGCTTTGGTTGCCTCAGAATTTGTTCTTTCCTTTATCACAATACCCTTAGGCTTTGGAAATTTCTTTTCAACAACAGAAGCTTTATATTTTGTCTTGACACCTTCTGCTTTGAGTCTAGCTTCTTCTTCCTTTAGACTCTCAAAATCCATTCCTGGATTTTCTTTAAGAAATAATTGCATTGAAATTTATTCATCAAGTTCCAGATGTTCACCAGAAATTATCCTTTTACCAGTATCAGAACTTATTCTTCTCCCAGTATCAGAACTTGTTCCTTGACTTGTAATTCTAGCTTTACTTGATGAAATCCTTTGCCTTGACCTTGACCTCTACCCTTATCAGAGTTTCCCTGGTCATCATTTCCATCATCCTTTCCCTTCAGTGTCTGAATAGATTTGCATTTGGACTTAACCACTTTCTCCCCCTTTTTGGCATCAGCAGTTAAAAGAAGAGAGACAAGCAATTCCACTGAGGATTGGATCTCATTGAGTTGAGTTTGCTGAGAAGCTTGATTCTTTAAAATTTCATCAATCTGAGTTTGTTGCTTCTCCTGAGTTTTCTCAATGTAGGCAATTCTGTCAAAGGATGGCTTGAAAAATCTGTTCTTTTCAAGTTTCACATTCATATCTTGCTAGATCAAGGTTTCTTGAATTTTATTCACCTTGGCATGAGTTGTTGAGTGTTGACCCTGAAGGTGCCTAGTACTCAATGCAGTAACTCTCAGCGGTGCCTTGAAATCATCATTTAACAGCATTTCATCAGCTTTTGCCAGATGTTCAGCAAGAATCCTTTCAGAAGGAACAAAACTAACTGAGTTCCATTCCTTAGTCCACTTCTTTCCTCTAGGAGTTTCACTCCAAGGTACTGGTGCTTCCTTAACAAACTTCTTGATTAGATCAGCTTTATTAACTGTTTGTTGAGGTGCATGTCCTGATGGACCAGCTGCATCAACATTTAGATTGGTAGTAGTTTCACCAGTAGTTTCATCATTAGCAGCATCAGAACTTGCAGATCCTGCAGTATCAGCATCCTCTGATAAAATAGCAGTATGTGAGGCTATAGAGGCTTCAACATCATCCTCTAAATTCTGATCTGCAGTCAGGTTCTGATCAACATCCAAAATTGGTGTTGTTGGTGGAGTGAGTTGAATTGGTGGAGCTTCCAAGTACAAAACCTCAGGCACAATCAAGTTATGAATATCAATTTCAGCACTTGTACCTGGGTCTGCAGTATGTACTGTTCAATTATAGGTGACATAGGAGGTGTAGGTACTTTGTCTTGAGCAGTTTCTGGTTGTGCAGTTCCTTAGCTGCTTCCACATCTTCTGAATCTGACTCAACTATATCCCTGTGAGCTCTCTGTTTCTTTAATTTCTTCAAAGGTGGAGACACTGTAGGAGTATTATCATCAGAAGTTAACTTTCTAAGCCTTTTGAGGGGCCTAAAACTCCCAGTTACAGTATCTTTCTGAGAAGAAACCTTCTCAGCTTCTACAACAACAGGTTCTGATGTTTGAACATGTTCCTTAGTTGTTTCCTCAACTCAACAGAATTTAATCAAAACATTCATCACAAAATAAAATTAAAAATCGATGAAGTAAAGATTAATAAATTTTAATTAAATATGCACTGTCACATAATTTGAGAAACAAAGAACAAATCTTGCAATTAAAGAAAATTTCATTGATATATCAGATGATTACATTTCATGAAATTTATCAATTACATGCAAAAATTACAAGATAGTCCTATTCTTAGAATCCTAACATCAACAGCCTTAGTCCTAAGCTAAGAAGCCTGACAAAGGTGATGGTGAAGAGAAACGGATGGATGACAATTAATTCCTCTTCCTTCTTTCAACAAAGAGAACAGCAAGACGAATGATTTGCTCCTGCTGTTTAATAATACGAAGATGAGTTTCTCTTTGGAAAGACAACAGATCATTTTTAATGTTATCTGGAAGTTGAATCCAGATGACGAATGGAATGTTGTTGATAGGATATGAAGTCGGAATTCCATTTCGAAAGATAGTCACAATCTCTGTGCCACAACAGTAATACCAACTAAAATGTGCCATCGTTTGAGAGAAATGAACAGATATGGTTTTACTGATGAATGATCAGTCATTCAAATAGGCAATGAAATACTAAGGGACGCGAGGAATGTGTAACAATTACAAGTAAAAATAATGACCCCTCGACTGATGTGTAATAATAACAGTCAGTAAGAGATCTAATGTAATAACCCCAATTTTGGGAAATTTTGAAACCCTTATGAATAGTGTTTTTGCTGAATGAGAAAACTTTTCATGCCACACTATGTAGGGGTTCTGATATGGATATTCTGAGATTTTATTAGTACTTTATATGGGATATAAGTGTATGTAAAGATCGTCAGAATCCAAATCCGAACACTTTGATTTTTCCCGGAAATCCAATAGATACGGAAAGAATTGAGTATAAGGTAACAGGATAAAAGGATTTAAATTAAAGGATTATAATAGAGGATCATAAAAAGAAAATAATGTATTTAGAAAGGTTAAGAGAACCTAAGTAATAAGATCTCGGGTATGATCCTTCAAACGATAAACGAAAACGAAAGTTAAGCGAACCGTATAATAGATCAGCGGTCATTAGGCAAACAATTAGGAAGTTAATCAAAGGGATTAGAGAGGATGATGTCATCCAACCAATGAGAAGAGGACAAGGAGGGGAGGATGACATCATGAGGATGACACAAGCATGACATGGGAAGGAAGGAGATGTTGTGGCTTTTTAACCACACAAAATCAAGGGCAACTAGGTAATTTACTAAAACAAACACAAAAATCAAACCAACCAAGCCAAGCAAATCATTTTTCATCAAAATCAAAAAGAAACCAAGGCATTGTTCTTCATGCTCTCGGCCAAAACAGAACCAGCACACTAAAACTGCTGTATCTCCTTCATTTCTCACTCAAATATTGTGTTCTATAGCTCATTGGAAAGGTATTGAGCTGACCTACAACTCTTGTTCACAAGTCTCGTCGAAATAATCATGGTAAGACCCTCATTTTTACAGTTCTTTAAATCGGACTTTTAGAAACTTCAAAGCCTAACTTTGTGTTCTTGATTTCTTTGGAAAGATCAAGCTTGTAGGAGGCTCCCTAAGGCTTCCTAGCAACTTAACACCTCCCAAGGAAGGTATAAATTTCAAACCCTAGCCTTTACTTTATTTGTTAGTAAGTTTAATGGTTGGTTTTGTGAAATGAGAAGCATGGATTGTGATTATTAGTAGTTTGGTTTGATTTGGAAGTGTTTTGGTAATTGAAGCTTGATTATAGTTCATAGGTCTTGATTGTGGTTGTTTGAGTTTAAAACCTTGGAGATTATGGACTGATATGGTATGGTTTCGGTGAAGTTTTGTTGTATTGATGGTTATGAGTTGGTTGGTGGTTAATTGGAGTAGTTTAAAATTGGGAAATCGCGTAAACATAGCCGTCGTAACGTCCGATTTTCTTTGGACTGTTTTTGTGCATAGCATTAGGACCCGAGAACCCCCTGCTAGATTATGACCACTGCCATGTTTAGATAGCTCATGTTACGAGCTTCGTTTTGATATATAGTTCTTTCGATTCCGATGCGGTTTAGGAGAAACGACCGTTTCAAGTAACGGCGTTTCGCGAACGAAACTTTTCCCCTCGCTTTACTTTGAAACATAGGTTAAAGACCAAAAAGGGTTAATTAGTGTATGAAACAATTATGGTAAGAGTGTTAGGCAGTTGGTAAGACACTCACGAAGGAATCGCCTTAAAACTTGTAATGGTTAAATTATAAAAAATGGTGGAGCCGAGGGTACTCGAGTGACTTAAGAGAATCAGTAAGCGCAAAGCAAGCGCTAGAGTCTAAGTTGGTTAAAGTATAGATTTACAAGTGACTTTGGTTTAATTCCAACTTACTTGTTGTTTATAGGTTACCAGACCCGTCCCGAGCCATTTGTAACCCCCAGTCGCTCAGGCAAGTTTTCTATCTGTTATACTGTTGTTGTGATGTATACGCTTGTATATGCATTATCTTGTAGTAGATGCATGATGGTTATATTAGCAAATTCTTGCGATATATTGTAGCATGTGATATGGTACATATGCATGCCTGTTTTGTATTCTTGCTATATATATATCTGTTAATTCAGTTAATTCAGTTAATAATACATATGCTAGAGAATAGCGGTAATTTGCATATACCCTTAGTATAGGGACCCAAAGGTGAAAACATTTTCTAAAAACCGGGAGTTGAGGACCCCGAGTAGATTTGATATATATATATATATATATATATATATATATATATATATATATATATATATATTTATATATATATATATATATGGTTATAGTTTTCAAAACTATTAATCGAATAAGGTTTATTCGATAACTTTATTTTATTAATGAATATTATCTTGAATACTCATTCGAGGACTTATGACTCCTTTATATTATTTATTGAATATTACTTGGATATTCATTTGAGGATGTATGACTCCTTTATTTTATTTAATGAATATTATTTATAATATTCATTCGAGGTATTACGACTCCGCTTATTATTTATTAATATTCTTTATTTTACTAAAGAATAATGTTCGATAATCAAACTTACTTTTGATATTCAAATAAAGATATTACTTTTGTATAAGTATATCTTTGATTATCTATTATTCATTTCAAGTATAAGTTTTAAAACTTCTACTTCAATTATTTTTATAAAGATTATTCTTTATGGAAATATTATTTAAATAATAATATCCAGATATTTCTTTTTATTAAGACTGATTTACTCTATTAAATCAGTATTATTCCAAACACTCTTTAAAGTATTTTCGAGTCTTTAAAATGATTTTTAAAAGTTAGAGCGGATCCCAAAACTCATTTTTATATTTAAGATCCTCCTTTCGAAGGGGATTTAAATACTCGCTCAAAACCTGAGGGATCCGGCTCTGTGGTGTGTTTTATATTCGCAACAAGGTTGCTGTCTTGATAAAAGAGTTTTTGATTACTTACCCAATACTCGGGAAGTAAAATTCTTGGAACAAGTTAATCCATTAACAGGCATCGCCTGGGAAATATCAGTGAGTTTTCCTTTCCAACTAGATACGAGTTCTTGGTGGAGCCGTATCAACAAGTTTCTACTTGGGGAAAGTGGGGACGAGCTTTACATTTCAGAGTCATGGATTTCATCTGAACTAGGAGTGGCTTAAGTGGCCGAGTAGCGCCGGCCCAGCCGTATTATTATATTGGCCCAAATGGCCTGGAAGTTCCGCTAAGGCGGTCCATTCCTTAGGAGTTCAGTGTTCGATTGACAAGTAAATCCGACAGGTTCTCCTCTACATGTAGAAAATGGTGGGGTTGTACTACTACGACTGATCATCGTAAGTGGTCTTCCTGGCGCGGCAAACTCCCATAATGAGTTCATCATCCATTTGGATAATTCTGCAACACTACCCGTAGCATTTCGATCGAAAGGCTACTAATGGGTGGTTGCCAAAGCATAGACAGGGTCAAACAGTTTTATTGGTGTATCCATTGAATGAAGTATCTCGTAACTTCATTTCTTTTCAAAATATTTCAAAGATCAAATATTTTCAAGTTTTATTTGTGGTCTCATCTATGGGATGACCTCGTGAATCTTATTATACTTTGAACAGTAGTAGTTCAAGTAGATTTCTAAAAATGGTATAAGTATAGTGAAGTAATTGGTAACTTCATCTTCTTTTAAAACTTATATCCAGTAAGTAATTACCTTACTCATGATAAAGAATTCTAGTAAGTATCCATTTAGATACTTGTATTATTGTTATCACTATATATTATCTTGCGAGCTGTAAGGCTCACTCTTGCTTTATTTCTTCATCACACAACAACAGTTAGGAAAGATGGCCAGACTCCAGCAGACCCAGCGTAAGCGTGTGGGAAGCGTCCCGCGTCTTCCCGTTGATGTTGTAGCTGCTATAGCTGCAGAGGTAGATCTATTGTAGATCAGACCATCTACTTTTGAGAATCAATTATGTATAATTATAACTTGTGGCAGATAATGGCAATTAACTGTAAATTTATCAAGTAATCATTTTGGGTTGTAATAACTTTTAAATTGTGGATTCAAAGACTTGTTCTTATTTCAATTTCATCTCTGAGACTATAACGGGTTGTGGTGTATGTTAGTGTGGGGTCACAGCATAAGGTTATTATTATTAATTAAGTGAAGTGATATTGTGGAAAGAAAGACCGTGACGACCCGGATCCCCGACCCCGGATCTGGGGGTGTTACAGAAATGGTATCAGAGCTAAGCGTTATAAACCTCAGAGATGATGGGACGTTAAGATAATAAGTTCACTAAGATAATAAGAACTCTTGCCAAGTTCATAGTCGGACTACCTAACGTAGTACTGACAGTTAAAACCCTTATGGGAACCCTTATAAATGTAGCGATAGAAGCGTAGTTCGTTATCGTATATAGTAGCGGGACTCCGAACCCTGAGGTTGAGGAGCAACAACGCGATGATGTTTTATTACTCATTGGAGATCAGATTATGGATCCGATAGAGCGTCCTAACGCAGGACCGGATGATGTTGATATTGAGGATGTAGCGGTTGAGGAGGTTGTCCTAGAAGGGATAATTGTTGAGGAGGATCCCATGGAGGATCCTGACAAGATTGGATAAAGGACCACTGATGAATTGATGACCATGGTTAGGTCGACTACCAGAGGTAGGATTGGCCGGTCACTACCGGAGGTTCGTTCAAGTTTGTGAAGATAGTAGCCCCTTTAACGCGGCTTACTCGTAAGACTGAGAAGTTCGAATGGACAGAGAAATGCGAGAACAGCTTTCAAGAACTGAAGCAGAGGTTGGTGATGGCCCCTATGCTGGCGTTGCCGGATGGAAAAGGAGATTTTGTGAAGGGTAGTGACGCTTCGCACAAGGGCTTAGGGTGCGTGCTTATGCAGCACGGTAAGGTAATCGCGTACATGTCAAGACAATTAAGGTAATATGAAATTCGATATCCCCGCCCATGAGCTTGGGCTCGTGGCAATAGTTTTGCCCTAAATATTGGAGGCACTACTGGTATGAATAGAAGTGCGAGATTTACATAAACCATAGGAGCTCTAGTACATTTTTACGTAGAAAGAGCTCAATATACGCCAGAGGAGGCGGTTAGAGCTAATCAAGAATTATGATTGGGAGATTCTTTATCATTCGGGGAAAGCCAATGTGGTGGCTGATGCCCTTAGTAAAAAGGAGAGGCTCAAGATGATAAGGTCTTTGGGAGAGTTTATAAGAGATTTTGGAAATAGAAGTGAAGGTAACCGGAGCCAGTACCGAAAAATTGTTTGAGATTGCAATACAGTCCGAATTATCGGAAAAGAACATATTGTGCCAGTAAAAGGTGATGAATGAAGGCAGAGAGCCAACAAATAAATATGAGATTAATACCAAGAAAGATGATAGGGGAATAATGAGGTATTCCTATAGAATTTGGGTTCCGAAAGTTCAAGAGCTTAAGGATGAGAACTTAGATGAGAGCCATAGTTTGAGGAATAGGATTTAGGGAAAACCCTGAACGTGATAGTCAGGGAGGTCGTCATCAAGATAGAAGGAACCCATGACATAATGGAGTGGAAAATGAGAATTTTAAATTAAAAGATGACCCCAATTATGGGGAGTAGGTTGAAACATTTCATACTAAGGAAACAGAAAGTCGAGTAAGGAAAGGAGACCCGAGACGGTACTCCTATATGGCAATCTTTTTTTTACATATATACAATTCTCTTCAGTTCGTTCTTTTCTCTTCTTTTCATTTCATGTAAGCTGAGAAGAACAACCCTTCCAGAAGGGGAGGTATTGCCGAATGACTATCTATCTTTGTGATAGAAGCCTAGTAGGATACCACATGTTGTTTAATTGCTTGTCAAGTACTAAAGGCTGGCCACCTTCTGTACTAACTATGCGATATAACAAGTGTTCATGATCATAGTGATCTCTCAACAAATTCCTTTACTTCTATATGATTGATCAAATTTTGGAAAATAGAAACAGTTGAAAAAGGAGTAATAAAGTTGTGGTAGTATTCGGAATGGAAACATATTCGTGATACTAAGGTTGGCGTGGTTATTAAAAGGTTATAGAACGCTAACGAGCAAAAGTATAACTAGTATAATATTAGGAACGGAAGATAGTAGCGACTACGAACTGGGAAAAAGGATGGGTAGTGAGAAGCAAAAGCTCTAATGCTAAAAGCTATAATGAGAGTCTGTGCAATAGACTTGAAAGAAATTGGAATGATCACTTAACACGGGTTGAGTTTTCTTACGACAATAGATCATATGTCAGTATTGAGGTATCGCCTTATGAGATCCTTGAGGGAAGACAATGTCGATCTCCCTTATGTTAGGATGAAGTTGTAGAGCGCAAGATGCTCGGACCCGCAGTAGTCCAAAGGACCAAGGATATGATAGATCTAATCAGAGGACGGCTGGTAGTAGCCCAAGATGGACATGATAAGTATGTTAATTTGACACGAAAGGAAAAAGAGTATGAAATAGGGGACCTAGTGTTGTTATAGGTATTTCCATGGAAAGGAAGGATGAGGTTCGGAAAGAAATGAAAGCTAAGTCCACGAATTGTTGGACCCTTGGATATATTAAGACGTATTAGGAGGATAGCATAGGAGCTAGCCCTAACCCCGAACATGTAGCAGGTCGTAACGTGTCTCACGTATCAGTGTTAAGGAAGTGTAATTCAGATGCCAGATAAATAGGGGCATATGAGCGCATAAATATGCAACCCGACGTAACCTATATGGAGCAACCAGGAAGGGTTGTAGAGTGAAAAGGAAACGAGTGCTTAGGAGAAGGATTATCAAACTAGTAAGAGTTTGATGGTAGAACCACAATGTGGGAAAATTGACTTGAGAGTTAGAAAGTGCAATACTAAGAAGGTATCCCTATTCATTTCTATCTGATTCCGGGACGGAATCCTTTTAAGGAGGGGAGACTGTAATAACCCCAATTTTTGGGAAATTTTGAAACCCTTATGAATAGTGTTTTTGCTGAATGAGAAAACTTTTCATGCCACACTATGTAGGGGTTCTGATATGGATATTCTGAGATTTTATTAGTACTTTATATGGGATATAAGTGTATGTAAAGATCGTCAGAATCCAAATCCGAACACTTTGATTTTTCCCGGAAATCCAATAGATACGGAAAGAATTGAGTATAAGGTAACAGGATAAAAGGATTTAAATTAAAGGATTATAATAGAGGATCATAAAAAGAAAATAATGTATTTAGAAAGGTTAAGAGAACCTAAGTAATAAGATCTCGGGTATGATCCTTCAAACGATAAACGAAAACGAAAGTTAAGCGAACCGTATAATAGATCAGCGGTCATTAGGCAAACAATTAGGAAGTTAATCAAAGGGATTAGAGAGGATGATGTCATCCAACCAATGAGAAGAGGACAAGGAGGGGAGGATGACATCATGAGGATGACACAAGCATGACATGGGAAGGAAGGAGATGTTGTGGCTTTTTAACCACACAAAATCAAGGGCAACTAGGTAATTTACTAAAACAAACACAAAAATCAAACCAACCAAGCCAAGCAAATCATTTTTCATCAAAATCAAAAAGAAACCAAGGCATTGTTCTTCATGCTCTCGGCCAAAACAGAACCAGCACACTAAAACTGCTGTATCTCCTTCATTTCTCACTCAAATATTGTGTTCTATAGCTCATTGGAAAGGTATTGAGCTGACCTACAACTCTTGTTCACAAGTCTCGTCGAAATAATCATGGTAAGACCCTCATTTTTACAGTTCTTTAAATCGGACTTTTAGAAACTTCAAAGCCTAACTTTGTGTTCTTGATTTCTTTGGAAAGATCAAGCTTGTAGGAGGCTCCCTAAGGCTTCCTAGCAACTTAACACCTCCCAAGGAAGGTATAAATTTCAAACCCTAGCCTTTACTTTATTTGTTAGTAAGTTTAATGGTTGGTTTTGTGAAATGAGAAGCATGGATTGTGATTATTAGTAGTTTGGTTTGATTTGGAAGTGTTTTGGTAATTGAAGCTTGATTATAGTTCATAGGTCTTGATTGTGGTTGTTTGAGTTTAAAACCTTGGAGATTATGGACTGATATGGTATGGTTTCGGTGAAGTTTTGTTGTATTGATGGTTATGAGTTGGTTGGTGGTTAATTGGAGTAGTTTAAAATTGGGAAATCGCGTAAACATAGCCGTCGTAACGTCCGATTTTCTTTGGACTGTTTTTGTGCATAGCATTAGGACCCGAGAACCCCCTGCTAGATTATGACCACTGCCATGTTTAGATAGCTCATGTTACGAGCTTCGTTTTGATATATAGTTCTTTCGATTCCGATGCACGGTTTAGGAGAAACGACCGTTTCAAGTAACGGCGTTTCGCGAACGAAACTTTTCCCCTCGCTTTACTTTGAAACATAGGTTAAAGACCAAAAAGGGTTAATTAGTGTATGAAACAATTATGGTAAGAGTGTTAGGCAGTTGGTAAGACACTCACGAAGGAATCGCCTTAAAACTTGTAATGGTTAAATTATAAAAAATGGTGGAGCCGAGGGTACTCGAGTGACTTAAGAGAATCAGTAAGCGCAAAGCAAGCGTTAGAGTCTAAGTTGGTTAAAGTATAGATTTACAAGTGACTTTGGTTTAATTCCAACTTACTTGTTGTTTATAGGTTACCAGACCCGTCCCGAGCCATTTGTAACCCCCAGTCGCTCAGGCAAGTTTTCTATCTGTTATACTGTTGTTGTGATGTATACGCTTGTATATGCATTATCTTGTAGTAGATGCATGATGGTTATATTAGCAAATTCTTGCGATATATTGTAGCATGTGATATGGTACATATGCATGCCTGTTTTGTATTCTTGCTATATATATCTGTTAATTCAGTTAATAAAACCTATGCTAGAGAATAGCGGTAATTTGCATATACCCTTAGTATAGGGACCCAAAGGTGAAAACATTTTCTAAAAACCGGGAGTTGAGGACCCCGAGTAGATTTGATATATATATATATATATTTATATATATATATATATATGGTTATAGTTTTCAAAACTATTAATCGAATAAGGTTTATTCGATAACTTTATTTTATTAATGAATATTATCTTGAATACTCATTCGAGGACTTATGACTCCTTTATATTATTTATTGAATATTACTTGGATATTCATTTGAGGATGTATGACTCCTTTATTTTATTTAATGAATATTATTTATAATATTCATTCGAGGTATTACGACTCCGCTTATTATTTATTAATATTCTTTATTTTACTAAAGAATAATGTTCGATAATCAAACTTACTTTTGATATTCAAATAAAGATATTACTTTTGTATAAGTATATCTTTGATTATCTATTATTCATTTCAAGTATAAGTTTTAAAACTTCTACTTCAATTATTTTTATAAAGATTATTCTTTATGGAAATATTATTTAAATAATAATATCCAGATATTTCTTTTTATTAAGACTGATTTACTCTATTAAATCAGCATTATTCCAAACACTCTTTAAAGTATTTTCGAGTCTTTAAAATGATTTTTAAAAGTTAGAGCGGATCCCAAAACTCATTTTTATATTTAAGATCCTCCTTTCGAAGGGGATTTAAATACTCGCTCAAAACCTGAGGGATCCGGCTCTGTGGTGTGTTTTATATTCGCAACAAGGTTGCTGTCTTGATAAAAGAGTTTTTGATTACTTACCCAATACTCGGGAAGTAAAATTCTTGGAACAAGTTAATCCATTAACAGGCATCGCCTGGGAAATATCAGTGAGTTTTCCTTTCCAACTAGATACGAGTTCTTGGTGGAGCCGTATCAACAAGTTTCTACTTGGGGAAAGTGGGGACGAGCTTTACATTTCAGAGTCATGGATTTCATCTGAACTAGGAGTGGCGTAAGTGGCCGAGTAGCGCCGGCCCAGCCGTATTATTATATTGGCCCAAATGGCCTGGAAGTTCCGCTAAGGCGGTCCATTCCTTAGGAGTTCAGTGTTGGGTTGACAAGTAAATCCGACAGGTTCTCCTCTACATGTAGAAAATGGTGGGGTTGTACTACTACGACTGATCATCGTAAGTGGTCTTCCTGGCGTGGCAAACTCCCGTAATGAGTTCATCATCCATTTGGATAATTCTGCAACACTACCCGTAGCATTTCGATCGAAAGGCTACTAATGGGTGGTTGCCGAAGCATAGACAGGGTCAAACAGTTTTATTGGTGTATCCATTGAATGAAGTATCTCGTAACTTCATTTCTTTTCAAAATATTTCAAAGATCAAATATTTTCAAGTTTTATTTGTGGTCTCATCTATGGGATGACCTCGTGAATCTTATTATACTTTGAACAGTAGTAGTTCAAGTAGATTTCTAAAAATGGTATAAGTATAGTGAAGTAATTGGTAACTTCATCTTCTTTTAAAACTTATATCCAGTAAGTAATTACCTTACTCATGATAAAGAATTCTAGTAAGTATCCATTTAGATACTTGTATTATTGTTATCACTATATATTATCTTGCGAGCTGTAAGGCTCACTCTTGCTTTATTTCTTCATCACACAACAACAGTTAGGAAAGATGGCCAGACTCCAGCAGACCCAGCGCAAGTGTGTGGGAAGCGTCCCGCGTCTTCCCGTTGATGTTGTAGCTGCTATAGCTGCAGAGGTAGATCTATTGTAGATCAGACCATCTACTTTTGAGAATCAATTATGTATAATTATAACTTGTGGCAGATAATGGCAATTAACTGTAAATTTATCAAGTAATCATTTTGGGTTGTAATAACTTTTAAATTGTGGATTCAAAGACTTGTTCTTATTTCAATTTCATCTCTGAGACTATAACGGGTTGTGGTGTGTGTTAGTGTGGGGTCACAGCATAAGGTTATTATTATTAATTAAGTGAAGTGATATTGTGGAAAGAAAGACCGTGACGACCCGGATCCCCGACCCCGGATCTGGGGGTGTTACATCTAAAGCCAAAGTTAATGGGCATGGGATATAATAACAATTACTGTGCGCATGTAGTTTTTCAAGACATACACGCTAACCACTAACCCATAATGATTATGATTGTTTTATCTCACATTAACCAATATTCTATAAAAATGTTATCGTTCAAGTAATGATCAAAAATAAACCAAGTAAATAAATACTGCCACATCAGCATCAGAACTTGATTATTATCAGGATTTAAAAGTCATCAGAATATGGCTCCTTAACTCGAAAAGTGAATGTTTATTCATGTAATTCTTCACACAAATACTGATATGGTTATATCAGAACTTAATCATCAGAACTTCCATCAGAACTTGTCCTCAGAATTTATGCAACTGACACTTAAGCTGTTCATCGAAAATAACATTTATCACCACAGTAATTTTCATCATTCATATGGAGTGTAAGTGTGTGCATTAAGCTAAATATCAGACAAAGTGTAAAGTCTGATTCACTTCAGTACATCTTAGAAATAAGGCATAACTAAGAACTTTACTCAAAATCTGTCATTATTCTGAAGCCTACTATTGAATGAGTTCATGCATGAGTCAACCTCAACTGTTTTGTGCTCATTTTATGCATATTTTGAAATTCCATTTTAGAGTGGCTTCTCGGTGTAAGTGAGTCACGACTGCTTAACATAATTTATGTTGTTATCAGAGTATTTCTCCAGTAATCATAGAGTGTGAAAAGTCACCAAGATTTTTTTTTTTGCTTTTCTAATGCATATTACTTAATACCAGCAATGCACTTGGGTCTTCCCTTCCATATTTTTACTCTAGATCTCAAAGGAGTACCTGATTTTTATTTCTTTTCTTTTTCTTTTGATAAGTGAGGCTTATCAGCACTTAGTACATCCATCAGATTTACTAACATCAGAGCTTAATAGATAAGAAGCACTATTCTAGTTTTTGACTTAGTAATAAGATACACAAAGTAAACTTCAACTAAGCTCAATATCAAAATTTGCTTGTGTTAAAAGATTTCCACATAAACAATTACTTCATACATGGGATCTTTAGTATATTAAAGACTACTAGGTCAGCATCTAGCACAGTTATCCTCATTGGATTGAATAGTCACAGAAACATTCATATCACTATGAGAGTTTAGAAATTCACATCAGACAACAATCATCACTTAAGCAAATTTCAATTTAAGCACAAAATACACAAAGATAGTAATATCTGTAAATACTGATCATAAAGTCTGATGTATCAGAACATAAACTAGGCAGATTTAGAGAAAGAACCTGAAACCATTCCAAGTTCATTTACCAATCTTGTAAAAGTAGCTTCACAAAGTGGTTTTATGAAGATATCTTCTAGTTGTTGATCTGTTGGAACAAAATGCAATTCCACTGTACCTTCATCCACATGTTACCTTATGAAGTGGTACCTAATGCTGATGTGCTTTGTCATTGAGTGTTGAACTGGATTACTTGTCATAGCAATACCACTTTGATTATCACAGTAAATAGGGATTTTAGAAAATTCTAACCCATAATCCAGTAACTGATTCTTCATCCAAAGAATCTGTGCACAACAGCTTCCTGCAGCAATGTATTCTGCTTCTACAGTTGATATGGAAATTGACTTATGTTTCTTGCTAAACCAAGAAACCAATCTGCTTCCAAGAAATTGGCAGCTTCCACTTGTGCTTTTCCTGTCAATTTTGCATCCTGCAAAATCTGCATCTGAGTAACCTATTAGCTTAAAGTCTGATTCTCTAGGATACCACAATCCCAGATCAGTTGTTCCCTTAAGGTACTTGAAAATTCTTTTCACAGCTGTTAAGTGAGGTTCTCTTGGATCTGCTTGAAATCTTGCACAAAGACAGGTAGCATACATGATATCAGGTCTACTTACAGTTAGATAGAGTAGTGAACCAATCATACCTCTGTAATCAGTAATATCTACTGATTTACCAGTATCCTTATCCAACTTTGTTGTAGTGGCCATATGAGTGGATGCATTTGAACAATCTTGCATTCCAAACTTTTTCAACAAATTTCTGGTGTACTTAGATTGACAAATAAAAGTTCCTTCTTCATTCTGCTTGACTTGAAGGCCCAGAAAATAGTTAAGGTCTCCCATCATACTCATTTGACATCTTGACAGCATCAGCTTGGAAAACTTCTTACAAAGTCTGTCATTTGTAGAACCAAAAATGATATCATAAACATATATTTGCACCAAAAGTAAGTCCTTTTCATGGTTGAGGTAGAACAGTGTTTTGTCAATAGTCCCTCTGTTAAATCCACTTTCCAGAAGATTCTGAGCTAAAGTCTCATACCATTCTCTGGGAGCTTGCTTAAGGCCATAAAGTGCTTTATCAAGCCTGTAGACATGGTTAGGAAATTTGGGATCTACAAAGCCTGGAGGTTGTTCAATATATACTTCCTCTTCCAATTCTCCATTAAGAAAAGCACTTTTCACATCCATTTGAATGACTTTAAACTTCTTGTGAGCAGCATAAGCCAAAAATATTCTTATGGCTTCCAATCTAGCAATCGGTGCAAATGTTTCATCATAATCAATTCCCTCTTGTTGAGAGTATCCTTTTGCAACCAGCCTTGCTTTATTCCTTGTAATTATGCCATCACTGTCAGTTTTGTTTCTGAACACCCACATTGTACCAACAACAGACCTGTTCTTTGGTCTTGGTACTAGGGTCCAGACTTTATTTCTTTCAAATTTATTTAACTCTTCCTGCATTGCTTGCACCCAATCAGCATCTTGAAGAGCTTCTTTCACTTTCTTTGGTTCAGTCTGAGATAGAAAAGAATGATAGAGACATTCATTTGATGTAGTTGTTCTAGTTCTGACACCTGCATCAGGATTTCCAATAATTAAGTCAGGTGTATGTGCTTTAGTCCACTTCCTTGCAGATGGAAGGTTATCTCTAGAACGGATGCTCCCCCATAATCCATGCTGTCTCCATCAACATTTTCTGATACTCCCCCTGAAATTATGCTCTTTGAGTTGGAGCCTTCAGAATTTGAGTTTCCAAAAATATCAGAACATGAGTTTCCAGAATTATCAGAACTTGGCCCATCAGAACTTGAAGAGCCTGTTGTAGGTTCTGATGCTTCTTGAGATATGGTTATATCTTCAGTATGCTCCCCCTACACAGGTGCATCTTGCTTTGGCATAGTCACCACAGTTTCAATAACATCAGAGTTTAATCCATCAGAGTTTGCAATATCAGGATTTAGACTATCAGGATTTACAGAATCAGAATTTAACACTTCATTTTCGAATCTCAGTTGATCATGATCATTGAAATCTTCAAGTCCAGTAATCTTCTTATCATCAAAAGAGACATTGATAGATTCCATGACAATCCTTGTTCTTAAATTGTAGACTCTGAAGGCTTTTGTGGAAAGTGGATATCCAACAAAAATTCCTTCATCGGCTTTTAGATCAAATTTGGATAGCTGTTCGGGATGAGTCTTAAGAACAAAACACTTGCATCCAAATACATGAAAATACTTCAGATTTGGCTTCTTTTTCTTCACCATCTCATATGGTGTCTTTCCATGCTTGTTAATGAGTGTAGCATTCTGAGTAAAACAAGCAGTCTGCACAGCTTCAGCCCAAAAGTAGGTTGGCAACTTTGCTTCATCAAGCATAGTTCGTGCAGCTTCAATAAGAGTTCTATTCTTTCTTTCAACAACTCCATTTTGTTGTGGAGTTTCAGGAGTAGAAAATTCCTGCTTTATTCCATGGTCTTTGCAGAACTCTTCCATGATCAAATTCTTGAACTCAGTGCCATTATCACTTCTTATGATCTTCACAGAATCTTTGACCAATTTATCTAGTTGCTTGACATGATCAATCAAGATAGATGCAGTTTCACTTTTTGTGTACAAGAAATACACCCATGTGTATCTGGTGAACTCATCCACTCTGACCGTAGCATATTTCTTCTTTGTAATAGACATTACATTCACTGGACCAAATAGATCAACATGTAGTAGGTGATAAGGCTCAAGAATTGATGATTCAGTCTTGGTCTTGAATGAAGATTTTATTTGTTTTGCCTTCTGACATGAATCATAAAGGCCATCAGGAGCAAATACTAATTTTGGCAGTCCTCTCACAAGATCTTTCTTGACTAGTTCATTTATATTGTTAAAAATTAAATGAGAGAGTTTCTTGTGCCAATCCCAGCTTTCTTCAATTGATGCTCTACTCAACAGACAGATTGCAGAACCATCAGTAGTTGTTGAAAGCTTGGCTTCATAAATGTTACAATGCCTCTATCCCTTAAGAACAACTTTTGCCTGTAGATTTTCTTACAACTTCACAGTGTTCTTCACAGAAATCCACATGATAACCTCTGTCACAGATTTGACTAACACTCAGCAGATTATGTTTAAGTCCTGAGACCAGAGCTACTTTTTCAATGATGACATTCCCAAGATTGATATTGCCATATCCCAGAGTTTTTCCCATATTTCCATCTTCATAAGAAATACTTGGGCCAGCTTTCTCCACAAAGTCTGATAGCAGGGCTTTATTTCCAGTCATATGTCCTGAACATCCACTGTCCAGAACTAGGATGTTCTTCCTGTTGCCCTGCAATCACAAAGACCACTAATGATTAGTTTTAGGGACCCAGAGTTTCTTGGATCCTTTGGCCTTATTAAGTTTGTTAACATTTGCAGCGGATTTAGCATCAGAGTTTATGTTAACAGTTTTGCATCAGAACTTACACTAGAAGGAATAATGATAACTTTCTTTACAGAAGGTTTTATTTGATAATAATCATAGTACAAACTATGATATTCCTTACAAGTATAAATAGAATGCCATAAACTACCACAATGAAAAAAGGATTTTGTGGCTTATATCTAACAGACTGACTCTTAACTCCTGACTTTGAGGGTAAGGAGTTTATGTTCTTATTCTTCCTGCAAAAAGAAGCCAGATGGTTAGAATTTCCACAATTATGACATGTTTTTCTAGGAGCATTAGGAACAGGCTTATAATTGTTACTTTTGTTCACACCTTCCTTTCCATTCCTATTTTTCCTAGGTGGCTTTACCTTGTTTACATTTTTACCCTGTTTCAGCTTATGCTTAAGCTGCTTCTTAGTCATTAAGCCTATGTTGACTTCAGTTGGCTTATCCTGTTTAGGTTTGTTAGAAGTTAATTTCTCCTTAACTTCTGATTTCTCAATATCAGTCTTTGCAGTTACAAACTTAACAGGATTTACCTTTGGTTTTTGTTTAACAACTATAGGCTCAGTTTCTAGAGTTCCCTTACTATTCTTATTATCTCCATAACCTAAGCCCTCTTTCCAGTTTCCACTACTAAGAATATCCTGAGTTGCTTTACCAGAGTTAGTCCAAGTCCTAATAATCTCTCTTTCCATTTCTAACTCAGTTTTTAGAGATTCATTTATTTTTAACACTTCATCCCTAACATAAAAGGCATCATCTCTATCTTTCTGAGTTTGATGGAACATGACTAACTCTTTTTCTAAATAATCATTCCTCTTTTTATAAGCAAGATTTTCAGAAGTTAATCTTTCAAATGTTAAATGTAACACCCCCAGATCCGGGGTCGGGGATCCGAGTCGTCACGGTCTTTCTTTCCACAATATCACTTCACTTAATTAATAAATAACCTTATGCTGTGACCCCACACTAACACACACCACAACCCGTTATAGTCTCAGAGATGAAATTTAAATAAGTACAAGTCTTTGAATCCACAATTTAAAAGTTATTACAACCCAAAATGATTACTTGATAAATTTACAGTTAATTGCCATTATCTGCCACAAGTTATAATTATACATAATTGATTCTCAAAAGTAGATGGTCTGATCTACAATAGATCTACCTCTGCAGCTATAGCAGCTACAACATCAACGGGAAGACACAGGACGCTTCCCACGCGCTTGCGCTGGGTCTGCTGGAGTCTGGCCATCTTTCCTAACTGTTGTTGTGTGATGAAGAAATAAAGCAAGGGTGAGCAGCAAGCCCACCAAAATAATATGTATAATGATTTACAATATATGAGCCTACTCATAATACTCATGAAAGTCTTGGTCAAAAGAAATGAACCAAGTTTGATATCTTAATGCGATAAAGTCGCAAAATATTCAGTATATATACATATATACTTTTCAAAATATTGGAAGTCCTCTTCCATGCATAATACACACAGAATTCCAGTGTATAACTGTATAAAAATATCGTTGCAAGGTGATCTCATATATCTAACCTTGTCTCAACGTTTTTCTGAAAATCTTTGTCATGCATAAGATAATCATTTACTAGATATAAGTTTAAAAGATGAAGTTACAAAATACTCCAATATACTTATATCTTTTCCAAATACTACTTGAACTACCACCATTCAAGTTATAATTAGTTTCCAAAGTTCATCACATAGACGAGACTACAAGATAATACTTGAATAGATTCAACCTTTAAAATATCATCAAAATAAAATGAAGTTATGAGATACTTCATTTGATGCAAACATTATTTTGAAAACTTGACCCTGCCAACACTCAACAATCGCCCAACCGTAGCCTTTCTATCGAAGTGCTTTGGGTAGTGTTGCAGAAATATCCAATTGGATGATGAACTCATTACGGGAGTTTACCGCGCCAGGAAGACCACTTACGATGATCAGTCGTAGTAGTACAACCCCACCATTTTCTACATGTAGAGGAGAACCTGTCGGATTTACTTGTCAACCGAACACTGAACTCCTAAGGAATGGACCGCCTTAGCGGAGCTTCCAGGCCATTTGGGCCAATATAATAAGGCTGGGCCGGCGCTACTCGACCACTTACGCCACTCCTAGTTCAGATGAAATCCATGACTCTGAAACGTAAAGCTCGTTTCCCCCTTTCCCCAAGTAGAAACTTGTTGATACGGCTCCACCAAGAAGTCGTACCTAGTTGGAAAGGAAAACTCACCGATATTTCCCAGGCGATGCCTGTTAATGGATTAACTTGTTCCAAGAATTTTACTTCCCGAATATTGGGTAAGTAATCAAAAACTTCTTTTACCAAGACAGCAACCTTGTTGCGAATATAAAACACACCACCGAGCCGGATCCCCCAGGTTTTGAGTGAGTATTTAAATCCCCTTTTTAAAAGGAAGATCTTAAATATAAAAATAGTTTTGGGATCCGCTCTAACTTTTGAAAATCATTTTAAAGACTCGAAAACACTTTAAAGAGTGTTTGGAGTAAAACTGATTTAATGAAGTAAATCAGTCCCCAGAATATTTAGAAAATGTCTGAATATTATTATTTAAATAATATTCCCATAAAAGATAATCTTTATAAAATAATTGAAGTAGAAGTATTAAAACTTATACTTGAAATGAATAGCAAATAATCAAAGATATACTTATACGAAAGTAATATCTTTATTTGAATAATCAAAAATAAGTTTGATTATCGACACCTTATTCTTTAATAAAATAAAAAATATATCTCAGCAAATAATCGGAGTCATAGATCCTCAAATGAATATTCAAATAATATTCAATAAATAAAATAAGTTGAGTCATAATACCTCGAATGAATATTATAAATAATATTCATTAAATAAAATAAAGGAGTCATACATCCTCAAATGAATATTCAAATAATATTCAATAAATAATGTAAAGGAGTCATACGCCTTCGAATAATATTTGAAATAATATTCAATAATAAAATAAAGTTAAAGTTATCGAATAAACCTTATTCGATTAATAGTTTTAAAAACTATATCCATATATATATATATAAATAAATATATATATATATATACTCGGGAACATCGACTCCCGGTTTAGAAATATGTTCACCTTTTATCCCCTATACTAAGGGTATACGCAACTACTTGCTTATTTCTAGCATAGGTATTATGCAACTATAAGCATTGAAATCAACAGATAGATAACCAGATTACGAAACAGACATGCATATATACCATATTAGCATGCTCCAATATATCGCAAAATTTGCTAATAACAATCATGCAATATCACAAGATAATGCATATACATATATTTACATCACAACAACAGTATAACGGGTAGAAAACTTGCCTGAGCGACTGGGGTTACGAATGGCTCGGGACGAGTCTGGTAACCTATAAACAACAAGTAAGTTGGAATTAAACCAAAATCACTTGTAAATCTATACTTTAACTAACTTAGACTCTATCGCTTGTTTTGCGCTCACTGATTCGCTTAAGCCACTCGGGTACCCTCGGCTCCACCATTTTTAATAATTTAACCTTTACGAGTTTTAAAGCGATTCCTTCGCGAGTGTCTTAACAACTGCCTAACACACTTACCATAAATGTTTCATACATTAATTAACCCTTTTTGGTCTTTAATCTATGTTTCAAAGTAAGGCGAGGGAAAAAGTTTCGTTCGCGAAACGCCGTTACTTGAAACGGTCGTTTCTCCTAAACCGTGCATCGGAATCGAACGAACTACATATCAAAACGAAGCTCGTAACATGAGCTATCTAATCATGGCAGTGGTCATAATCTAGCAGGGGGTTCTCGGGTCCTAATGTTATGCACGAAAACAGTCTAAAGAAAATCGGACGTTACGACGGCTATGTTTACGCGTTTTCCCAATTTTAAGCCATTCAAAACCAACCACAAACCAACCTCAAATCCAACATACAACCAACATCCATCCTTATCACATCATAACAACCCCAACCAATTCAATTTAATCATTCATACTTATGCCTAAGCTTAACTTTAATCATACTTAAGTTCTTTTAATCAAAACCACAACATTTACCATTCCATTTCACTACCATTCCAAATCCCAAACTCTAAATCACAACAACAAGCTACAATATCATCCTACTAATTAAAATCATCTTATAATACATAGGGATCTAGGGTTTGGAGATGGTATACCTTCCTTGAAGTGGTGGGAGGAGCTAGGAAGCCTTAAGAAGCTTTGAGAAGTCTTAGGAAAGCTTGGATCTTCAAGAAAAACAAGAAAAACTTCAAGTTAAAAACTTGAAAACACTATTCATAGTCTTGTTCTTTGATTAAATGAAGAAGATTGAGAAGGAATTAATGGCTTAAACTCATGATATAGCCCTAACTAAGCATGAAGATGATTAGGGAATTTACTCACCAATTTAGGAAGCTTGGATCTTGAATTTTTGAAATTTTTGCCCATTTGCAATAGTAAAAGCCGAGAGCATGATGAACCATGCCTTGGTTTCTTTTTGATTTTGATGAAAATGATTTTGCTTGGCTTGGTTGGCTTGGTTTTTGTGTTTGATTTAGTAAATTACCTAGTTGCCCTTGATTTTGTGTGGTTAAAAAGTCACCACATCTCCTTCCTTTCTTGTCATGCCTATGTCACCTTGCACATGTCATAATGCTCCCACTTGTCCACACCTTGTGGTTTGATGATGTCACAATCCCTGGCTTCTTGTACAAGCTTGTCTCTTGGTCACTTATTTGTTTTACGGTTCACTTATCTTTCGTTCTCGTTTATCGTTTGAGGGATCATACCCGGGATCTTATTACTTAGGTTCCCTTAACCTTTCTCAATATATTGTATTCCTTTTATGATCCTCTCTTATAATCCTTTAATTTAAATCCTTTTTATCCGGTTACCTTATACTCAATTCTCTCTGTATCTAGTGGATTTCCGGGAAAATCAAAGTGTTCAGAATTGGATTCTGACGATCTTTACATACACTTATATACCACATAGAGTACTAATAATATCCCATAAGATCAATAACAGAACCCCTACATAGCGTGGCATGAACAGTTTTCTCATTCAACAAAAACACTATTCATAAGGGTTTCAAAAATTTCCAAAAATTGGGGTTATTACAGTCTCCCCTCCTTAAAAGGATTCCGTCCCGGAATCAGATAGAAATAAATAGGGATACTTTCTTAGTATTGCACTTTCTAACTCTCAAGTCAATTTTCCCACATTGTGGTTCTACCACCAACTCTGCCTAGTTTGATAATCCTTCTCCTAAGCACTTGTTCCTTTTCACTCTATAACCCTTCCTGGTTGCTCCATATAGGTTACGTCGGGTTGCATATCTATGCGCTCATATGCCTCTATTTATCTGGCATCTGAATTACACTTCCTTAACATTGATACGTGAAACACGTTACGACCTGCTACATGTTCGGGGTTAGGGCTAACTCATATGCTAACTTCCCAAACGTCTTAATATATCCAAGGGTCCAACAAATTGTAGACTTAGCTTTCCTTTCTTTCCGAACCTCATCAATCCTTTCCAAGGGATACCTATAACATTACTAGGTCCCCTATTTCATACTCTTTATCCTTTCGTGTCAAATCAACATACTTATCATGTCCATCTTGGGCTACTACCAGCCGTCCTCTGATTAGATCTATCATATCCTTGGTCCTTTGGACTACTGCGGGTCCGAGCATCTTGCGCTCTACAACTTCATCCTAACATAAGGGAGATCGACATTGTCTTCCCTCAAGGATCTCATAAGGCGACACCTCGATACTGACATATGATCTATTGTCGTAAGAAAACTCAACCCGTGTTAAGTGATCATTCCAATTTCTTTCAAGTCTATTGCACCGACTCTCATTATAGCTATTAGAGCTTTTGCTTCTCACTACCCATCCTTTTTCCCAGTTCGTAGTCGCTACTATCTTCCGTTCCTAATATTATACTGGTTATACTTTTGCTCGTTAGCGTTCTATAACCTTTTAATAACCACGTCAACCTTAGTATTACGAATGTGTTCCCATTCTGAATACCACCATAACTTTATTACTCCTTTTTCAGTTGTTTCCATTTCCCAAAATTTGATCAATCAAATAGAAGTAAAGGAATTTGTTGAGAGATCACTATGATCATGAACACTTGTTATATCGCATAGTTAGTACAGAAGGTGGCCAGCCTTTAGTACTTGACAAGCAATTAAACAATAGCTGGTATCCTACTCGGCTTCTATCACACAGATAGATAGTCATTCGGCAATACCTCCCCTTCTGGAAGGGTTGTTCTTCTCAGCTTACATGAAATGAAAAGAAGAGAAAATAACGAATTGAAGAGAATTGTATATTCATAAAAAAAAATTTATTGCCATAAAATATCTGGCTTGGAATCTACCTCTGAACTATAGAGGTTTTTTATAGAAGAACAAAACATATATGTATTTATATCAACATCAAGTATTATAGCATCGCATTTCACGTGCCTAAATATTTTCGCTATCCCGTCCATCATTCTATGGACCCATGCTCTTCCTCGAGCTTATACACAATTACCTTTGAAACTCCCTCGACATCGAAAATCGAATCTGGGATCTCATTCTAGACATCATCGTTACTTGAATTCTATGCTTGCACCGCAACCTTCCTCGTATAATAATACGACTTTCTATTGATAAGAAAGAATAATAATTCACTAGGTAGATACTCTACTTAATTAGTCTATCAATGATAACTTATACACTACCACTACCCGATTAGTGGTACTCAATCTCAACACCCATTCCAATACAACTCTCACGGTTGTAATCAGCTCATTACTCGCAGAATCATTGCTGCCTTACTATGGTCCACCACTGACCTACTGTAGTCATTCATTTTCCATGAAGTCTTAATAACTAACCATACGGAGTCCATACATCTCGTATCTAATTCTCCTAAGTAGTTAACATAACCACCAATCACAATTCATGAAGAACACTCCAAACTCTGACGTACTTTCATGACATGAAGCAGATAAAAGTGCAGAAGAGTTTCAATCAAAGCAACGATAGCAGGTTAATACCATTCTTAATCATACGCCCTAAATAGAAGAATTAACTCAAGGGTTCATCTAGTCCTTTTTGAAACATGGTCCTGGATTATTCTCAAGATAGGACCTTCTAAGATAGATAGCCCTATCATGGCGATTACACGAATTAAACCTTTACCAACTACTATTACGGTTGGGTATTGCACAGTCATCAGAAGGAATGTCAATCTTCCAAACCATAATACAACCTTCACAGTTTTAACCATCATCACTGTATTCTTTTGGCACACGCGCCTATAATTATCCACTTACCTTTAAAGTGTCGGCCACCTCTTTGGCCTTTCCTGATAGTAAAATTTCCTTACAGCCAATGTCATTTTAACCACCTCCAAATAAATTTTCTACCTTATTTCCGATCACTGCTTGAGTGAAGATGTTTTCCTTAAAATCAGATGGGAAAAAATATCACCATTTTTCCATAAGTTATTGCCTCATTCTTTAGAGGCTAATCACTGTCAAGACTGACTCTCAATCATACTTAGAACATTTTTTTTTTAAGTCCTAATTGCCCTGAACAATTTCGACCATTACTGGTTCGATCCATACTTTCTCGTGGTTTACACGTGCCCCACTTGGCATCATTATAATTACGTCATATTTCCTTTATCCACATTTCTATTCTTGAGAATTTTGAATATTACCTTTTTCCTTATAAAACCTCTAAGGTTATCCTTCAATCGTTCCTCCTGTATTCCCTATATACAGGGCATATCAAAATACCATTTACTAATACTAGAACCATTGTCTATTTACTTCTGAAAAATTTCTCCACTGATCCTTAAAGATTATTATTACCTTAATCCTTTCCAATTCATACTGTCAAAACTCATACTATCCCTATTAAGGGTGAAATGCCAACCTTTATGCATTCCCCTAGGATTCGTTTTAAGTTACCGCTGTTCTATCCTTAATTCCACCTTTAAAAAGGTACAAGCATCCTTCCATGGATAAATAAAGTCATATATCCCTGATAAGTGTATCTTATTCAATCAGTTCCACCTCGATAGTCTATACCGAATTTCACAATAGCATCCTTATTCAAGTTAAGGTCAATCCACATGGCCTCCAAAAGATAAAAATGGTTATCCGCTTTTCTTTCCTGATTTGGTAATGATCACATGGATGATCTGGAAGATATTGGTCGTGTTCAACGTGAACTTCTTCTTAATAAATCCTTATTTACTTTTGTTGTTTATCTCAACAGTCATCTCAATGTTGGGATATCTTTCATACCTGGCGTCTCCCTTCCTGGGTATCAAGCCACCGGTCTTACACTTCACATTCTTGAAGGTCACTTCCTTCATCCAATTTTTTTAATTTCTTACTTCCTTGTCTCCTCAGTCTATTCGCGTCTCATTATTTATCCTTCGAATTATCTCAAGGTTTCCTCAAATCCTCCCAACTTACAGGGGATAAAATGTACATAACTCGTATGCCTTCAACCATCAACTTTAACTCATGGTGAATCACCCTCATCCTGACGATCATATAATTTTCTATTTCTATTAATATGAGTCTTTAGGGTTTCCCCATACCCAACTCCCTTATCATTCCTCAAACTCTGTTGCCTTTATATTCCTTTCCACTTCAATTTCTTTTTATTTTCCTTTCTCTTATCATTATTTCATGAACCAACACAACATAAGCATTGATTTCAAACATCCCGTCATTCTGGATTCGTGTCCTCAGAACGAATCTTGACAACTTTTACATCTTAGATTCATAATTCATCATACTCTTCTGCCTTTGTTCTGGCTCTAAAGCTTTTACACTATCTCCTTATCTTTGGGAATTACTTTCCCGAAAACAATTGACTGAACTTAAATCAGTTTATTATAATCTCTTACTCCGTGCCTTCCTTGGTCTTTCACCAGCGGGTGGTCTCTCTCTTAGGAGGGTAAGTGACAAAAACAGTCTTTTGTGATTTGTCAATCATTCAGAATCTCAAATGATTCCTCTATTTCCTTTAGCCAGGCTCTTGCCTCGACTAGGTCAACCTGTTCCTTGGAACTCTGAGAGCTTAACGATTTAAAGGTCATGAAAGAATTTCCTATCGCATTGTTTCCTCAAGGTGGTGGTTGGGGATAATAGTCTAAGTTCTTTTTAGACAGGTCCATGAATTGTCGTATAGGAGTACCGTCTCGGGTCTCCTTATCTCGCTCGACTTTTTGTTTCCTTAGTATGAAATGTTTCATCCTACTCCCCAAAATTGGGGTTATCTTATACATTAAAAACCTTGTTTTCCACTCTATTATATTATGGGTTCTTTCTTTCTTGATGGCAACCTCCCTGACTATCACATTCAGGGTTTGCCCTAAATCTTATTCCTCAAACTATGGCTCTCATCTAAGTTCTCATCCTTAAGCTCTTGAACTTTTGGAACCCAATTTCTGTAGGAACACCTCACTATCCCCTTATCATCTTTCTCGGTATTAATCTCATATTTATTTGTTGGCTCTCTGCCTTCATTCATCACCTTTACTGGCACAATATGTTCTTTTCCAATAATTCGGGCTGTATTGCTATCTCAAACAGCTTTTCGGTACCGGCTCCGGTTACCTTCACTACTATTTCCATTTTTTTCAAAATCTCTTATCAACTTTCCCAAAGACATTAACCTCTTGAGTCTCTCCTTTTTACTAAGGGCATCAGCCACCACATTGGCTTTCCCCGAATGATAAAGAATCTCCCAATCATAATTCTTGATTAGCTTTAACCGCCTCCTCGGGCATATGTTGAGCTCTTTCTGCGTGAAAATGCACTAGAGCTCCTATGGTTTGTGTAAATCCCGCAATTCTCTCCATACAAGTAGTGCCTCCAATCTTTGGGGTAAAACTATTGCCACGAGCCTAAGCTCATGGGCGGGGATATCGAATTTCATATTACCTTAATTGTCTTGACATGTACGCGATTACCTTACCGTGCTGCATAAGCACGCACCCTAAGCCCTTGTGCGAAGCGTCACCACACTTCACAAAATCTCCTTTTCCATCCGGCAATGCCAGCATAGGGGCCATCACCAACCTCTGCTTCAGTTCTTAAAAGCTGTTCTCGCATTTCTCTGTCTATTCGAACTTCTCAGTCTTATGAGTAAGCCGCGTTAAAGGGGCTACTATCTTTACAAACTTGAACGAACCTCCGGTAGTGACCGGCCAATCCTACCTCTGGGAGTCGACCAAACCATGGTCATCAATTCATCAGTGGCCCTTTATTCATTCTTGTCAGGATCCTCCACGGGATCCTCCTCAGCAACAATCCCTTCTAGGACAACATCCTCAACCGCTACATCCTCAATATCAACATCATCCGGTCCTGCATTAGGACACTCTATCGGATCCACAATCCGATCTCCAATTAGTAATAAACATCATCGCGCTGTTGCTCCTCAACCTCAGGGTTCGGAGTCCCGCTACCATATACGATAACGAACTACGCTTCTATCGCTACATTTATAAGGGTTCCCATAAGGGTTTTAACTGTCAGTGCTACGTTAGGTAGCCCGACTATGAACTTGGCAAGAGTTCTTATTATCTTAGTTAACTTATTATCTTAACGTCCCATCATCTCTGAGGTTTATAACGCTTAGCTCTGATACCATTTCTGTAACACCCCCAGATCCGGGGTCGGGGATCCGAGTCGTCACGGTCTTTCTTTCCACAATATCACTTCACTTAATTAATAAATAACCTTATGCTGTGACCCCACACTAACACACACCACAACCCGTTATAGTCTCAGAGATGAAATTTAAATAAGTACAAGTCTTTGAATCCATAATTTAAAAGTTATTACAACCCAAAATGATTACTTGATAAATTTACAGTTAATTGCCATTATCTGCCACAAGTTATAATTATACATAATTGATTCTCAAAAGTAGATGGTCTGATCTACAATAGATCTACCTCTGCAGCTATAGCAGCTACAACATCAACGGGAAGACACAGGACGCTTCCCACGCGCTTGCGCTGGGTCTGCTGGAGTCTGGCCATCTTTCCTAACTGTTGTTGTGTGATGAAGAAATAAAGCAAGGGTGAGCAGCAAGCCCACCAAAATAATATGTATAATGATTTACAATATATGAGCCTACTCATAATACTCATGAAAGTCTTGGTCAAAAGAAATGAACCAAGTTTGATATCTTAATGCGATAAAGTCGCAAAATATTCAGTATATATACATATATACTTTTCAAAATATTGGAAGTCCTCTTCCATGCATAATACACACAGAATTCCAGTGTATAACTGTATAAAAATATCGTTGCAAGGTGATCTCATATATCTAACCTTGTCTCAACGTTTTTCTGAAAATCTTTGTCATGCATAAGATAATCATTTACTAGATATAAGTTTAAAAGATGAAGTTACAAAATACTCCAATATACTTATATCTTTTCCAAATACTACTTGAACTACCACCATTCAAGTTATAATTAGTTTCCAAAGTTCATCACATAGACGAGACTACAAGATAATACTTGAATAGATTCAACCTTTAAAATATCATCAAAATAAAATGAAGTTATGAGATACTTCATTTGATGCAAACATTATTTTGAAAACTTGACCCTGCCAACACTCAACAATCGCCCAACCGTAGCCTTTCTATCGAAGTGCTTTGGGTAGTGTTGCAGAAATATCCAATTGGATGATGAACTCATTACGGGAGTTTACCGCGTCAGGAAGACCACTTACGATGATCAGTCGTAGTAGTACAACCCCACCATTTTCTACATGTAGAGGAGAACCTGTCGGATTTACTTGTCAACCGAACACTGAACTCCTAAGGAATGGACCGCCTTAGCGGAGCTTCCAGGCCATTTGGGCCAATATAATAAGGCTGGGCCGGCGCTACTCGACCACTTACGCCACTCCTAGTTCAGATGAAATCCATGACTCTGAAACGTAAAGCTCGTTTCCCCCTTTCCCCAAGTAGAAACTTGTTGATACGGCTCCACCAAGAAGTCGTACCTAGTTGGAAAGGAAAACTCACCGATATTTCCCAGGCGATGCCTGTTAATGGATTAACTTGTTCCAAGAATTTTACTTCCCGAATATTGGGTAAGTAATCAAAAACTTCTTTTACCAAGACAGCAACCTTGTTGCGAATATAAAACACACCACCGAGCCGGATCCCCCAGGTTTTGAGCGAGTATTTAAATCCCCTTTTTAAAAGGAAGATCTTAAATATAAAAATAGTTTTGGGATCCGCTCTAACTTTTGAAAATCATTTTAAAGACTCGAAAACACTTTAAAGAGTGTTTGGAGTAAAACTGATTTAATGAAGTAAATCAGTCCCCAGAATATTTAGAAAATGTCTGAATATTATTATTTAAATAATATTCCCATAAAAGATAATCTTTATAAAATAATTGAAGTAGAAGTATTAAAACTTATACTTGAAATGAATAGCAAATAATCAAAGATATACTTATACGAAAGTAATATCTTTATTTGAATAATCAAAAATAAGTTTGATTATCGACACCTTATTCTTTAATAAAATAAAAAATATATCTCAGCAAATAATCGGAGTCATATATCCTCAAATGAATATTCAAATAATATTCAATAAATAAAATAAGTTGAGTCATAATACCTCGAATGAATATTATAAATAATATTCATTAAATAAAATAAAGGAGTCATACATCCTCAAATGAATATTCAAATAATATTCAATAAATAATGTAAAGGAGTCATACGCCTTCGAATAATATTTGAAATAATATTCAATAATAAAATAAAGTTAAAGTTATCGAATAAACCTTATTCGATTAATAGTTTTAAAAACTATATCCATATATATATATATATATAAATAAATATATATATATATACTCGGGAACATCGACTCCCGGTTTAGAAATATGTTCACCTTTTATCCCCTATACTAAGGGTATACGCAACTACTTGCTTATTTCTAGCATAGGTATTATGCAACTATAAGCATTGAAATCAACAGATAGATAACCAGATTACGAAACAGACATGCATATATACCATATTAGCATGCTCCAATATATCGCAAAATTTTCTAATAACAATCATGCAATATCACAAGATAATGCATATACATATATTTACATCACAACAACAGTATAACGGGTAGAAAACTTGCCTGAGCGACTGGGGTTACGAATGGCTCGGGACGAGTCTGGTAACCTATAAACAACAAGTAAGTTGGAATTAAACCAAAATCACTTGTAAATCTATACTTTAACTAACTTAGACTATATCGCTTGTTTTGCGCTCACTGATTCGCTTAAGCCACTCGGGTACCCTCGGCTCCACCATTTTTAATAATTTAACCTTTACGAGTTTTAAAGCGATTCCTTCGCGAGTGTCTTAACAACTGCCTAACACACTTACCATAAATGTTTCATACATTAATTAACCCTTTTTGGTCTTTAATCTATGTTTCAAAGTAAGGCGAGGGAAAAAGTTTCGTTCGCGAAACGCCGTTACTTGAAACGGTCGTTTCTCCTAAACCGTGCATCGGAATCGAACGAACTACATATCAAAACGAAGCTCGTAACATGAGCTATCTAATCATGGCAGTGGTCATAATCTAGCATGGGGTTCTCGGGTCCTAATGTTATGCACGAAAACAGTCTAAAGAAAATCGGACGTTACGACGGCTATGTTTACGCGTTTTCCCAATTTTAAGCCATTCAAAACCAACCACAAACCAACCTCAAATCCAACATACAACCAACATCCATCCTTATCACATCATAACAACCCCAACCAATTCAATTTAATCATTCATACTTATGCCTAAGCTTAACTTTAATCATACTTAAGTTCTTTTAATCAAAACCACAACATTTACCATTCCATTTCACTACCATTCCAAATCCCAAACTCTAAATCACAACAACAAGCTACAATATCATCCTACTAATTAAAATCATCTTATAATACATAGGGATCTATGGTTTGGAGATGGTATACCTTCCTTGAAGTGGTGGGAGGAGCTAGGAAGCCTTAAGAAGCTTTGAGAAGTCTTAGGAAAGCTTGGATCTTCAAGAAAAACAAGAAAAACTTCAAGTTAAAAACTTGAAAACACTATTCATAGTCTTCTTCTTTGATTAAATGAAGAAGATTGAGAAGGAATTAATGGCTTAAACTCATGATATAGCCCTAACTAATCATGAAGATGATTAGGGAATTTACTCACCAATTTAGGAAGCTTGGATCTTGAATTTTTGAAATTTTTGCCCATTTGCAATAGTAAAAGCCGAGAGCATGATGAACCATGCCTTGGTTTCTTTTTGATTTTGATGAAAATGATTTTGCTTGGCTTGGTTGGCTTGGTTTTTGTGTTTGATTTAGTAAATTACCTAGTTGCCCTTGATTTTGTGTGGTTAAAAAGTCACCACATCTCCTTCCTTTCTTGTCATGCCTATGTCACCTTGCACATGTCATAATGCTCCCACTTGTCCACACCTTGTGGTTTGATGATGTCACAATCCCTGGCTTCTTGTACAAGCTTGTCTCTTGGTCACTTATTTGTTTTACGGTTCAATTATCTTTCGTTCTCATTTATCGTTTGAGGGATCATACCCGGGATCTTATTACTTAGGTTCCCTTAACCTTTCTCAATATATTGTATTCCTTTTATGATCCTCTCTTATAATCCTTTAATTTAAATCCTTTTTATCCGGTTACCTTATACTCAATTCTCTCTGTATCTAGTGGATTTCCGGGAAAATCAAAGTGTTCAGAATTGGATTCTGACGATCTTTACATACACTTATATACCACATAGAGTACTAATAATATCCCATAAGATCAATAACAGAACCCCTACATAGCGTGGCATGAACAGTTTTCTCATTCAGCAAAAACACTATTCATAAGGGTTTCAAAAATTTCCAAAAATTGGGGTTATTACATTAAAGTTTGATCTTTATAACTAATGAATATGGTTTTAAGATATCTTCTCAACTCAGTAATATCATCATTATGAAAGGCATAAGTAGTTTGAGGTACCTTTAAGTCAGCAGTATCAGAACTGCTATCAGCATTTGCCATCAAGGCATAGTTTTCCTTATTCTCAGAATCTGAAGCATCTGAGCAGCTTTTCTTCTTTGTGACAAGAACCTTGCCTTTGCCACTCTTCCCTTTTCTGCAATCAGGAGATATGTGGCCTTTCTCACCACAGTTGTAGCATTTAACATTTGAGTAATCTCCTCTGTCGCACTTTCCTCCTTTGCCTTCAGATTTTCTGAAAACTTTCTTATCAGAACTTGCACCTTTCCTGGAAAACTTCTTTCCTCTCCTGAATTTACTGTATGCAATCTTTGTGATTCCTTTCACCATAAGAGCACACAGCTTCATCAATTCTTCATCAGGGTCCATCTCAGGTATACTTTCCGTTTCTGAGTCATCATCACTATCAGAACTTGATGACTCAGTATCAGACTTTGTGATGAGAGCCTTTCCCTTGCCTTTCTTTGAGGCAACAACTTTGGGACTTTCCTCCTCAGCCACAAATGCAACTGTCCTTGACTTTCTTCCATTCCTCTTGCTTCTTTGTTCCATCTCAATTTCATGAGTCTTGAGCATCCCATAAATTTCATCAAGAATTGTTTCATCAAGATTATAGTTGTCTCTTATTATTGTGGCCTTCAAATCCCATCTTTCAGGAAGAGCTAACAGGAATTTAAGATTTGAATCTTCAATATCATACTATTTGTCAACTAGTGACAAATCATTCAAGAGTTTGACAAATCTTTCATATAAATCAGTTAATGACTCATCAGGCTTTGAGTCAAAGTGCTCATACTCTTGAGTGAGTATAGTCTTCATGTTCTTCTTGATTGAATCAGTTCCCTGACACCTTGTTTCCAAAGAATCCCATATCTCTTTTGCAGTCTTGCATTAAATTACCCTGTTTGACATGACATTATCAATGGCACTATGCAGCAAGTGTCTTACCTTTGCATCCTTTGCAATCGATGAGATATCTTCAGCAGTGTAATCACTTTTCTCCTTTGGTACAGACTTTGCTGGCTGACCTGCAACTTCCACAGAGAGTTTGGTTGGCATATATGGTCCTTCATTAATCATGTCGAGATATTCTGGAAAGTGAAGATGGCTATGTTTCTGGAAGCTACAGGTCCAGAATATCTCGACAGGATTAATGAAGGACCATATATGCCAACCAAACTCTCTGTGGAAGTTGCAGGTCAGCCAGCAAAGTCTGTACCAAAGGAGAAGAGTGATTACAATGCTGAAGATATCGCTTCAATTGCTAAGGATGCGAAGGTATGACATTTCCTGCATAGTGCAATTGATAATGTAATGTCAAACAGGGTAATTAACTGCAAGACTGCAAAGGAGATATGGGATGCCTTGGAAACAAGATGTCACGGAACTGATTCGATCAAGAAGAACAAGAAGACAATACTCACTCAAGAGTATGAACACTTTAACTCAAAGCCATATGAGTCATTGACTGATTTATATGACAGATTTGTCAAGCTCTTGAATGATTTGCCACTGGTTGATAAGGAGTATGATCTTGAAGATTCAAACCTTAAATTCCTGTTAGCTCTTCCTGAAAGCTAGGATTTGAAGGCAACAACTATAAGAGACAACTATAATCTTGATGAAACGACTCTTGATGAAATTTATGGGATGATCAAGACTCATGAAATTGAGATGGAACAAAGAAGCAAGAGGAAAGGAGGAAAGTCAAGGACAGTTGCTCTTAAGGCTGAAGAAGAATCTCCCAAGGCAGCTACCTCAAGGAAAGGCAGGGGTAAAGCTCTCTTCACAAAGTCTGATATTGAGTCATCAAGTTCTGATAGTGATGATGACTCAGAAACTGAAAGCTTGCCTGAGACGGATGCTGAAGAAGAGATGATGAAGCTGTGTGCTTTTATGATGAAAGGAATCACGAAGATTGCATACAGGAAGTTTAGGAAGGGAAAGAAGTTTTCCAGGAGAGGTGCAAGTTCTGATAAGAAGAATTTCAGAAAAACTGAAGGCAAAGGAGGAAAGTCTGACAGAGGAGATTATACAAATGCCAAATGCTACAACTGTGGTGAAAAAGGCTACATATCTCCTGATTATAAGAAAGTGAAGAGTGACAAAGGCAAAGCTCTTGTCATAAAGAAGAAAAGCTGGAAAGACACCTCAGATTCTGAAAGTGAGGAGAATTATGCCTTGATGGTAAATGCTGATATGGCAAGTGCTGAAAGCAGTTCTGAAGTTGCTGAGTTAAAGGTACCTCAAACTACTTATGCCTTTCATACTGATGATATTAATGAATTGAGAAGATATCTTAAAACCATGTTCATTAGCTATAGAGACCAAACTTTAACATGTGAAAGATTAACTTCTGAAAATCTTGCTTGTAAAAAGAGGAATGATTATTTAGAAAAAGAGTTAGTCATGTTCCATCAAACTCAGAAAGATAGAGATGATGCTTTCTATGTTAGGGATGAAGTACTTAAAATGAATGAATCTCTAAAAGCTAAGTTAGAAAAGGAAAGAGAGATTATCAGGACTTGGACTAACTCTGGCAGAACAACTCAGAATTTGTTAAGTAGTGAAAACTGGAAAGAGGGCTTAGGTTATGGAGATGATAATAATGATAAAGGAACTGTAGATATTAAGCCTATAGTTGTTAAACAAAAGCCAAAGTTAAAACCTGTTAAGTTTGTAGCTGTAAAGTCTGATACTGAGAAATCAGAAGTTAAAAAGGAATTAACTTCTGACAAACTAAAACAGGAAAAGACAACTGAAGTAAACGTAGGCTTAATGACAAAGAAGCAGCTTAAGAGCTGAAAGATGTTAAGAATGCAAACAAGGTAAAATCACCTAGGAAAAATAGGAATGGAAAGGAAGGTGTGAATAAAAGCAATGATTATAAGCATGTTCCTGATGCTCCTAGAAAAACGTGTCATAACTATGGAAGTTCTAACCATCTGGCTTCTTTTTGCAGGAAGAATAAGAACATAAACTCTTTACCTTCAAAGTCAGGAGTTAAGAGTAAGTCTGTTAGATATAAGCCACAAAATTCTTGTTTTCATTGTGGTAGTTTATGGCATTCCATTTATACTTGTAAGGAATATTATAGTCTGTACTATGATTATTATCAAATAAAACCTTCTTTAAAGAAAGTTAGCATTGTTCCTTCTAGTGTAAGTTCTGATTCAAAGTCTAATAGTGTAAATTCTGATAAGAAAAATGTTAACATAAACTCTGATGCTAAATCCCCTGCAAATGTTAACAAACTTAATAAGGCCAAAGGATCCAAGCAAGTCTGGGTCCTGAAAACTAATAATTAGTGGTCTTTGTGATTGCAGGGCAACAGGAAAAACATCCTAGTTCTGAATAGTGGATGTTAAAGACATATGACTGGAAATAAAGCCCTGCTATCAGACTTTGTGAAGAAGGCTGGCCCAAGTGTTTCTTATGGAGGTGGCAACATTGGAAAAACATTGGGATATGGCAATATCAAACTTGGGAATGTCATCATTAAAGAAGTAGCTCTAGTCTCAGGACTTAAACACAATCTGCTGAGTGTTAGTCAAATCTGTGACAGAGGTTATCATGTGGATTTCTTTGAAGAACACTGTGAAGTTGTAAGTAAATCTACAGGCAAAGTTGTTTTGAAAGGATACAGGCGTGGTAACATTTATGAAGCCAAGATTTCAACAAGTACTGATGATTCTGCAGTCTGTCTGATTAGTAGAGCATCAATTGAAGAAAGCTAGAACTGGCCCAATAAACTCTCTCATTTAAATTTCAACAATATAAATGAATTAGTCAAGAAAGATCTTGTGAAAGGACTGCCAAAGTCAGTATTTACTCCTGATGGCCTTTGTGATTCTTGTCAGAAGGATAAACAAAGGAAATCTTCATTCAAGAGAAAGACTGAATCATCAATTCTTGAGCCTTATCACCTACTACATGTTGATCTATTTGGTCCTGTAAATATCATGTCTATTGCAAAGAAGAAATATGCTATGGTCATAGTGGATGAGTTCACCAGATACACATGGGTGTATTTCTTGCACACAAAAAATGAAACTGTATCTATCTTGATTGATCATGTCAGGCAACTGGATAAATTGGTTATAGATTCTGTGAAGATTATAAGAAGTGATAATGGCACTGAGTTCAAGAATTTGATAATGGAAGAGTTCTGCAAAAACCATGGAATCAAGCAGGAATTTTCTGCTCCTGGAACTCCACAGCAAAATGGAGTTGTTGAAAGAAAGAAAAGAACTCTTATTGAAGCTGCACGAACTATGCTTGATGAAGCAAAGCTTCCAACCTATTTCTGGGCTGAAGCTGTGCAGACTGCTTGTTTTACTCAAAATGTAACACTCATTAACAAGCATGGAAAGACACCATATGAGATGGTGAAGAAAAAGAAGCCAAATCTGAAATATTTTCATGTATTTGGATGCAAGTGTTTTGTTCCTAAGACTCTTCCTGAACAGCTATCGAAATTTGATCTAAAAGCTGATGAAAGAATCTTTGTTGGATATCCACTTTCAACAAAAGCCTTCAGAGTCTTTAACTTGAGAACAAGGGTGGTCATAGAATCTATCAATGTCTCCTTTGATGATAAGAAAATTACTGGACTTGAAGATTTCAATGATCATGATTAGCTGAGATTTGAAAATGAAGACTTAAATTCTGATACTGAAAATCCTGACAGTCTAAATTCTAATATTGCAAACTCTGATGGATTAAGCTCTGATGTTATTGAAACTGTGGTGACTACGCCAAAGGAAGATGCAGCTATGCAGGGGGAGCATACTAAAGATGCAACCACATCTCAAGAAGCATTAGAACATACAACTGGCTCTTCAAGTTCCGATTCATCAAGTTCTGATAAGCCAAGTTCTGATAATTCTGAAAATTTAAATAATGAAGGATCCAACTTAGAGAGCATAGTTTCAGGGGGAGCATCAGAAGATTTTGATGAAGATGGCATGGATCATGGGGGAGCATTCAGTTCTAGAGAAAACCTTCCATCTGCAAGGAAATGGACTATAGCACATACACCTGACTTAATAATTGGAAATCCTGATGCAGGTGTTAGAACTAGAACAGCTACTTCAAGTGAATGTCTTTACAATTCTTTTCTTCTCAGACTAAACCAAAGAAAGTGGAAGAAGCTCTTCAAGATGTTGATTGGGTGCATGCAATGTAGGAAGAGTTAAATGAATTTGAAAGAAACAAAGTCTGGACCCTAGTGCCAAGACCAAAGAACAGATCTGTTGTTGGTACAAAGTGGGTATTCAGAAACAAAACTGATAGTGATGGCATAATTACAAGGAATAAAGCAAGGTTGGTTGCAAAAGGATATTCTTAATAGGAGGGAATTGATTATGATGAAACATTTGCACCAGTTGCTAGATTGGAAGCCATAAGGATATTATTGGTTTATGCTGCTCACAAAAAGTTTAATGTCTTTTAAATGGATGTGAAAAGTGCTTTTCTCAATGGAGAATTGGAGGAGGAAGTATATGTTGAACAACCTCCAGGCTTTGTCGATCCCAAATATCCAAATCATGTCTACAGGCTTGATAAAGCACTTTATGGCCTTAAGCAAGCTCCTAGAGCATGGTATGAGACTTTAGCTCAGTTTCTTCTGGAAAGTGGATTTAACAGAGGCACTATAGATAAAACACTGTTCTACCTCAACCATGGAAATGACTTACTTCTGGTTCAGATTTATGTTGATGATATCATCTTTGGTTCTACAAATGACAGACTTTGCTAAAAGTTTGCCAAACTGATGCAGTCAAGATATCAAATGGGTATGATGGGAGAACCTAGCTATTTTCTGGGCCTTCAAGTCAAGAAGAATGAAGAAGGCACTTTTATTTGTCAAACCAAGTACACCAGAAACTTGCTGAAGAAATTTGGAATGCAAGATTGTTCAAGTGCATCCACTCCCATGGCCACTGTAACAAAACTGGATAAGGATACTGGTAAATCAGTAGATATTACTGATTACAGAGGTATGATTGGCTCTCTACTCTATCTAACTGCTAGTAGACCTGATATCATGTATGCTACCTGTCTTTGTGCAAGATTTTAAGCAGATCCAAGAGAACCTCACTTAACAGCTGTGAAAAGAATATTCAAGTATCTTAAGGGAACAGCTGATTTGGGTTTGTGGTATCCCAGAGAATCAGATTTTAAACTAATAGGTTACTCAGATGCAGATTTTACAGGTTGCAAAATTGACAGGATAAGCACAAGTGGAAGCTGCCAATTTCTTGGAGGCAGATTGGTTTCTTGGTTTAGCAAGAAACAAAATTCAATTTCCACATCAACTGCAGAAGTAGAATACATTGCTGTAGGAAGCTGTTGTGCACAGATTCTTTGGATGAAGAATCAGTTACTGGATTATGGGTTAACATATTTTAAAATCCCTATTTATTGTGATAATCAAAGTGCTATTTCTATGACAGGTAATCCAGTTCAACACTCAATGACAAAGCATATCAGCATTAGGTACCACTTCATAAGGGAACATGTGGATGAAGGTACAGTGGAATTGCACTTTGTTCCTAGCAGATATCTTCACAAAACCACTGTGTGAAGCTACTTTTACAAGATTGGTAAATGAACTTGGAATGGTTTCAGGTTCTTTCTCTAAATCTGCTTAGTTTTCTTATGATACATCAGATTTTATGATCAGTATTTACAGATATTACTCTCTTTGTGTATTCTGCACCTAATTGAAAATTGCTTAAGTACTGATTGTTGTCTGATGTGAATTTCTAAACTTAGATAGTGAAATGACTGTTTCTGTGACTATTCAATCCTATGAGGATAACTGTGCTAGATGCTGACCTAGTAATCTTTAACATACTAGAGATCCCATGTTAGAAGTAATTATTAATGTGGAAATCTATTGACACAAGCAAATTCTGATATTGAGCTTAGTCACGTTTACTTTGTGTATCTTATTACTAAGTCCAAAACTAGAATAATACTTCTCATCTGTTAAGTTCTGATGTTAGTAAATCTGCTGAATGTACTAAGTGTTGATAAACCTCACTTATCAAAAGAAAAAGAAAAAGAAAAGGGAATAAAAATTAGGTACTCCTTTGAGATCTAGAGTAAAAATGTGGAAGGGACGACCCAAGTGCATTGCTGGTATTAAGTAATATGCATTAGAAAAGCAAATAATTATTTTTCTTGGTGACTTTTCACACTCTATGATTACTGGAGAAATACTCTGATAATAGCATAAATTCTGATAAGCAGTCGTGACTCACTTACACTGAGAAGCCACTGTAAAATGGAATTTCAAAAGATGCATAAAATAAGCACAAACCAGTTGAGGTGGACTCATGCATGATCTCATTCAATAGTAGGCTTCAGAATAATGACAGATTTTAAGTAAAGTTCTTAGTTATGCCTTATTTCTAAGATGTCCTGAAGTGAATCAGACTTTACTCTTTGTCTGATATTTCGCTTAATGCACACACTTACACTCCATATGAATGATGAAATTTACTGTGGCGATCAATGTTGTTTTCGATGAACAGTTTATATGACAGATTGCATAAATTCTGAGGACAGATTCTGATGGAAGTTCTGATGATTAAGTTCTGAAGAACCGAAATCAGAATTTGTGTGAAGAATTACAGAAATAGGCATTCAACTTTTCGAGTTAAGAAATCATGTTCTGATGACTGTTAAGTTCTGATATAAGTCTAAGTGCTGATATTAAATTCTGATTCTTTACTTGACTTATTTTTGGTTAAAATCTGAAACAGTCTTATTTTAAATCAGAAAACTACAACTTAGCTCTAAACTATGATACTTTCTCTCTCACCATGAGCTGTCCAGAGTGGTAGCAAGAATGGCATGTTACTGCTATTCCTGATAATGTTTGGGACTCTGTTCCCCAAGAGGTTTTGACAGACCTCTTGTTCTTCTATATGGATTACATCGCCATGTTGAGCGATTGGAAGAAGCACGACTGTAAGCTCTTCGACAGCAGGAGCGAATCATTCGTCTCGCTGTTCTGTTTGTAGAGAGTAGGAAGAAGAAATAGGCCTTGTAGCTTAGGACACTCTTGTAATCTTGTGCTGTAATTTCAATTTTATGAATGTATTCTCTTAATATATTAATGGAATTTTTATATTTTTGCAAGATGTTGTCTCTGAGTTGTTTGAAATTCTGATACATTTTTAAATCCTGATTTATCCATATTCTGATGAACATTTTATTACTGATATAAATCAAGTTTTGATTCTGACGTGGCAGTACCTGATTCCTTGATTTATTTATTTTTGGTCATTCTCTCACCTGATGTATTTTTACAGAATATTGGTTTCGTAGTAAAAATGATTTAATAAGTGGGAACAGTTTAAATTTTAAATTAAAACTAAATTACCTTGATTAATGGGATTACTTGGTAAGTAGAACGGTTTTTTCTTGAAAAATTGCATGTGATAAATAATGATTACTGTTTTCCTGTGCCCATTAATTATTCTTTACTGCTGCATGTCTGACAGGTGTCCAACGGTTACTTTTTCTATCGTGTATAAGTAAACGAGAGAGAAGATTGTAAAATCTTTTATTTACTTTCACACTTTATCTTTCTTTACTTCTATTATCTCTCATCTCCTGACGTTGTTTTTCATACATACATTTTATCAAACACCTTACAGGCAACCTTAATTCTCAATTTTTCTCATGGCACCTAAGGATTTGATCATAGATGGAGCCAAGTTCGTTCCCAACAACTATGCTACAATCTTAAATCATGATGAAGCTCCATCTGAGTTGCACTTTGTGCAAGATCTTCTAGCACACAGTGAAATTGGTTATGCATTGACCCAACCTCAAGTCATTTCCAGCCAACAAGTTCTAACGTTTTGGCGGACTGGGCATTTTGACAATGGTGGTGCTACTGGTACTCCAAGTATTATTTTCGAAGTAAATGAGGTTGAACATGTGGTAACTCCTGGAGCAGTTCGCAAAGCTCTACATTTACCAGAAGGTTGCATTTTCTCAACAGCGGAGGAACCAGTGTTACAGCAGCTCATGGCCAATTTGGGGTATGAGAAGAGTTTGGCCAAGCTTGGACAGTTGAAACGAGTACATATTAGAAAGGAATGGAGCTTTTTCTTTGACTGCATCACTAAAGCATTTGGCAATAAGTGTTCCAACTTTGATGCCATTCCAATCATGAGTCAGCACATCGGGTATGCTATTATTCACCAAACTCATTTTGATTTTGCAAGTGTTGTGCTAGGCTTTATTGGGGATAGGATGACAGAGGATAGAAATGTAGTTTACTTTGCTAGATTCTGTCAGCTTATATATACCTTTTGCTGTGCTAATGAACCCCAACCAGCCAGTTCTTTATTTCCACCTTTTAAACTTGCAAAACGTGCTTTTAATGACTTGGTAAATGCTGACCTTAAGAAAACGGTGGTTAGACCCTTACAGCTACCTCAGTCTGTAAAACAGATCTTGGTAAATGCTGATCCTCTAACCTACAGATCTGTTTACCCTGATGTACAACCCACCACCACCACCCAGACAACTCAACAACCATCAGAACATACCACACATACACCTCAATCTACTCAACCTTATGTCAGAACATATCTCAAAACTTCACAGCTACCTCAACCTTCATCATCAGCACATACTGTGAAGCCTTCGTCTTCCAAGCCCAAGAAGACAAAGACTGTACCTCAGACAACACAGAAGAGAAGGAAGTTTGTTCTGAGAGATGAGTCAGATAGTGAGGAACAGGTTCCTGTATCAAAACCTGTTATACAAGAAGCTGAGAAGGTCACTTCTCAGAAGGATACTGGAATTGGGGGATCTAAGCTTCTCAAAAGGCTTAGAAGAATGTCTTATGCTGAAACTCCCAAGGAATCTTCATCTTCAAAGAAAAGAAAGAAACAGAGAGCTCACAGGCCAGCTTCAAATGATGAGGAAGCAGCAGCTAAGAAAGGAGATCAGGAATCTCTGATCTCAAAAGAGCCAGAATTTGCTGAAGCTACTGCATCTCCATCTTCATTGTCACCAACTAATGAAGCTACTGCCACAGATAAAGCATCTACACCACCAGTGTCTCCTGTACATGAACCAGTATCTACTGAAGACCCAGGCACAAGTGCTGAAATTGATATTCACAATCTAGTTGTGCCTGAGGTTCTCTATTTAGAAGCTCCAACAGCAATAAATCCATCAACAACACCACTTACTGATGCTAATGAAACTCCAGAATTATCTGTAACACATTCTCTGCATCTAGATGTTGATGATCAGAATATAGGTGAGCATTAGACTATGGATGTTGATCAGAACTTGGAAGCAGATCAGCACTTAGAGGAGGATGTTGAAGTCTCAATTGCTTCTCATACTGTTCTTTTAACAGAAGATGTTGATTCTGTCAGTTCTGATGCTGCAAATGCTGATAATACTGGTGATGCTACTATAAATGCAGATGCTGATGAAGCTGGTCCTTCAGGACATGCACCTCCACAAATTGTTTCTAAATATGAACTAGTCATGAAGTTTGTTCAAGGAGAAGCACCAGTACCTTGGAGTGAAACTCCTAGAGGACAGGATTGGACTAAGGAATGGAACACAGTTACCTTTGTTCCATCTGAAAAAATTCTTGCTGAGCACTTGGCGAAAGCTGATGAGATGCTAATTAATGATGATTTCAAGACACAGCTTCGAGTCACTGCATTGAGTACTAGACATCTGCAAGGTCTACATTCAATAACTCATGCAGAGTTACATAAAATTCAGGAAGAATTGCTCAAGCAAGAAACGACTAAGAAAATTGACAAGAAAACTTTCTTCCAACCTACCTTTGACAGAGTTGCTTACATTGAGAAGACCCAAGAGAAGCAACAGTCTCAGATTGATGATATTTTGAAAAATCAAGCTTCTCAGAAATCTCAACTCGATGAAATCCAATCCTCAGTGGAATTGCTTGTCTCTTTTCTCTTACCTGCTGATGCCAAAAAGGGGGAGAAGGTAATTAAGTCCAAATACAAAACTGTTAAGACACTGAAGGGGAAGGATGATGAAAAAGATGACCAGGGAAACTCTGGAATGGGTGGAGGTCATGGTCAAGGTAGTGGTTTCTCATCAAGAAAAGCTGAAGCTATAGGTCATAGAACAAGTTCTAATACTGGAAAAAGAATTTCTTCTGATATTAGTTAAAGGATAAGTTCTGATGAACTTTTGGATCTTGATGAAGAAATATCAAGACAGTTATTTCTTAAGGAAAAATCCTGAAGCAACCAGGGTCAAATCACAATTGCAGATAGATCCAAGGTCCAAGGGCAAAGAAAAAGTTGGTGAACCTATAAAGGTTTATGTGCCTCCTGTGGATGAAGAAATTACTGTTGAAGATGCTGATCTTACTCTGACTTCAAGGAAGATTTCTAAGACAACCTCTGACATGACTCAAGTTGTTCAGAGTCAAGATATAGTTAGTTTTGATATTACAAAGAAGCAAGTAACCTCTGATGTAGCTCAAGTTGACTTGATATTAGAAGATAAGGAAAAGGAAACCTCTGATATTGCTCATGTTAAACCCTCAAAGTTACTCCTACCAGGATTCACCAAATCCAAACAGACTCAACCTTTGAAGATTGCATCAAGTGGTTTTAAAGGAAGAGTGGTTACTAGAAAGGATGCAAGAGATAAATCTGGATTGGGTAGTGCTGATGAAAGAAGAGTACATAACACAACCAATGATCCAACTTCCTTAAGTGAACCAGGTATTGGAGCAACTCCTGAAAGATTGAATCAACTAAAATCTGTACATATGGTTTACCATACCTACTTGAAAGAACACATCTTGTTCTACTTCATGACATATGGTAGGGTTTACTATATAAGGGAAAATGATATTCCACTAAAGTATTTTGAAGAATTGGAACATGTATTATTCTTACTTCAAGTGAATGACAGAATAACAGAAAGTGCTGCAAACTATTTGAAGAATTAAATTCAGAGACAGAAAAGGCTTTATTCTGTAAAGTCTGACAGCACATATCTTCCAAGGTATAGAGATCACAAGGGTGATATTGTTGAGATGAAGCCTAACTCTGCTAAGATTATAACTACCTTTCTGGGTTATAAGGCTGTAGAATTCAATCTTGAGTCTGACAAGGCGTTTTTGATCAGACTGGATCAGGGCATAAGGAAAGCTAGAATTAATGATCTCAGGGCTGCTATTTTTCAAACTGGTGAAGATTCTGCAGAACTTAAAGATGCTAAAAGGAGGATGATTGATGAACTCAGATATGCTGAGAGATGTTTGTTAAAGAACTATCTCAGAACAACTCCTGACATCAGAGAGATCAGAAAGTGAAGCCAAGTCAAGATCTACAACTGCTTAAATTCTGATATGAATACAGACTGAAGTTGTTATCAGTAGTTAAAATTGGTAAAGCTTTAAGGACTGTAATTTGTAGTTATCTAGTCAAATTCTCATGCATTTGTACTTAATTTTTTTGACATCATCAAATATCTGTTAAACTTGTATATTATGCTAATTTACAAGTTGGGGGAGATTGTTAGATATATTTGATAATGTCATGACTAATATGATTTATGTTTAGTTTTCAGATCTTACTTAAACAGGACAAATCAGTACTTAACTGAAATCAACACTTATACAGAAGTCAGAACTTAAGTTATCAGTACTTAAGGTTCAGGAGATATTTATCAGAAGATAATATCAGGACTTAAATGAAACGTTCAGATAAGGAAGGCGGCTGATTGAAAGGAAAAGAAGATCAAGACAAACGTAAGAAGAGATATGCATGAAGAAGGAATTCTATGAAGAATAGAATACTTGGAAGAAAAGATATCTGATTGATATATTTTAGGAAGCAGAATTATATTTCATATCAATTAGCGATTATCTTGTAACTGTGTAGTATATAAACATAAACATAGGGTTTACACTATAAGTGTTATCGTTATCGAGAATATTATTCATTGTAACCCTAGCAGCTCTCGTGATATTTATTCATCACTGAGAGAGGACAGTTCCATACTGTAACAGAATTTATTGCTTTGAATAAAGTCTGTTTTCTGTTACTTGTGTTATTTGAATTCGATTTGATTGTGCTATACACTGTATTCACCCTCCTCTACAGTGTGTGTGACCTAACATACCGGAGTGTAGCAACACCCCTCAAGAATTTATATACGAATGTATATTTCCCCGAATATCTTGTGTTCCTCGTTTTATTGTTCCAAACACTATTTCTCTCAAGAACACGAAACCACTAACTGAACACTGAATCTATATCCGCTAAAGATTCGAAAGAATTTTTAATTTAGTGATTATCGTATTCAACCCCCCCCCTTCTACGATAATTCGGGATCTAACACTTCTCCTTAATCTCTGTTATAAAAAACATATTTAAATTGTCTTTATATAGCAGCCCAAATCAGAAGAGAAGTCCAGAAATCAATCTTCTATTCAAAACAGGATTCTGAAATCCCGACCTAGCGCGGTGTTCATTCGGCGCGGCCGCGCACTACTACAGCGCGGGCCCGCTGATATTCTGGAAAAAATTCTTCTACTTTTTTTTCTGGCTGGTTGAGATGGCAATCCAGGAGCTTATATTCCAGACACCTTCCTAACACCATTTTAGCATCATTACAATGTTAAACCTCTTGATTCCTCCAACTAGGGCTGCACATGGGCTGTGTTGGGTCGGATGGGCTATTTTAATGACCCAATCCATTTAAAACGGGTTATAAAAATATCAACACGTTAAACTCAAAAAAATTATGAAACCTAACCGTATTAATTATGTGATGGGTTGGGTCGGGTTGGGTTGGGTTGGGTTAATCTAGTTAATCTAATCAGCATACATACGACAAATACCAGCCAACCTAATTTAATGAAATTATCATGTATTTGTAGTGGTAAAATGATAAGGTGCTGCTATTTAATTATTTTCGAAAATAAAACTGTCAAAAAGAAACAGAAAGAAGGGACTGGTATTATTTAAAAATCCTGCTTATTACAACTGATCATCAATTATTTTTCAAATGGATGATTTTAGGTTAAAAAATAATTATTGTAATTACAAAAAGGAAAAATGGGACTTCCCTAATACATCCTAAGAACGAATCAAGAACTGCGTGTTTATAATTTATTTAAGAATTCTTTATCTATTATACTTTGGCCTGTGGTCCGTAGAGCAAATAACACAAATAGATTGCTGGACTACAAAGAAAACCAGTACTAAAATGGTTTGGGCCTATATAATAGAACCTGGTTGGGTTGGGTTAATGCTTTATCTATCAAAACTTTGACCCAACCCATAATATACGACCCAACTAAAAAATAACCCAATTAACCCGTGATCCCGAATGGGTCGGTTTGGTTGGCCAAATTAAGGGTTGGATTGGTTCGGTTTGGACAAGTTGGACAACCCATGAGCAACCCTACCTCCAACTATGCTTGAAATGCAAAAACACTACAAAAAACATCAAAAACACTAATAACTTGAGTGCAAAACACCATTCCATGCCATTATAGGACGTTTGAAGTGGACATAAATGCCACTTAACACCTACGTATCTCTATATTGTAGAGAATCAAGATAAAAACGTAGTTCTAGGTTGAGGGGTAGAGCACTTTATACATAGATTAATCTAGGGTTAGACTTGTGTTGGGAGATTTGGTGGACAAGTCTCTTACTTAGATGGTAATTAGAACTCCCGTAAGACAAGTGTTTCCCAGATTCTTCCTTGTAGGAGTTAATGTCCATGTTGGACGTCATGTCTTTATTGTTTTAACCGCATGGGACCTAGTTCATGAAGAACTAATGTCCGTGGACCTTGACGACCTTTACTAGTGGGCCTTGACTGATTGTGTCTTCATTATTCTTTGCGAGCCTAGTCGAGTCTAGTTTGTATTGGGATTTGGAAAATAATTCCCAGCGTAGTTAATGCGACATTTAATATATTTTTAGAATATATTTTCTATCAATATCAATACTATTTTTCACAAATTAATTTATTATTAACTAAACTATTTGTCTTATCACAATTAATGTTTAAAACTTATCCGGATAAATGAAATTTTATATACATTAAAATTTGATTGGATTTATATGTTTGAATTTTTAAATTTCATATTCAAAATTTAAGTATAAAACTAAAATATGATATTTGAATTATTGATATCCAAAATTATGTATTAAAAAATATTTTAGTCAAATTACGGAAATAAGATTTGATATTTAAATAATTTTTTGGATTGATATCTAAAATTTAGGGTTGAAAATTAAAATATTTGAATTAAAGCAGAAATATAAGATATACTATTTAAACTATTATTTCATATGTGTATCCAAAATTTTCGTTTAACAAAAATGGGTATTTAATTAAATATTGAATATTGAAAATTCAACAATGTCATCGTAAAATAGAGAGGAAACAAATAGTATGAAAATATTACAAAATTATTTTGATAATAAATTTGTGTAAAAAAATAATATTATTTTATGAGTGACTAGATTTTAATAAATTTGTGTTTCTCGTTCCACATTAGATGCCTAGGTCAGATACATAAATCCTTTGTCAACCTTTTTTTAACAAACTTGACAATATGCTTAACTGAAACACTAAAACGAAGACATAGTTAGTGCTTATTTTTAATTATTTTAATACTCAGTGTCTAGTTTCTAAGAGATCTAGTGGTAAAAAAATCTATTTTCCCAGTAAAATTTCTAGAACTCGTTTGGGATGTACTATGACATTGCATGTAAATTAGTTGGCACCAAAAACTCCTTCCATCTATTCTAATTTCCAGAGTTTCGTAGAGGCAAAAGTAAAAAATATTTTATTTTCCCTTCCATCAAGGGAGAAATGATTTGGAAAAATACATAAGGAGTTTTTTCCTAAATTCATCTTGTAACAAGTTTTACAAATATTCGTATTTAAAACAAAACTCTCTGAGACCCGTGGAAGGATAAATAATCTATTCACATACACAAAAAGTAAAATATTTTCATTCGTCCCTTCTTTTCAATTTTATTATATTCGATTGACCTATAGAAAATGCTCATTTATTTATTTTAATTGTCACATTTATTTTTCTATTGATCGAATTGATCAATTTTTAACCAAAAATTAAATATTATTTTATATGATTTTTGAACAAAAATTAAATATTTATTTTATATTTTTTAAAAAACTGAAAATTATTTATTAAAATACATTAAATGTATTTTTAAATAATACAATTTTTTTCTTTAATTATAAAATATTAATAAACTTTCATTAATTTAATAATACAAAAATTAAGTGTGATGATTAAAAAAGAAAGTCAAGCATGACCAATGAGTGAATAATAAAATAAAAAATGCTAGAGACCCCATTTTTTTATACCAAAAAATTCCTTAAATCTGATGTGTCATATGAATATTTGGCAACGTTACTAATAATAATACGAGACCCGCGTGCATTTATATGCGCTTCGAGACCCGCGTGCATTTATATGCGCCCCGAATTAAAATCAGTCACATGTCAGCCACGTCATTTGATAAATTTGTTGGAGAAGATATTTATGAAAAAATATTGTTGGCGGGCAACCTTACTAATAATAATACGAGACCTGCGTGCATTTATATGCGCTCCAAATTAAAATCAGTCATGTGTCAGACACGTCATTTGATAAATTTGTTGGAGAAGATATTTATGGAAAAATATGCGCCCCGAGACCCGCGTGCATTTATATGCGCCCCGAATTAAAATCAGTCATGTGTCAGCCCGTCATTTGATAAATTTGTTGGAGAAGATATTTATGAAAAAATATTGTTAGCGGGCAACCTTACTAATAATAATACGAGACCCGCGTGCATTTATATGCGCTCCAAATTAAAATCAGTCATGCGTCAGCCACGTCATTTGACAAATTTGTTGGAGAAGATAATTATGGAAAATGGAGAATTGAACCCATGGCACACTTATAACAAACATATGATTTCAACCAACTGAGCTAGAGGCTCATTGTTACATACGTCTTTCTTTATTTTGGGTGACTAAATCTATATAATTCAATGTTTATACAGGATAAAATTATTCTAAGATTTGGGTAATTAACTGATTACAATATAATAATTTTTTATACTCATGTGCAAAAATGGGATTATAATTATTTTTTAATTTATAAATCAAAAAAATAATTTCATGTTGATAATATCTTATCGTATAATAATTTATTAATTATCGATACTCCGACAATTAACTCGCTTCGAGATACTAAGTTTATACTCATGTAACAACTAAGGGTGTAATCAATCCGAGTCGAGTCGAAAATTGTTAGGCTCGAACTCGATTAAAAATGTCCGGGTTCAAGCACAAACTCAAATTCAACCAAATCTTAAATTTCAAACTTGAATCTCGGGTTATAAAAAGTTCAATAGGCTCAAATTTTTTAGGAGAAACATATAATTCGAAATTAATATTTTGCGCCCGTACTTGAATAAATATGAAAAAATATTATTAGCTTGTAGAATTGAACACGTGACACATATGTCCAACATGTGCCTTTAATCAATTGAGGTAGAGCCGTAGAGGCTAATATTGATATAGAATAAAATTATTCTAAGACATGCGTAATTAGCTCACTACAATATACTAACTTTATACTCATGTACAACAACGGGATTATAATTTTTTTTATTTATAAAAAAATTACAACCATTAAATGAATAACTTGTTGATATTATGTTACCATATTAACTTGTTGATAATATATTAATATATAATAATAATTTATTAATTATCGAGACTTGTGTAATTAACTCACTTCAAAATACTTACTTTATAGTTTGTACAACAACTAAGGCTATAATCAAGCCGAGCCGATTCGAAAACTTTCAGGCTCGAACTCGATTAAAATATTCGGGCTCGAGCACGAGCTCGGTTTCAACCGAATCTTAAATAAAGCTTGAAAGCCGGGTCGTAAATAGTCCGGTCGCCTCGAGTTCGGCTCGAAATCTTGAATCAATTTCACCAAATAGTAACAAAAACTCGAAATATGATAGGTTATGCTCGAAATCGCTTTCATTAAATATATAAAATATAAATGAAATATTAAATATTTACATACAAATATATTTATATTAAAAAAAAGTATCGGCTCGATAAGACTGCTGAGCCTTATGAGCAGAATAATTTGAAATTCGAGTTCGACCGTGTTAAAAAAATTACTATTTTGCCCCCATATTTTGATAAATATGATACATAAATATTATAGTCTTTTTGGTATCTCCAATTGAAAAAATCATTGAAACTTGATAGAAAACCATTATTTTCAATGGCAAGAGTGCATTCTAAACTTCATATTCGTGGCATAATATAAATTTAGGGATATTCGTCGTTACATTAGTTCTTGTAAGATGAACCATGCAATATTGTATGAAATAACATAAATATCGTAAAAGTATATTAAAAAATAACAATATTTTTTATAAATAAAGCTACCCGTGTCTTGCACGGATAATAACTCTAGTTCAATAGAATAAAGGATAACGACTAAAGCATAGCTGCTAATCGTCAGTGACTTTCTTATTTTTGGAAAAAGAAGTTTTGTCATCGGTATTCCCCACTGGAAAATATGTTTATATGAATAAATAACATACTCAGTTTCTTTAATTTTTTTACATTCCGTAGACATAAAATTTGTTTTAAGATATATATAAAGTATATTTACATAACTTAATTTTAAAATTTTTTATCTAAAAAATTTAAATATTCAATTTTTATTTAAAATAAAAAAATTGTAAAAATAAATTATATTTATATGCACTTCTTGTAGGACACTCTTCATAATATAAATAATTGAGTGAACTAAGGGAGCAGCTAATATATTGGCAGACAAGTATGAGTATTTTTAATTGTTCTAACAAATTTCCAAGGAGGGAGAATCAAAGACAGGTCATAGTCCCCTGAGCTTAAACCCATTTTTTCTTTTACATTCAAATTTAATAAAATCTATTAGTATATAGGAATAAATATCCGAAAGTTTGCACCCTGCTGCTTGAATTATAACTTTGCTAATAGTTGTTATATGTGAATTTTTCTTCATTTTATTATGTATTATTTGATTAATCTATGGTTGTACATTAGATACATCTAACGATATCAATGAAAAATAACTACACGGCTAAGTTCAATTATTCCATAGTACATACTTATGCAGCCATATGCTGTAGTTTATTAATGCAGCTCTGACTATCATGGAAGCTTAAAATGAGGAAGATACGGAGTTCCATCGCGTTCTTTCGACATGAAATAAGTTATGAACTCCTTGGTGCTGATTTGCTTGTATTTTAATTTGTTGTCATCAGAAAGAAGCTCCTTTATTGGTCCATATGGCCTCAACATATCTTTAGTAGTTGGATAAAAGAAGCTGGCCCCTGATATTCTTGGACCTTCTTCATTTGCCAATACTCTATGTTGCATACTCTTGAATCTATCATTTGTAATGAGCTGTGTATAAATTGAAAGATATTATGAAATTTAGGTGATACATGATGTTTGGGATGGTACATTTGTGAATACAATCTGCGATTAATACATATAATCAAACAAATGTGTGCGTGAGTAAACGAAATCAAACGGAGGAAGAAAAGATATAAACAGAAGAGAGATCCTCGAGTCCAGTTGAAACTGTCTCCTTAAAGCTATTTCGCCTCTCACCATATGTGCGAGTCGATAGCCTCCCAGGATAAAACGAGGTAGCGGCGGCGTTACGAATAACGAGCACCTTCAGCGAGTTTGAACGGGTACGAAACTATCACCGAGAGAGAGAGAGAGAGTTTTGTGTTTAAAGGCGAATATGTTTTTGGTGTGTCTAACCCTAACTCCTTAGAGGTGTTTATATAGGTGTAGATAGACTTGTGTGCTACTCTTTTTCATAATTAAATATCATTAATTATGGAATCGGTGTAATACTTGCAAGCTACTCTATTCCATAAATAATCTGAAACAGAATCAAATTAAATATATCAAGACATACACCATATCAATTAATCTGAAACACAATCAAATTAATTTATACCATAATATTTGAGCCAAATTCTAATGGAAAATAATAATTTCCATTATTAAGAGAATATCATCATATCTCACACATCTTTTAGTCATAATGCTCAAAAATATGACTTACCAATATGGGACTTATACCCATATTTTCCAACAATCCCCCACATGGGTGTGATTGGTGATCTTAGTAGCACACACCAGACAGACAGACAGACACGGAGTTTGACTTGGTGATAGTTTCTTCGATCAGATATAGCATACGATAGGTAGAGAATGCTCCTTGAACCTTCGCTCGAGTAAGCATACCGACTTTACTGGTAGACAGTAGACGTGCTTGTCCTTGAACTGTTCGACCATTTGTGTAAACGATGATATACTTATCACTATATCGTTTCTGACTCGTTCAGCTCTCATAAGTATGTCCATTTTGGCCATGGAACATCGTCCTGGTTCTGCAGAAGTTTTCAAAGAATTGTGCCTCGCAATTCTCCTTTGAAGCGGCCCCACTTCTCTCCCACATAGGTGATCTTTATCTTATAGAGTAACCCGCGTTTACTCAACTGAATTCCATGCGTTCACTCCTGAGCTCCATGTATTCATCAAAGATCATTAAAAGCTCAAAGCTTAACCTCGTACCTTACGGGTCTCACTGTTTCCTCATCATATGAACAGGCCAAGGGTTACCCCCACAGTGATTTGGTCATCATGATTTAGTTGTCCCATTGAACCAAGTTCTTGGGATCTCCAGTCAGCAATGGTTGGGTGTCCACCATGATGCCGTTAAGTAATAGGCTTAAGGCCCATCCCTCTCGATGATTTCTCAACCACTTCTCTTGATAACCCTTTGGTTAGTGGATCCACGATATTATCTTTTGACGGTATATAGTCAACAGTGATAATTCCGGTTGAGATCAATTGTCTAATGGAACTGTGTCCTCGTCGTATATGACGAGTCTTTCCATTATACATCGTGCTCTGTGCTCTGCCAATAGCGGATTGACTATCACAGTGAATCCCTATTGCAGTTACAGGCTTTGGCCATCTTGGAATATCCTCCAGAAACTGACGTAGATATTCAGCCTCTTCGGCGCATTTATCTAGTGCCACAAACTCAGCTTCCATCGTGGAATGAGTTATCACCGTTTGTTTTGAGGATTTCCATGATATTGCCGCTCCAGCTAATGTAAACACATAGCCACTCGTAGACTTAAGTGATTTCTTGCTAGATATCCAATTTGCGTCAGTATATCCCTCTAATACTGCTGGGTATCTGCCATAGTGCAGTCCATAGTCTCAAGTTCCCCTCAAGTACCTTAGTACCCTTATGATCGTTTTCCAGTGATCAGCTCCCGGATTACTCGTAAAACTACTCAACTTGCTAATTGAGTATGCAATGTCTGGTCTTGTACAACTCATGAGGTACATCAGACTACCAATTATCCTCGAGTATTCCAATTGGTAAACAACTACACCTTTGTTCTTGGATAGGTTCAAAGTCATATCCACAGGTGTCCTAGCTTTCTCAAAGTCATCCTTAAGAAACTTCTCAAGGATCTTGTCAACATAATGTGGTTGACTTAATGCGAGACCCTCTGATGTTCTAGAAATTTGAATTCCCAGAATTACATTTGCTAGTCCCATGTCTTTCATGTCGAATCTTGATTTCAACATGTCCTTGGTAGATTTGATCACTTTATCATTGCTTCCGGCAATAAGTAGATCATCTACATATAGCGTCATCATGACATAGCCATTGTCATTCTCCTTGACATAGCTGTTCTCGTTATCCTTGTAATAGGCACAGCTATCATATTCATTGATTTTGAAGCCATTGGCCAGCACGACCTCATCAAATTTTTCATGCCATTTCATAGGCGCTTGTTTCAAACCATATAATGATTTCACCAATCTACAAACTTTCCTTTCTTGTCCTGGGACAACAAACCCTTCGGGTTGTTCCATATAGATTTCCTCATCTATGTCCCCATTTAGGAAAGCTGTTTTCACATCCATTTGATGTACAGTTAGATTACGCATTGCAGCAATAGCAAACATCATCCTTATGGACGTTATTCTCGTTACAGGAGAAAATGTATCAAAGTAATCAAGGCCTTTTTGTTGCTTGTATCCTTTAATTACAAGTCTGGCCTTATACTTATCAATAGTGCCATCAGTTTTCAACTTCTTCTTGAAAACCCACTTGCGACCTAATGGTTTGCAACCAGTTGGCAAGTCCACTAATTCCCAAGTATGATTTTGCATAATTGAATCAACTTCATTCTTGATGGCCTCTTTCCACATAGGTCCATCAGGTGAGGTAACCGCCTCCTTATAGGTTTTTGGGTCACCTTCTTCGAGCAAATAGGTCATAAAATCAGACCCATAAGATTTCTCCGTTCTTTGTCTTTTGCTCCTTCTCACTACCCCCACATTTTCGTCTTCACTTTCGTCACTCTCATTATCGTCATCTACAGACTCATGAGATCGTTTAGACGTCGTAGGTTGTTGGTTTCCTGGATTACAGGAAAACATCATCTCAAAGAATGAGGCATTCCTTGATTCCATAATGGTATTCTTTTAAATATCAGGAATCTTGGATTCATGAACAAGAAACCGATATGCAGTACTATGTGGAGGATATCCGATGAAAATACAATCCACAGTCTTAGGACCTATCTTCACCTTCTTCGGTGTAGGGATCAGTACCTTTGCAAGGCACCCCCACACTTTCAGGTGTTGGTAACTTGGTTTCTTTTTCTTCCACATTTCATAAGGACTTACATCCTTATTCTTGTGCATCGTAATATTTAAAATATTATTTGCGCTTAAGATGGCTTCTCCCCACATCGATTGTGGAAGCCCAGAGCTTAACAACATCGCATTCATCATTTCTTTCAGAGTGCGATTCTTCCTTTCAGCCACACCATTTGATTGAGGGGAGTATGGTGCAGTGACCTCACGGATTATACCATATTGTGAACAGAATTCTCCAAATGGTTCAACATATTCACCTCCACGATCACTTCGTATCACTTTGATTTTCTCAGTCTATTGTGTCTCAACTTCTTCCTTATAGATTTTAAATTTATCTATAGCTTCGTCTTTGCTTTTCAACAAATATACATAGCAGTATTTTGTACAATCATCTATGAATGTAATAAAATACTTGTTTCCTCCTCTTGTTGGAGCGAATTTTAAATCACATATGTCGCTATGTATTAGGTCTAGCACTTTGGTGTTCCTTTCCACACGTTTAAATGATGATCTCGTTAATTTTGCCTCAACACAAGTCTCACACTTATGTTTTGAATCGATAGTAAGTTTAGGTATGTATTCTTTTGCACTTAAACGTCGTAAAGTGTCATAATTTACATGTCCTAATCTAGCATGCCATAAATTAGGAGACTCAAGCAAGTAAGCAGAAGAATTCTTCATTTCATTATCGTCCTTAACGGACATTACATTGAGCTTAAAAAGCCCATCGGTTAAATAACCCTTGCCTACAAACATACCACTCTTAGACAAAATTACTTTATCTGACTCTATTACAATGCGAAAGCCATGCTTACTCAACAGAGAACCAGACACAAGGTTCTTGCGAATATCAGGCACATAAAGTACATTCTTCAAAGTCAGATTCTTCCCAGAGGTCATCTTCAGGATCACCGTGCCTTCACCCTCAATGGTAGAAGTTGCTGAATTTCCCATGTAGAGCTTCTCACCAGCATCAAAAGCTTTGAGGCTAGAGAAAATTGCCTTGTCTGAGCAAACATGCCTAGTAGCACCAGTATCAATCCACCATTCACGTGGATTAGAACCGACCAGGTTCACTACAGATACCGTAGCACAGAGGTCTATATCACCCATATCCTCGGAGATATTCTCTACCATGTTTGCTTCTTTCTTCTTGTTGGGCTTCTTGGGCTTCTTACAGTCAGAAGACCTATGACCAACTTCATCACAGTTGTAGCACTTCCCCTGAAATTTCGACTTCGAAATCCCTCCTTTGGGTGCCAGCTTTGCCCCTTTACTAGAATTAGTCTTCTTGGGCTTGGAGCTTTGAGCATGCTCCAACATGTTTGCCTTCTCAGTGGCAACATTAACTTTCTTCTCGGACCCTCTGTTGTCTTCTTCAATACGAAGTCTAACGATAAGATCCTCCATAGACATCTCCTTTCGCTTGTGTTTAAGGTAGTTCTTGAAATCTTTCCATCCAGGTGGAAGCTTTTCAATAACAGCAGCAACTTGGAAAGACTCACTTATGACCATTCCCTCAGCATGAATGTCATGAATGATCACCTGCAGTTCTTGCACCTGACTGACCACAGTCTTAGAGTCTGCCATCTTATAATCAAGAAAGCGGCCAACAATACACTTCTGTGCCCCAGCGTCCTCGGTTTTATACTTATGGTCAAGTGACTCCCATAAGACCTTAGCTGTTGGCTTCGCGCTGTATACGTTATACAACGGGTCAGACAAACAATTAAACACATAGTTCCGATAGATGTAGTCGGAGTGCTTCCAAGCATCAGCAGCATACACAGTCTGTATGTTACTCTCAGCAGTGAGCAATGGTGGTTCTTCCTTAAGGAAGTGATCCATATGCAACGTGGTCAGATAAAAGTGCATCTTTTGTTGCCAACGTTTGAAGTTCGTTCCGTTGAACTTCTCAGGTTTTTCAGCATGTGTAGCAGGCACAGTTGGCATAACAGGTGCAACAGGCACCACATGTGGAATAGATGATACGTGCGTCTGTACTACAGGTGTATGTACACCAGTAGGCACCGCAGGTATGATCGGAGGAGTGAATCCTGCCGATATATGTCCAAGAGGAACACTAAACTGTCCAATGACAGTGTGTCCCACAGGCATATGTCCCGAAGGCACATGTCCAACAGGCGTTTGACCCCCATCAGATCGTACGATCCGTGCGTTAGGGTTAATCAGCTGCTGGTGAACCCATCAGATCCAGTGATCTGTGCGTTGGGATCAGCAGTAATGTTCATCGAATCGTTCACAGTTTGGTTCTCCATCGATCTGTTACTCAACAAAACAAGCAGATACAGATGTATCAGTCACAGATGTATATAAAATAAATAGCTTTAAGATTGTGAATACAATCTGCGATTAATACATATAATCAAACAAATGTGTGCGTGAGTAAACGAAATCAAACGGAGGAAGAAAAGATAAAAACAGAAGAGAGATCCTCGAGTCCAGTTGAAACTGTCTCCTTAAAGCTATTTCGCCTCTCACCGTATGTGCGAGTCGATAGCCTCCCAGGATAAAACGAGGTAGCGGCGGCGTTACGGATAACGAGCACATTCAGCGAGCTTGAACGGGTACGAAACTATCACCGAGAGAGAGAAAGAGAGTTTTGTGTTTAAAGGCGAATACATTTTTGGTGTGTCAAACCCTAACGCCTTAGAGGTGTTTATATAGGTGTAGATAGACTTGTGCGCTACTCTTTTCCATAATTAAATATCATTAATTATGGAATCGGTGTAATACTTGCAAGCTACTCTATTCCATAAATAATCTGAAACAGAATCAAATTAAATATATCAAGACATATACCATATCAATTAATCTGAAACACAATCAAATTAATTTATGCCATAATATTTGAGCCAAGTGTAGTACTTGAAAGGATTAGAAAATGTTGATGATACATAGTGACCTACTTTTTAACCAGTCGAGTCAAACCTAACAAATCATAGTGCAAACTGTTATAGTAAGCCTGATAAACGAACCTGAAAACAGTAGGCAAGCCTTGACGGTTAACTAAGTCATCTTCGAAATCACAAGCAATAGAGTCTCTCCACTGGCCAATCTTGGTAAGAAAAAGATCTGCAGTATTGTAGTATTTGACTCTTTTGGCAAAATCTCGAGTATAAAACTCCATTTTTAACTCCTTTGGTTGCTCATGAAATATCTTCCCACCTTCTGAAACACTACTCATGATAACTGTTGAGAATACAAAAATAGAAAGACACAGACTTGAGTTTAAGACTCGATTTTTGTATTAAGCTTCTGAGAAATTGACACTGCATACGTTATCTTCTAAAAGGAATACAAAGTACAAATATGAAAGCTGAACAATGTAACTAACTGAGATGATAACTACCAGCTACATCTCCTATTATTTGACTACTGGACTCCTACTTCTACTCCACTACTGAAAGACCAGATCAGCTGCTATAGACACGATGCAAACAGCTGACTTTATTTAAACAAATCACATGACCGTATAGATTAAATTCCAACATACTCCCCCTTAATCTAAACTAGTCTGCAAGATTTCTGATACCCAACAAATCTCTCATCTTTTCGAACTTAGCTGTGTGAAGCGCCTTAGTTAGCACATCGGCTCTCTGCTCCTCAGTTTTTACATGCTTAATGACGATTGCTCCCTGCTCTACACACTCTCGGATAAAGTGGTAGCGAACATCAATATTTTTACTATGACCATGAAACACATGATTTTTAGTGAGATCAATCGCTGATTTATTGTCGATGTAAAGAATCACAGGGCCTGCCTTTACTTCAGAAATTTGACTCAAAACCTTATGCAGGCATATACCTTGACAAGAAGCCGAAGTAGCAGCCATAAATTCAGCCTCACACGAGCTTAGTGCAACACATCTTTGCTTTTGTGAAACCCAAGTAATCAGACTTTCGTTTAAATAGAAAGCCATACCACCTATAATCTTTCGATCATCCACATTTCCAGCAAGATCACTATCAGTAAAACCAGTTAGTAGGTAGTCTCCTCGAGTTTTAATGTACACCAAACCATAATTTAACGTTCCCTGCACATATCGTAGTATCCTCTTAACTGCACTGAGATGCAATGTCGTGGGCCTTTCCATGAAGCGACTAACGACTCTTACTGAAAATGCTAAGTCAGGCCTGGTGTGAACGAGGTACCTCAAACCTCCTACCATGCTTTGGAACTGAGTAGGATCTACAGCCTTACCATTTTCGTCCTTGTATAACTGCACTTTAGATTCCATGGGATACTTGACAGGATTACAACCAAATAAACCCGCCTTCTTAAGCACCCTTTTAGCATAAGCTGTCTGTTTTAGTTCAATTCGACCATGTATTTGTTTAACTTCAATTCCAATGTAATACGCCAATTTTCCCAGATTGCTCATCTCAAATTCATTGTTCATCTGCTGCTTAAACTTGGAGATGTTTGCAACACTTGTACCTGTCACCAACAGGTCGTCAACATATACGCCAACTATCATAGTCTCGTTCCCCTCATGTTTGATATAGACAGCATGCTCAAATGGGCACTTCGTGAATCCTAGTTCTGTAAGGCATTTATTGAGTCGAGCATACCAGGCCCTCGGCATCTGTTTCAAGCCATAAAGGGCCTTTACCAGTTTATACACTTTTCGTTCCTCACCTTCCTTTTCAAAACCTCTTGGTTGATTTACAAATACTTCCTCCAATAGAACCCCATTCAGAAATGTTGATTTTACGTCGAGATTATGGACTTCCCACTCATTATGTGTAGCAAGAGCAAGAAGTAATCGTACAGTTTCCATTCTGGCTACCGGAGCAAACACTTCCTTGTAATCAACTCCATGCTTCTGAACGTAACCCTTCGCGACGAGCCTGGCCTTATGTTTAATAATCTTTCCATCAGTGTCCTTTTTCACTTTGAAAACCCATTTTAAATCTATTGGCTTATGTCCTGCGGGCAATTCCATTAATTCCCATGTTTTGTTACTTTCTATAGCCTCGATTTCCTTCTCCATTGCACTCTCTAGGCCTTCTCCTTTGTTGCTTGTTCATAGCTTACTGGTTCTTCAATTTCTGAGAGTAGTAACTCATCTTCTGCTTCCACGACTTCAGTTGTGTCGTATATGTCACTCAACGTCCTGAATCTCTGAGGCTCACTACTATCACTCGATGTCTCGGAACTATAATTAACACTTTCATTTGATCTAGAAGGGCTGTTGTTAATACTTGCACTCCCAGTACTGGACAAAGGAGTTGACACTGTATTCTCACCATTTTCATCACTTGTATCTGCTTATGAACTCTCAGGTACACCAATTATTGTGAACATGTTTGATACAGACACGCCCTCTATTTCACCTTTAGACCAATTCCATCCTTTCTCTTCCTCAAAAATCACATCCCTGCTCACATGTACGGTGCCAACACTAGGATCATACAGATGACACGCCTTGGTGCCTGACTCCTTTCCCAAATAGATTCCCTCTTTGCTTCTGTCACTTAACTTAGTTGTATGTATAACAGGCAATTTCATGTGACCCAAACAGCCAAAAACTCTTAAGTACTCAAGGTTTGGCTTATTACATGTCCATGATTCATACGGCGTCTGCATTGATAGAGCCCTGGTAGGTGATCTATTCAACACGTAAACTGCATGTCTCACTGCTTCTCCCCAGAAATACGATGGCATATTTCGTTCTTTCAACAAGCTATGAGCCATAGCCACCACAATCCTGTTAGGTGATCTATTCAACACGTAAACTGCATGTCTCGCTGCTTCTCGCCAGAAATATGATGGCATATTTCGTTCTTTCAACAAGCTATGAGCCATAGCCACCACAGTCCTGTTATGCCTCTCTACAACGCCATTCTGTTGTGGTGAGTATGGTGTAGTATAGTGTCTCACAATTCCATCCATTTCATAAAACAATGAGAATTCTTTAGAGCAAAATTCGCCACCTCTGTCCGTCCTCAACACCTGTATACCATGTGCAGATTGTTTCTCTCCTAGTGCTTTGAATTTCTTAAAAGCATCTAGTGCTTCGGCTTTAGTTTTAAGCATAAAGACCCACATCATTCTACTGAAATCGTCAACCAACAGTAAGAAGTACCTGTTTCCAGCGGGAGTTGCAGGCGTGATAGGTCCGCATAAGTCAGCATGTACCAACTCGAGAGCTCCTTTTGCCAAAAAATATGTCTTTACTGGAAATGACTTGTGAGTCTGTTTTGATAGTAAACACCCTTTACAGACTTTTTTTGGCTTGCAGAATTCTGGCACTCCATGAGCCATTCCATTCTTAGACATCAGCTGCATCGCTTGGAAATTTACGTGCCCAAGCCTTGCATGCCAAAGCCAAGTTTTCTCATCTGATTTGCTTAGTAGACACATCCCTTCATCACACTCCAGCATCACCTTGTACAGTCGATTCATAGTCCTCTTTACTCTTAGCAATAACGTCCCACTCTTCTCGTAGACCCACAAATGATCACCTTCAAGAATCACTTTATTTCCAGCCTCAGACAATTATCCTAGACTTATTATATTATTTTGAAGTGTGGGGATGAAATACACATCTTTCAGAGTTCTTACTTCACCATTTTTACACACAAAAGATACAGAACCCTTCCCTTCAATTTTAACCGTAGATCTGTCACCAAACTTTACTTGCCCAAGTATACGTTCATCCAAATTCTTGAATTTCGAGCGCTCCCCCGTCATATGATTGCTAGCCCCGTTATCCAAATACCAAATGTTAAGATCTCTCTTACACTCGGTTTCACTCACTAGATTCGGTATGATTTTCTCCTCATTTAGCAAGACTAACTGTTTCCCATTGTCTCCACACTCTACCAATAAAAATGTAAGCTCATCATCATTTACTTTACTTAAATTTACCTCAGGTTTAGAGTCCCTGGCTTCCTTCTCTTTGCGTGATTTGCGACACTCCCCTGCAAAGTGTCCATATGCTCCGTAATTGAAACATTTTACTTTGCTTCTATCACGTACTCCTCGATAACCATCTCTACTACGGTTTTCACCACCTCCACGAGTCCCCCAGTTGCTTGACCTCTTCTGCCACTCCTCACGAGTGAGTAAAAGTTGTATATCTTCCTTCTGTTCCCTTTTCTTCCATTCATCCTCTGTCAACAACAGTTTCCCTTTACTGGTTTCACCTAACCCACGGAGTCACTATTCATGAGTTTTCAGAGAACCAATTACCTCCTCGACGGACATCACTTCTAGGTTCCCAAATTGTTCAATGGCTGATGCAATTTGAAGGAACTTCGTTGGGACTGCTCGTAGTAGTTTCTTCACCATGTATGACTCCTTTACTTTCTCCCCCAAGGCTCGGATATTAGTCACCAAGCCATTTAGCTTTATACAAAAATCGTTCAGCTGATCTGTCTCCTTCATATTAAAACTTTCAAATTCGCCTTTCAATGTCTGAGCCTTTGCCTGCTTCACCCTGTCTGCACCTAAACTCGACACCTTAATCGCCTCACATGCATCTTTGGCCGTATTCTTTTCAGCAAGTGACAGGAGAACGTCCTCTGAAATCCCTTGATAAATTGCAGCTAACGCCAACTTATCTATTTTTTCTTCGAGAGTCTTCTTAGAATTCTTCGGTTCAATAGCTTCCCATACACCATGAGCTTGCATAAGCATTTTCATCTTCATAGACCATCCAGTGTAGTTCGTCTTTGTGAGCATAGGATAGTTCAAACCCACTGCATTTTCTTTGCTTTTGTTCGGCTCTGATGTTGTCATTTTGGGAATATATTTTGGCATACACTAGGCACTGTGCTCTGATACCAAATTGTTGAGAATACAAAAATAGAAAGACACAGACTTGAGTGTAAGACTCGATTTTTGTATTAAGCTTCTGAGAAATTGACACTACATACGTTATCTTCTAAAAGGAATACAAAGTACAAGTATGAAAGCTGAACAATGTAACTAACTGAGATGATAACTACCAGCTACATCTCCTATTATTTCTCTACTGGACTCCTACTTGTACTCCACTACTGAAAGACCAGATCAGCTGCTAAAGACACGATGCAAACAGCTGACTTTATTCAAACAAAACACATGACCGTTTAGATTAAATTCCAACAATAACATCTGGAATTCCATGATCACTGATTTGAAAGAAACCCCACTTCTCGGATGCTTCACGGACTACAACGACAATATCAACCCGTCTGCTTGTATTTTCGAATCTCTCAATGCTAATCTCCGGTAAGTCTAGTTGAACATCTGCCTTTGGCAACTCCTCTTTTGGATGAATGAAAAACTTGATATTATTCATATTTAAATAAATATAGCATTTTAATATTATTAAATTATTATATATATTTCGATAAAAAAAGTTTATAACAATTGATCAAATTTCAAAAATAAATCAGTCAGTCTCCTTGTAGAGGATTAATCGGTTAATCGGAAATATTTAGAATAATGCATATATCCTTTAATTTCCAGACACACACACACATATATATATATGTATCAGTAACTTCTATTTTAATATATTTTATAATTTTTAGCTCACGGTCTTGTAAATTTTGTATATTTTATAATTTTGCTGAGTTTGACAAATTCTGACGCCTGACAGGATCAGAATTTGCTGAGGCTGTCAGATCCTAACCACTAGGTGGATCATGATTTGACGAGGCTGATAAATACTTACGCGCCCTGGATCAGGATTTGCTTAGTGTAAATACTAATGGGCTAGGTTGTCCTGACTACATTTCTGATTCTGATAACATACAATTAAATACTGTTTAAGTTAGCATATTTATTTTAATTAATGTAATAACTTCAGTTATGTTTTTATTTATATTATATACAGAACGAAACGTTTTGAAGAATATATACTGCAATCACATACTTGTGAAACCCTAACTGTTATATCTCTCCTTTTCGCTCCCCCATAACATACAGATTAACATTGGTTTTCTGGGCGAACTGAGGTACTGGTCGATGTTGAGTGCTACATAAGTACTCTTTGCTGTTATATCTTGAAATTGATATTGCTCCAACCCAACATAGTGTAAGTGGGACAATAATCTCTTCAACAATAGTCTAAACTTCTCGAAAGTTAGGCGCCTCAATTGTTAATAGTTCTTTCATATTTTTTAAAGTTTCTGTTAGAGCTAAATAATCTATCATCTCTTTATCAATTCAGTTACTGGTATATTTTATTGTTTTGCCTTCGTGTTTTGTTTCATTATTTGATTTAATTGCCTTCTTGTGAATTAAAAATACTAGTATAAAATCTGTGCGATGCACGGCTGTTTTTATCATTATATATTGTAAATTCTAATTTTAATATATTTTTGGCAGGATTCGAACCTTATACCACTTATAAATACTATTTTTTTATAATTTTAATATGTTGCTGGCAGGATTCGAACCTTATACCTCTTAAATAATACTAATTTTTAAGAATAAATCTAACGACTCTAGATTGAGTGATCAATGACCAACAACCACCAACCACCAACTACCAAACTTTTAATATTTCGTATTTAATATAATAACTAGCATGATAACCCGTGCAAAGCACGGTTCCATTTAAATCGTATAATTTGACAGTTTTGATTTTTGAAATTAGGAACTCGTAATTTTTGAAATATCATATGTCATTATTTTTGAAATATTATACGTTATTGATATATATTTTTTTAAAAGTGATACTAAGGTGAGTTTCTTATATAATTTTCATGTGTAATCATAAAAATATACTCTAATTTAAGAATTTCTTAGGAATTTTATACATAATTAAAAAAGTGTAACGTAGAAAGACAAAACAATACAAAGTTTGTAAAACATATCCTTGAGTAAGTAGACTAACCTGTGTGGATGTGTATATAAGTGCTCAAATTAGAGTTAAAAACTAATCACATATTCTTATTTTTTGTAAATATATTTAAGCATAATAATAATACATTTAAATCTAATATACACTTCACCTTCATACTTATGCACCCTCCATATTTTACACTATTTTTTATAAGAGTGTTGTTATCATTACATATCCTCCATTTGTACATCATCGTTGTCATTATCGTTCTTGATATATATATATATATGTATATTATATATATTTACATCTTTCCTCGGTCATTCCTTCGTATCTTTAAATCGACCATCAATCCAGCATTCCAGCAACTACTTACGAACAAATTTGTCTTTGAATTCCATCTTCATTCCCAACCACACATCTGTGAACTCATTTATTTCATTTTTCATACTGCCACAATAGATATGAGTTTATAAAACCCCAATAATTGTTATTTCCATACCCTCTACCATCGACAACACCATAAACAATACCTCTAAACTCAAAACTTTAGATCTCGAAAATTGTGGTAATTTGTATTTCAGATTTTGTTTATTTGCGTTCAGATTTTAGTTATTTTTGTCATTTTGGTATTGTTGATGTGGTCTTATTTAAGATTTTTAGTGTTTTCGGTGTGGTTTCGTGATAAATTTTGTAGTGTTATGTGGCAGGCGGTTTGACAGTGATGATGATATTTGGGATATGTCGCTAGAGGTGATGATATCGGTACATTGGTAAAAAATGATTTAAGAATATATTATTCAACTCATATATAGGTAATATCATATATTATATATATTATAATGTATAATTTTTCCTTAAAACTCTGTAGGTGATCATATATATATGCATATTTCATATAGTTTTACATTAAAAATTACTAGGGATGGCAATTGGGTCGGATCGGGTCGGGTATTGCAGAATCCATATCCAAACCCGAAAATTTTATCCATACCCGAACCCGACCCGAACCCGAAAAATACCCGAAAATGAATACCCGGACCCGATCCATCAGATTTCGGATCGGATTCTGGTATACCCAAAACCCGATTTTTTTAATTGGATATTCATACCCGATCCCGAAACCCGAACCCAAAATCTGAAAATTTGTATAATTATTGATATTGCAAGTGCTTGGGATAGAACACACGACTTGTAGAGAAAGAGTTTTAACGTGTCATCTTCAACCACTCACCACATCATTAAGTGTGTTATTATATGTATAGCTAATATTTAAAAAATTAACTCAATTGATACCCAGTTTTTTAGTTTTATTACTAAAAGATGTTTTTTTAACCTTATAAACCTTATCACTCTTTTAAATGATTGAATAATTATATTTCATTAAACTTTATAATTAGTTAATTTTTAACATAAATATAAAAATATATGTTCAAAAAATTATATAATAATATGTATAAGGTATATTATAATATATATATATAATTATAATGTGTAATATATAAAATTCTAATATTATATTTATATAAATATAATTAATATATATATAATAATTCGGGTTTTTTTTTCAGATTTCGGGTTCGGATAGAGTTCAGATAGAGTTTCGGATTTCAGAGCGGGTTTCAGATCGGTATACCTAATATCCAAATCCAAATCCAAAAAATTTCGGGTTTAAAAATTAAATCCATATCCAAATCCAAATCCAAAAAATTGGGTTCGGTAAATCCAAAATTTTGGGTTTTGGATCGGGTATCCGTCGGATAGGATTATTTTGCCATCCCTAAAAATTAATTATATTAACATAAAATTTTAAAAATTAATAAATACAAGACTTAATGACCTTTTAACCCTTCAATTATAAACCAGTGTACTTGTAAGTCATATGTCATAGCCTATTTGTATATTCGAGGATTCAACTCAACTCAAATAAGAATGTAATAAGTAAATAGTGGATTGACCGTCAGAGAGATCTCGCAAAGTAATATCTGTCAAAGGATTCAGAGACAATGTTCATCTACAGACTTGAGGAGTTAATTCACTAGAAGAAGTTCAAGAAGTTGATCATGCCTCAGTGATATAAATCAAGATCGTGGATTTAATCAAGTGACAGAGATCTCGTCAGGGTATCAATTAATTACAAGGATTTAATCTGAAGAAAATCAAAGTGTCAGAGTCAAGACATGAAGAAACGTCACGGAAGTTAGTCACTCATGAACCAGACAGTACATCGAGTGTCAACGTTGAAGTGGTGGAATTGATTCATAATTTTCAGTGATTTTCAGAAGATTTGCAGAAGAATGGTTGCTGCTCAAGACTAGAATTAATTCTCTATTAATTAATTAAGTCATCTAATTTAATTAAGAAAATAAATTATATCTGCAAAGAATAATTTATTTATTAATTGAATTAATTGATTAATTAATTCTGAATTAATTTTAGGAATTTTCAGAAGTTTAATTGGATTAAATTCAAGCATTAAATCAGCAAGACAATTGAAAATGAACTAGCATGACAATCAGGATTGTCATACCGATTGTCATGCTAGGCCATTTTACATTGTCTCACCGAAAGTCACTCTAGGAGGATGATTGTCTTGCTAGTTCATTCTGATTGTCATTCTAGTTCATTCAGATTGTCTTGCTAGTTCATTCAATTATCCTACCGAAAGTCATACAAGCTATAGGATTGTCATGCCAATTCAATTCTATTGTTGTGCTGATTTAAAAAGAAGCAGAAGACTTTTCTTTCAACCATCTCAATCATTATTCAAGAACAAGAGACAGCAGCCGCAGCAAAACATTTTATTTTCATCTGCTTATTTCAAAGATCATAATTTCTAGATTGTAATGTTAAATCTAATCCACTAGAAATCTTTATCTTGTTCTTGTATATCAATCTAGCGGATTAAAATCCCTAGAACTTAATCTCAAATCGCGTTTAGCATTTGATTCTAATTATTGCAAAAATAGAAAAAGTTCATGTCGAATTTATTCTAAATTTGTGATAATTGATTTGAGATTAATACCTTGTAATCGATACAGTTGTTGTAACACCTTTCAAGTTTAATAATATTTTTATTTAACTTGAATTTTGTTTCACATTTTTTATTCCGCATTTTATTCGATTATTTGGTACCGTTTGTATTCAACCCCCCTTCTACAAACAAATTGGGACCTAACAATTGGTATCAGAGCTTCTGATTAACGAACAAATCAAGATCCTAGACTTTTGTGATTTTTCAACTCCTTGAATTTTTATTTATTCAAAAATTCATAATGACTTCACATAAAGTTGGAACCGTTAAAATTCCACAATTTGATAAAGAGAATTATATCATGTGGAAGAAGAAGATGCTATTATTTTTACAAGTTGCAAATCCCAAATATTCAAACTTGTTAAAGAAGGGTATAAAAACTCCGATGGTTATTGAACCGGAGGTAATAATAGATGGTGTGGTGACTACTGAAGCTAGAACCTATCCAAAAGAGCCTGAAGATTTTACTCCTGCTGAGAAGGAAGAAGCCTCCTTGGATGCCAGCCTTCAATTAATATTAATTGATTCCCTTGATCCCTTGATGAACAGACATGTGATGAACTGTAAAAATTCCAAACACATGTGGGAAACTATTGAAGTGATTAATGAAGGCACAGAGGAAGTTAGGGAGAACAAGTTGGAAATCCTAACCTCTGAATATGAACATTTCAAATCAAATCCAGGAGAAGGAATTACTGAAGTGTTTGAGAGGTACAATGCGTTGATCAACAACCTGAACATCAATGGAAAGTATTATTCAATCAGGGAGGTCAACAAAAAGTTCCTTTTAACACTGCCAGCTCATCTTGAACATAGAATCACTGCCATTAGAGAAGCTAGAGATCTGAGTGAGATTTCTTTGGACAGGCTCTATGGAGTGTTAAAAACCTATGAGTTGGAGCAGATTCAACAGAAGGAAGTCTACGGGAAGGATAGAATGGTCAGCACATCTACTGCACTTGTAGCTGAAGGTCAACAACAACAACAATCTCAACAGTTAGAAAGAATGGTACAGTTTTCCAAGGGTGAGGAAAATGAGTTAGTAGCAGAATATGATCCTCCTACTACAAATCAATCAAGTGATGATTTTTATTCCTTGGAAGAGCTGGAGCAATTGGAAGATGAATCAATGGCCCAAATTGTCAAGAGATTCTCCCATGTCAGATTCAGGAGGAATCCCAAGCTGAAGTACAAGTCCAACTACAACAAATTCCAGAAAGGTGGATCTTCATCCTCTAACACCAGCAGTGGTGGATACAAAACAGGGATGGTTGATCGGAGCACCATCAGATGCTATAACTGCAATGAGTTGGGACACTTTGCCACAGAATGTAGGAAGCCAAAGCAAGTAAGAAAGAACTCTGAAAGGGCTTATCTGGCAAAGGGAAGAAGCTGGGATGATACTGACAGTGAAGATGAAGATGAAGGAAATCTTGCTCTTATGGCTATTGATGGAAAAGCTTCATCGTCAAGAATAGAGGTAAAACTTTCTGATGCTGAAATGGTTTATCATCTAAGAGGTAACTTAGATTGTGCACGTCGTGATAATGAACTGTTAAGTTTACAGATCACAGACCTTGAGAAAGAGGTCAATGAATTAAGACTTGTGCACATTAATCAAGACAAATTAAAAGAACAGGTATCTTTTCTAGAGAATAGAGTTGACTGTTATAGAAAACTCGAAACTATTCTCAAAGACAAGATCACCGGTCTTGAGACTAAGGTTAGAGCCTACTTCAATTCTTGTTCGAAGGCTAAAGAGTTCTACAGTAAGCAAGCTGTTAATCAAACATCTGGAATAGGTTATGATTACAATGCTGCTATTGGAGAATTAGGCATAAACTCCCCTCCTCATGTATGTGCTAAAGGGAGGGAAGTACCACATGTGCTTAAGGGTGTTGATGAACCCCTCTATAAAGCATCAATTGCTGAACCATTTGATGCGACCTCTTCTGTTATTCAAGAAGAAATACGTGCTGAGGATCATGCTTATGAGAAGATTGTTTCCAAGTCAAGTGAGTCGAAAGTTCCAGTCAAAGTTGTGAAAGCAACTGAGACTAACTCAGACACACATGAGTTGGATAACAATAATGCCATGTCTACCATGCATAAATTGCCTGCTGTTAATCACTCTCATAAAGTATGTGGTGTTGCTAATTGTATGTCTTGTGCTTTTAATATGATGTATGCTTATTTTAATGGTAAGCATGTGTCTAATGATAAGACTACTCCTCGTCAGCATGTGAATAACAAGAAGCATGATAGGTCTAAGACTGCTAGTCCTTCTAAGGCTAGAAAGGAGACATTTGTGCCTAAGCTTAAACAGAAATTTGTTAACGTTGTTTACAAGGTCAAATGTTCAGTCATTGAGAAAGTTGAGGCAATTAAAATTAAAAATGTTGTTTTGCCTGACAAAGGACAGTTCTACAAGTATGCCGGGCCCAACCAAGTTTGGGTTCCGAAGAAGGTCTAATCCATTTGAAGTGCAGGGCATTAAACAGGTGTAACCGGTAGTGTGGATTCTTGACAGTGGATCATCAAGACATATGACCGGAGATAGAGCCCTGCTATCAAATGTGGATTGAGAAAGCTGGCCCCCATGGTTACCTTTGGAGATAACAGCAAAGGTTTATCTGAGGGATATGGCTGTTTGCAAGCTGGGAATGTTATCATTGTAATTTTGTATATTGTGCTAGGTTATTATCAGGAAGCAGTATCTAACATATAGCACCAGTGACGAGACTTGAGAATATTATGACATATCAGGCACCTGCTGCACATTACACTTGGAATTGTACTCTAGTAAGATGTGTACAAGTGTACTCCTGATTGGTGAGTTAAAAGAAGAAGTCAGTGCACCACAGTTCATGGACTTTGCAGCTGCAGATCTATTGGACTATGCAATCTCTTCTTCACAATCTCACTTCAGGTTGGTATGAACTAGTATACTGCTCAAGCAATCGTCAAGGACATGGTATGGCACTCTAACAGAAGTTATAATTTTATATGAATAAGTAGAGTCGTCATATTAATAACTATCTTATCACTAAGCACAATCATATTGTTTTATATGTGCAGTGGTATATTGTTAATGCAACATAACAATTAGTATCTAAAGTACTTGACAAGTATCGGTCAATGATATGTTGTTAACATTATGTTGCAGATATTTGTAAGCTTTTGACATGAATGAGAATTACTTAGACTTTACCCTAAGTGATCAATGTTTTATCAAAAACTCATTCATATTGAAAAACAAAATCAAACTTCTTTCTACATTAGTGATTTCTTATTTCATGTAAAATCTTTTGAAATCACTATTGTAAATCATTTTCTCTCTATTACCATATGTTCTGTGTTACAGGTTCAGTCTCCAATGACTTTCTTTCATTGACAGTCATGAGGTTGAAAACCCACAACGTCTATCCCAGACTGTAAAGACAAACACAAAAACAGAACCAACCAACACTCTTTTACCACTAAAAGTAGTATGAATGAGCGTGAGGGAGATAGTGCCTAGTGCACCACATAAGGAAGGTTCTGTAGTCAACCCAGTAGCTCTGTCTCATACATAGATGAGTAGTATTTAAACCGAGACAACTGCTAGCCCCCATACATCTTCTCAAAAAGACGTAATGGCTGAAAAGGCACAAAAACAGTTACTAGATTCATTCTCTCAACAGGGTGAGTCTATTGAATTTTGCCTGTCAGCCAAGGTATCCGATGTAGTGTCACCACTTCAAACATAATCAATTCTTGATGCACAAGGAGAGGTTACACACACAAAGGATGAGTTGACGGAAACAAGAGTTTCGACCATTTTAAGGTCAGATTCGATTGTTCAAGGTTCGTTAGTGGACCAATTGCCTTTACAGGTATTAGGAGAGGATACTGATCCAAAAGCCATATGTCAGTGGTCAGTGTCTACCTCCCCAGGCTTAAATCCCCTGGATGCATCTGCGGATTGTGGATCTGACATAGGTGCAGATCGGCAACTTGTTGACAATGATTCAGATATTACCTGATAAGTCACAAGGAAATGTCTTCACAGACATTAGAAGGGAACTTTGATCTTTATGCTAAATTCTTTGGATCATTGTTTACCTTCCCAGAATTCAAATCTGGAACCCTAAAAGGGAAACTAGCAACTTGTAGATTATGACTCAGATTTATCTGACGAGTTTAACAAGGATGGGGATTTGTGAACTCCCATTGCACCACCTGTGACCTCCTTTAAGGATGGCTAAGGTGATTTTCCTTGCAGGTACAGCTGGATTATGGAGCTATGAGAGAAGAGTGATACACTTGTGAGAAAGAGTGTAAACACGAGTGGAGAGAAGAGTGAAACACATGTGAGGTACACTAAACAGAATCACACACTCACAGTGAGGAAGAAAGAGAAACTACTTGTTATTTCTTTTCCAACCAAGTGAAATATGAGAACTCCTTCAGACGACGGCATACATTCCTTCTTTAAGAGGGAGATAAAAGCTTAAGTAATAGTTTGGAGGATTCCTCAACTAAGGGGGAGAAATAGCAGGGAGGAAGAAAAAGATCATATGTACACTACTCCACACCATTGTTGTTTCTAACTACGGATCCTATTGTACGGGAGAGGTGGTAAACACAAGGTGATTTCCTAGTAAGGGAAGAAGCTGTTAGGGGAGTACCATTGGTTTTTATCTGCGGATCCTATTGTACGGGAGAGGTGGTAAAACGAAGGTGATCTTCTTTAATCAGTTGATTCTCATAGGGGGAGAAGCAAGAGATATGGGCTTCTCAACAGGAAATGTGGTTGTACAAATGAAGATGGAACTACTTGAAGATATGTTCAGTCTAGAGGAACATCTACTTGGAATCTGGAAAATGTTAAATCTCATCCAGAACTTTTCTGCTATTTACTTTGCATGTATTGGTTATATCTTTTTCTTATTTGTTAGTTGAGTTATCCTCTAGGTATTTGTGTGTTATTGTCTAACAAACAAATAGGGGGAGATTGTAAGTCATATGTCATAGCCTATTTGTATATTCGAGGATTCAACTCAACTCAAATAAGAATGTAATAAGTAAATAGTGGATTGACCGTCAGAGAGATCTCGCAAAGTAATATCTGTCAAAGGATTCAGAGACAATGTTCATCTACAGACTTGAGGAGTTAATTCACTGGAAGAAGTTCAAGAAGTTGATCATGCCTCAGTGATATAAATCAAGATCGTGGATTTAATCAAGTGACAGAGATCTCGTCAGGGTATCAATTAATTACAAGGATTTAATCTGAAGAAAATCAAAGTGTCAGAGTCAAGACATGAAGAAACGTCACGGAAGTTAGTCACTCATGAACCAGACAGTACATCGAGTGTCAACGTTGAAGTGGTGGAATTGATTCATAATTTTCAGTGATTTTCAGAAGATTTGCAGAAGAATGGTTGCTGCTCAAGACTAGAATTAATTCTCTATTAATTAATTAAGTCATCTAATTTAATTAAGAAAATAAATTATATCTGCAAAGAATAATTTATTTATTAATTGAATTAATTGATTAATTAATTCTGAATTAATTTTAGGAATTTTCAGAAGTTTAATTGGATTAAATTCAAGCATTAAATCAGCAAGACAATTGAAAATGAACTAGCATGACAATCAGGATTGTCATACCGATTGTCATGCTAGGCCATTTTACATTGTCTCACCGAAAGTCACTCTAGGAGGATGATTGTCTTGCTAGTTCATTCTGATTGTCATTCTAGTTCATTCAGATTGTCTTGCTAGTTCATTCAATTGTCCTACCGAAAGTCATACAAGCTATAGGATTGTCATGCCAATTCAATTCTATTGTTGTGCTGATTTAAAAAGAAGCAGAAGACTTTTCTTTCAACCATCTCAATCATTATTCAAGAACAAGAGACAGCAGCCGCAGCAAAACATTTTATTTTCATCTGCTTATTTCAAAGATCATAATTTCTAGATTGTAATGTTAAATCTAATCCACTAGAAATCTTTATCTTGTTCTTGTATATCAATCTAGCGGATTAAAATCCCTAGAACTTAATCTCAAATCGCGTTTAGCATTTGATTCTAATTATTGCAAAAATAGAAAAAGTTCATGTCGAATTTATTCTAAATTTGTGATAATTGATTTGAGATTAATACCTTGTAATCGATACAGTTGTTGTAACACCTTTCAAGTTTAATAATATTTTTATTTAACTTGAATTTTGTTTCACATTTTTTATTCCGCATTTTATTCGATTATTTGGTACCGTTTGTATTCAACCCCCCTTCTACAAACAAATTGGGACCTAACAGTACTCATAGACCCTTAAACTTCAAAAGCGTTCTTTTTCGCCACTCGGGTATGAAAAACATACCTATTAACCATTTTCCCTATTTTTTATTCCATTAATACCCTTACAAGATATATATACCTCTTAACCCTTAAAGTATTAATGTACTCATAGACCCTTAATTGTATTTTCATTTTACGAATCACTGAGTCGTATTACACTATAAGATTTTGTGTATTTGTTTTTGATCCTTTGTTTTCGACGTATTTTTAATTTATTAATCCATATAGGATGCTGGTGGGAATTGTAACGTCTGGGAAATTTACGTCGGTATTATATTATATTTGTAATAATTATGATTGTTAATGAGTCATTAATGTGTAATTAACTGTCAAACCCTAATTGCTATGTGTTACGTGCATTCCGTGTCGTCCAGTTATTTTTGAGATATTTTTCAGATATTTTATGACCCGAATCATAATTTTAAAGCAGGTATTTCCAATAAAAAAATGGGCCTTATTTTTCATCAAACAGCTTTTACCATCGCAATATTCTGAACATCTAGGCATTTTATAAATTTTCTCGTTTTGCAAAAATTGACTTTTTCGGGCCCCATTGGGTGTTAAAAACCCCACAAAAATCACATTTTTATTTTTACAAAATTATAGGACTTTTATTTATAACATTTCTTTGTATTTTTGCATTTTCATAATTTTTGAGAAATTTTGAATATATATTCCATATATAAAATATTTATAAATTAAATTTTAATACTCAAAAATTATAAAATTAGGGGCCTATTAATTTTAAAAGATGTAGAATTAGGGCCTTAATTTTAATTAGGAGTATTAATTTTACTACTATAAATAGCCTAATTATTATTAATTAATTAATTAATTAAAATTCTGAAAAAAATCACAAAATTCTCTGAAATCGGGTCGGGAAGAACCAGTTCGAGTCAATAATTCAAGCCGTGATTTTGAGAAGATTATAACACCAAAACAAGTGATTCAAGTACCCAAATCGAAGGTTTCCATCTATTCTTTCTGTTTCTAGCATTAATTTTATATTTTGATTCGTAGTTTTTGATTTTCGATTTCTAGGGTTTATACTCGAATTAGGACTTTTTGATTCTAGGGTTATTATGATGTTTTGATGATTGATATAGCTTCCTGATGTTATTTACAATCGATTCATGGTGTTTAATTGAACCAACGATACCTGAATAGCAAAGTTCGATTATTAGGGTTTATGTTCGATTTTCAAATCACAACTCTGTAATTTTTATGAATATTTGGTTCTTGATATGTTGGGGCTTTGGTTGTATGTGTTCTTGGCTTCAGTTTGCACTATAGAACGTTTGATTTTATGTACGATTCTGTAATTTCGTATTTTGGCCGGAGTTCATGTCGGTTTTGATCGGAGTTGAGGATTCCGTGATGATTTTGATATGTTTTGACCGGAGATGAGTTGCTGCAGTTGTTTTGAATTGAAACCCTGTAAAAATCAGTACAAACGGTACTGATTTTATCCTAAATCGAGGTCGCTGGAGCTACGACCAGGCACCGGAATCTGGGAATTTTCGGTGGGTTGGGCTGTTCTTGGCAACCCGTTTGTGTTTTTCAGAACCCGGTTTCCAACCTGGTTTTGATCCGTTCCTGTCAGAAGATGTTTCTGAGAATTAATTTTATTTTTATTCTATTTTAATTATAAAAATCAGTTTTATTTATTTTATAAATTGATTAATTAATTATTTAATTAATTGATTTATATTATAAATAATTCTAAAATATTTTCTAAAAATCAGTTTTAGTTATTTTCTCAAATGTTTATTATTTATTTATTTTTATTTATTAATTATTTAAAAATGATTAATTATTTTGATAATTAATCAAATAATTTTCAATAAATCATAATAAAGTCATTTTGACTCCAAAAATTATAGAAAAATCATTTTTAATTCTTATTTTTCTTAAACAATTATTGAAAAATTATTTTATGGTTTAAAAATTAGTAATAATTATTTATATTATTTATATTGAATAATAAATTGAATTATCCGTGTTTAATTGTCATTAAATAGACCGTTAGTCCGATTCGAGCGAAACGAAAGCCCTTTGACTCAGAAAAATGAATTATTTTCATTAAAAATAATATTAAAACTTAATTTCTTCTAGAAATTAGTTGAATTTGTTATTTATTTGATTATCAGTCGAATTGCGTGTCGAGGCGAGTCCGAAAAATTCCGAAAAATAGGAAACGAGTCAGATAATGAACAGTTGAACGATCAGCGAGTCGATTTTGATTCTAAAAATTAGTTTAACTATAAAACTGATTATGTACTTATGTGATTATATGTATTATATGGTTAAGCGAGTCTTACTTGTTAATATATAATATACAAGTCGGTCATAAGCGCATGGGTAGACAATAGGAACGATGTGAAGTCGGTTCAAGACGCAATTGAAGTACGAAATGACTAAACCAGTCTATTTCTCTAACAGAAGCTAAGCCAGCAAGGCAGGTTGAGTCGGTGATAGACGAAGGTGACATATTTGTAGTGAGTCGCGCAGAAGGCAAGTTTTTCCCCTATTCTACTTTCAGAATAGTGATATTTCTTCAGGTTCTTATCACGCTTGCATTATTTTGATTCTCTTGTTCATATTTCATTTCGATTCTTGATTTCTCCATTCCTTTGAATTCATTATTCATATTCCAATTGTTACTCACAAATATTGATATATTCTGGTGATTATAATATATCAAAGCATACCGATTGTTCCGGTTGCTACTTCATGGACTGGATAGTGATACTTTTGGGGATTAAGTTTACTTAATCCTAAGGACCGGGACATAATCGGATCTTTGAGATGGGCTGTAAAGCCTGGGTGCCCGACTGGATCTATATAGTGGGATATAGATCTGCACTGTATCCTGGCTGATCAGCAGGGTATAGATGCGAACTTGTGTCCAGTTTAGTTCATTTATACTTGCCAGCAATAGCCTTCTTTCTATTCTCACGGGGTTATATCTTTGCAGATATACCCAGGTTACCGATTCGCTTAAATTGCTTAAACACTGTTTATATTTTGTGGACTTGTTGAGCAAATTTTGGCTCACCCCCTATTGTTGTTATTCATCTTATTGTTTTCAGTTAAGAAGGAATATGAAACCCATCAGGACTCGAGTGGTAAAGAAGCGGGTCAAGCCTCGCGATCCTCTCATACCCAAGGTGTTGATCCGAATCCAGGAAAAAAGCTTTGAGTTGCCCGAACCGGTGGAGTGTAGATAGTTAGTGTGTGTGTTTGAATAAAAGATGAAATTAGTTTACAACTGGTTAGACAATGGTTTGTAACAAAGAGAGTTTGTAAGATTTTGAATTTGGTTTGTAATAAAGTAGTTAGTGGTTCTTGTTTTCATACTTCAACCTAAAAAGATCCTGGTTAGTGTTAAAGGGGTTTAGATTCATTTCTTTATTAATTATTAAATCAGATTGTACAGGTTTGGTGATTAGCTAGTAACCCCCAGACTTATACCGTGGGTCTAGAGGGCGTTACAGGCTTGGTCCCTGAAAACAAGAACATTAGGGTTAAGATAAGATAGGGAGATCACATAGGATATGAATAGTTAACTAGGAAGATTAGTGTTAGGATTTAGACAAGATTAGGATAGGAAGGTGTTATATCTAGGAATGATTTAGTAACCTTTCTTCTTTCTTTGGTATATTATCAGATGGCGTCGTCAGGTTACTCGGCTTCTTCTGAGAGGACAGTTACCAGGCCAGTCGCACCAGTTGTGCCACCAGTATCTGAGTTCATGTTTCCTCCTCTTCCGCCTCCACAACCATTTCCACAGGAGTCAGCACCCCCAGTGCAGGGGATAGTCCATGACCCTATAGAGATGTTTGATCCATTGGAGTTCTTTGAGCCGATGATCCCGCGTCCACTACCAGTAGAGCATCAGTTTATACCGGGGATTGAGCTAGAGCTTCTACCACCACCAGTGTTACCTCCTATACCAGTGTTACCTCCTATACCAGTACATGTTCCAGAGCCAGAGGTGTTTCAGATGATCCCAGTTGAGGGTATGGGTGAGCACGATGTGGATTTACAGTTGGGGTTACTATAGCAGGGTGCAGGGATGCCGAGGGTTCCTTCGCAAGAGTCAGTGGGTCAGGTTGCACAGCCACATATGGTACCGTACCATGAGTATAGTGTTATGAGAGATGACGCTGAGTATCGGAGAGCTCAGTGTAGAGAGATTATGCATTTATTTGATCAGAGAGACCGAGGACCGTTAGCCGCCTTACAACCAGATTATATGATGAGGCAGAGGTTACAGTCTGCTTTGATGAGTGCTACATGGGAGTTGGATGATTTGACACATGAGGGGCCGCCTTCTTTGGCAGAGTTTTTTATAGGATTTTCCGTTTAGCACAGACATTGATTCAGATACTTCGAGAGGAGCTAAGGCGTATTCCGCCGGGGTTCTGAGATGTTGACTTCAGAGGACAGATGTTTATAGATGCAGCCTAGTATGACATAGTGAGTAGTGTGTATGTGTGTAGCAGTAGTTTGACTTGTAGTAGTTAGTTTGACTTGTAGCTGCAGCCAAGACCAGCAGAGCGAGACTTTTTATACCAAGCACTTACACCTGAGGCTGATGTCATATATATAAAATGAACTTTTCAAATTTCTTTTATTTAAATTTCAGTCTTTATAGTTTTACAGCATTTACCTTTACTTTATTGTTTTATAGCTTTTCGTACTCTAAATTCTGTCAAAAATAAACATTTCATTTAACGGTTTACATTTTTTGTTTTTATATTAACATAAACTGTTTATACCTCCTGTTTTTATATTAATCAAATTGTTTTCTTTCTTCAAACCATTATCTAAATTTTGTTAATAACATGATAAATTTTTTTCTCATCTACTGTCAATTATTTAATAAACTGTTAAAAAGACATCACTTGTTTTATTATCAGCAAATGACACCTAAGAGAAAGACTAGGACTGAGACTTCCAACAACAATTCCGAAGAACAGACCAATGATACCATGAACCAAATATTCCTTCTGATACAACAACAGATGGTAATGATGCAGCAACAGCAACAACAGATTCAACAGTAAATGTTACAACAGCCACCTCGTCCGGAGCCCCAGATACCACCAGCTATACCTATTGTTACTTTCAAACAGTTTCAGTCGGTTAAACCTCCAGAATTTGATGGGACATCAGACCCTATTAAGGCTACCACTTGGTTGAAAGAAATAGAGAAAGCATTTGTGCTAGTAAAGATAGGTGAAGATCGGAAGACTGACTTTGCTTGTTATTTGTTGTAAGGAGAAGCGAATTATTGGTGGGAATCTAAGAAGGCTTTAGAAGGTGAAGATGTTATTGCATGGGATAAGTTTAAAGAGCCGTTCTTAGAGAAACATTTTCCTCGCTATGTGAGAAATCAAATGCAGATTAAGTTTTTGGAATTAAAGTAGGGAAGTATGTCCGTGACAGAGTATGAAGCTAAATTTACTGAATTGGCTAGGTTCGTTCCAGAACAAGTTGATATTGAAGAAAAACGAGTTAAATGGTTTCAAAAGGATTACGATCGTGGATCCGTGGACAAGTTGCATTTTTTGAGTTAACAACATATACCGTCGTGATCCAGAAAGCCTTGATTATCAAAGGGAAAAGCGAAAGATCTCAAAAGGATAGAGGACAGAGAAGTTTCCAAGACCGCTCCAGCAGGAAGCCGGGATTTCAAGCCCGGACAAATTTGAATTTTAAAAAGATAGGACATGGTATCCAGAAAATAGGTAATCATTTCCAAGCCCCTAGCCAGCAGGGAATTGTCAGAGTCCCAGTGCCGTATTGCAGAACTTGTGGACGAAAACACACCGACATATGTATCAAAGCGGATGTGACATGTTTTAAATGCAAACAGAAAGGGCACTATTCCAACGAATATCCAACGGGAAAAACAGCAGAAAATACTTGCTTACAGTGTGGAAAGAAAAGGCATATCGCTAGGAATTGTAAAGGACCAGCAATGACAGCTAGTATTCCGAAAGTGTTGGCATTACCTCCTCCACCGCCGCCTAATCAACCCAGAGCAAGAACTTTCAACATGACAATGAGAGAAGCAGTGTAGAGTCCTAGTGTAATTGCATTTACGCTTTTGGTGAATTCCGTGGGTTCAAAAGTATTAATTAATTCTGGAGCTACTCGTTCATTTCATCCTAAAGAAGTCCTTGATAAGTTATATTGCAAAATTGAATGGTTGGGCGAGACGGTAATCATAAAATTAGCGAATGACGAACAAGTTCACGTAGATCGAGTATGTCCTGTGTGCGATATCGAAATAGCCGGACATCATTTCTCCGTAGACTTGATTCCTTTTAAGTTAGGAGAGTTTGACATCATTTTGGGAATAGATTGGTTAGCTTATCATAATACTCAGATCGATTGCGCGAACAAGAAAGTTAAATTGCAAATTGCGTAAAATGCAATGGTAATATTCAAAGGCGAAAAACAGCGAAAGAAATTTCTCACAGTAATGCAGACTAAACGACTGCTTAGACAGAGATGTGAAATGTATATAGCCAACGTGTTAGATACTGAGAAGTAAAGTCCCAAAATAGAAGATATTCCAGTTGTATGTGAGTTCCCTGACGTCTTTCCAGACGAGCTTCCAGGGTTACCGCCGGATCGAGAAATTGAATTTACGATTGATCTAGCGCCAGAGACAGAACCAATTTCGAAGGCTCTGTATCGAATGACACCAGTTGAGATGAAATAATTGTCAACGCAATTGCAAGATCTTCTAGATCGAGGTATTATAAGACCCAGCGTATCCCCATGGGGTGCACTGGTATTCTTCATGAAGAAGAAATATGGCAACATGCGATTATGCATCGATTATCGGGAATTAAATAAGCTCACTATCCAGAATAAGTATCCTTTACCGAGAATCGACGATTTATTCGACCAGCTAAAAGGAGCCGCATGGTTTTCGAAGATAGATTTACGATTGGGTTATCATCAATTAAAAGTTAAAGTTGAAGATATTCCCAAGACTGCATTCCGTACCAGATATGGATATTATGAGTTTCTTGTAATGGCATTCAGTTTGACCAGCGCGCCAGCAGCATTTATGGATCTGATGAACAGGGTATTCAAAAGGTATTTGGATAAATTCGTGATTGTATTTATTAATGACATCTTGATTTACTCAAAGAAGGAAGAAGAGCATGCTGAGCACTTGAGGATAGCTTTGGAAATTCTGAGGAAAGAGCAACTGTACGCGAAATTCTTGAAATGTGAATTCTGGTTGAAGGAAGTACAATTTCTAGGGCACATCATCAGTAGAGAAGGCATTCAAGTCGATCCAAAGAAGATTGAAGCTGTGTTAAATTGGGAAAGGCCGAAGACACCGACAGATGTTCGAAGTTTCTTGGGATTGGCAGGATACTATAGAAGATTTGTCAAAGATTTTGCGAAAATAGCAACGCCACTAACCAAGTTAACTCGAAAAAGTGAAAAGTTCGTATGGGATGACAAATATGAAGAAAGTTTCCAAGAGCAGAAGAATCGATTAGTAACCGCACCGGTACTCGTATTGCAAGACGAGCATGGAAATTTTGTCATTTACAGCAATGCTTCATACCGCGGATTAGGATGCGTACTGATGCAACACGGTAACGTCATTGCATATGCTTCGAGGCAGTTAAAACCTCATGAACAGAAAAATCCTACGCATGACCTGGAATTAGTAGCGATCATATTTGCATTGAAACTTTGGAGATACTATCTCTACAGTGAAAAATGCGAAATTTACACGGATCATAAAAGTATGAAGTACATCATTACACAGAAGGAACTGAACATGAGACAACGCCGATGGCTGGAATTGATTAAAGATTACGATGTTATGATCAGTTATCATCCAGGGAAAGCAAATGTTATGGCAGATGCTCTGAGAAGGAAAGAAAGATTGAATCTATTAACGTCATGTGAAGAATTAGCCAAGGAATTTGACAAGTTGGAAATCGAAATTCGTGTTCCCAATGAATCTACTGAAATTATCTACGCTATGACTTTTCAACCGGAATTACTAGGGAAGATTCGCCGCTGTCAAGAAGAAGTGATCAGTCAAGATGACGACTTAACGGGAGAAGAAATTACAACCCAGAAGGATAACGAAGGAATTCTACATTTTGCATCAAGAATCTGGATCTCTAATGTGGCAGAACTGAAGGAAGAAATATTACGAGATAAGCACAATTCGAAGTATTCCATTCATCTAGGAAGTACAAAAATGTACCTCGATCTGAAGGAAAACTTTTGGTGGCCGAATATGAAGAAGGAGATAGCGGAATGGGTAAGTAAATGCTACACATGCCATCGAGTTAAAGCAGAACATCAACGTCCAAGTGGATTACTGCAACCATTAGATATTCCAGAATGGAAATGGGAACATCTAGCGATGGATTTTGTGGTAGGACTTCTAAGGACTAAAGCAAATCATGATGCGATATGGGTAATCATTGACAGAGTAACAAAGTCGGCACATTTTCTACCAATTAATGAAAGATTTTCTCTCGACAAACTAGTGCACTTGTATCTCAAGAAAATTGTGATGCGACATGGAGTTCCAATATCTATCATGTCTGATCGAGATCCCCGTTTCAATTCAAGATTTTGGAGATAATTTCAAGAATGTCTTGGAACTAAATTAAACATGAGTACCGCTTATCATCCGCAAACCGATGGGCAAAGTGAAAGGTCTATCCAAACAATTGAAGACATGCTACGAGTTTGTGCGATTGACTTCGAAGGCAGTTGGGATGAGCATCTACCTTTGATTGAATTTTCTTACAACAACAGCTATCACGCAAGCATTGGAATGCCTCCGTACGAAGCGTGATATGGAAGAAAATGCAGATCACCGGTATATTGGGATGAAGTTGGAGAACGCAAGGTTTTGGGTCCAGAATTAGTCCAACAGACTAAAGAAAAGATAGATCTTATTCAAAATCAATTGGATGCAACACAAAATAGGCAACGCAAATATGCAGATCAAGCCAGGGAGGATATGGACTACCAAGAAGGAGAACACGTGTTACTCAAAATATCGCCATGGAAAGGATTGACCAGATTTAGCAACAAGGGTAAATTGAAACTACGATACGTCGGACCGTTTGAAATTTTGAAGAAAGTGGGAAAAGTTGCGTACGAATTAGCTTTACCGCCTCATATGCAACATATTCACAATGTGTTTCACGTGTCGATGCTTAAGTGATATAATCCTGATTCTAGGCATGTAATAGAGTATGAACCGGTAGATATCCAATCTGATTTATCTTTTGTAGAATAGCCGATAAGAATTTTAGATCGACGAGAGAAAGTGTTGAGAAATAAGTCTGTGTCTCTAGTGCGAGTATTGTGGAGAAACCCTATGATTGAAGAATTAACCTGGGAACTTGAGAGTGAAATGTTAGAGAAATATCCTTATTTGTTTTCATAGTGAGATTCTGAGGACAGAATCCTATTAAGGGGGGAAGGATGTAACGTCGGGGAAATTTACGTCTATATTATATTATATTTGTAATAATTATGTGTGTTAATGAGTCATTTATGTGTAATTAACTGTCAAACCCTAATTGATATGTGTTACGTGCATTCTGTGTCGTCCAGTTATTTTTAAGATATTTTCCAGATATTTTATTTTTCATTTATAGCTTGCATTTCAAACATTTTACGACCCGAATCATGATTTTAAAGCAGGTATTTCCAATAAAACAATGTGCCTTATTTTTCATCAAACAGCTTTTACCATCGCAATATTCCGAACATCTAGGCATTTTATAAATTTTCTCGTTTTGCGAAAAATGACGTTTTCGGGCCCCATTGGGTGTTAAAAACCCCACAAAAATCACATTTTTATTTTTATAAAATTATAGGACTTTTATTTATACCATTTCTTTGTATTTTTGCATTATTCACAATTTTTGGGAAATTTTGACATATATATTGCATAAATAAAATATTTATAAATTAAATTTTAATACTCAAAAATTATAAAATTAGGGGCCTATTAATTTTAAAAGATGTAGAATTAGGGCCTTAATTTTAATTAAGAGTATTAATTTTACTACTATAAATAGCCTAATTATTATTAATTAATTAATTAAAATTCTGAAAAAAAATCACAAAATTCTCTGAAATCGGGTCGGGAAGAACCAGTACCGGTCGAGAATTCATGCCGTGATTTTGAGCAGATTACAGCACCAAAAAAAGTGATTCAAGTACCCAAATCGAAGGTTTCGATCTGTTCTTTCTGTTTCTAGCATCAATTTCATGTTTTGATTCGTAGTTTTTAATTTTCGATTTCTAGGGTTTATACTATAATTAGGACTTTTTGATTCTAGGGTTATTATGATGTTTTGATGATTGATATAGCTTCCTGATATTTTTTGCAATCGATTCATGGTGTTTAATTGAACAAATGATACCTGAATAGCAAAGTTCGATTATTAGGGTTTATGTTCGATTTTCAAATCACAACTTCATAATTTTTATGAATATTTGGTTCTTGATATGTTGGGGCATTGATTGTATGTGTTCTTGGCTTCAGTTTGCACTATAGAACATTTGATTATATGTACGATTCTGTAAATTCGTATTTTGGCCGGAGTTCATGTCGGTTTTGATCGGAGTTGAGGATTCCGTGATGATTTTGGTATATTTTGACCGAAGATGAGTTGCTGCAGTTGTTTTGAATTAAAACCCTGTAAAAATCAGTACAAACGATACTGATTTTGGCATGAATCGAGGTCGCCGGAGCTACGACCGGCTACCAGAATCTGAGAATTTTTCGGTGGGTTGGGCTGTTCTTGGCAACCCGTTTGTGTTTTTCAGAACCCGGTTTCCAACCTGGTTTTGATCCGTTTCTGTCAGAAGTAATTTTCTGACAGATGTTTCTGAGAATTAATTTTACTTTTATTTTATTTTAATTATAAAAATCAGTTTTATTTATTTTATAAATTGATTAATTAATTATTTAATGAATTGATTTATATTATAAATAATTCTGAAATATTTTCTAAAAATCAGATTTAGTTATTTTCTCAAATGTTTATTATTTATTCATTATTTATTTATTATTTATTAATTATTAAAATGATTAATTATTTTGATAATTAATCAAATAATTTTCAATAAATCATAATTAATTCATTTTAATTCCAAAAATTATAGAAAAATCATTTTTAATTCTGATTTTTCTTAAACAATTATTTAAAAATTATTTTAGGGTTTAAAAATTAGTAATAATTATTTATATTGAATAATAAATTGAATTATCCGTGTTTAATTGTCGTTAAATAGACTGTTAGTCCGATTCGAGCGAAACGAAAGCCCTTTGACTCAGAAAAATGAATAATTTTCATTAAAAATAATATTAAAACTTAATTTCTTCTAGAAATTAGTTGACTTTGTTATTTATATGATTATCATTCGAATTGCGTGCCAAGACGAGTCCAAAAATTTCCAAAAAAATAAGAAACGAGTCAGATAATGAACAGTTGAACGATCAGCGAGTCGATTTTAATTCTAAAAATTAGTTTAACTATAAAAATGATTATGTGCTTATGTGCTTTTGTGTATTATGTGGTTAAGCGAGTCTTACTTGTTGATATATAATATACAAGTCGGTCATAAGCGCATGGGTAGACAATAGGAATGATATGAAGTCGGTTCAAGACGCAATTGAAGTACGAAATGACTAAAGCAGCCTATTTCTCTAACAGAAGCTAAGACAGCAAGGCAAGTTGAGTCGGTGATAAACGAAGGTGACATATTTGCAGTGAGTCACGCAGAAGGCAAGTTTTTCCCCTATTCTACTTTCAGAATATGATATTTCTTCAAATTCTTATCACGCTTGCACTCTTTTGATTCTCTTGTTCATATTTCATTTCGATTCTTGAATTTCTCCATTCCTTTGAATTCATTATTCATATTCCAATTGCTACTCACAAATATTGATATATTCTGGTGATTAGAATATATCAAAGCATACCGATTATTCCGGTTGCTACTTCATGGACTGGATAGTGATACTTTTGGGGATTAAGTTTACTTAATCCTAAGGACCGGGACATAACCGAATCCTTGAGATGGGTTGTAGTGCCTGGGTGCTCGACTAGATCTATATAGTGGGATATAGATCTGCATTGTATCATGGCTGATCAGCAGGGTATAAAAGCGAACTTGTGTCCAGTTTAGTTCATTTGTACTCGCCAGCAATGGCCTTCTCTCTATTCTCGCGGGGTTATATCTTTGCAGATATACCCAGGTTACGGATTCACTTAAACAGCTTAAACACTGTTTATATTTTGTGGATTTGTTAAACAATTTTTGGCTCACCCCTTGTTATTGTTATTCATCTTATTGTTTTCAGTTAAGAAGGAATATGAAACCCATCGGGACTCGAGTGGTAAAGAAGTGGGTCAAGCCTCGGGATCCTCTCATACCCAAGGTGTTGATCCCGATCCAGGAAAAAACCTTTGAGTTGCCCGAATAGGTGGAGTGTAGATAGTTAGTGTGTGTGTTTGAATAAAAGATGAAATTAGTTTAAAACTGGTTAGACAATGGTTTTTAATAAAGAGAGTTTGTAAGATTTTGAATTTGGTTTGTAATAAAGTAGTTAGTGGTTCTTATTTTCATACTTCAACCTAAAAAGATCATGGTTAGTGTTAAAGGGGTTTAGATTTATTTTTTTATTATTTTTTAAATCAGATTGTACATGTTTGGTGATTAGCTAGTAACCCTCAGACTTATACCCCGGGTCTGGAGGGCGTTACAGGAATGATCAGAGTAATAGTAGAAAGAAGATAAGATTTGTAGCTGGACCCTGGGGAGGCAGTGGCGGTGCAAGCTGTGATGATGAAGTTCATAGCGGAGTCAGAGAAATCATACTCGTATACAACAATTCCATAGATTATATTCGTGTGATTTATGACAAACATGGCAAGCTTGTTGCCGGAGAAAAATATGGAGGAGTTGGAGGCAATATGTAAGTTTTCAGTTTCACTTAATATTTCAATACTTAATTATTTAAGACTCATTTGACTAAACTTTTATCAGGCTTGCGATTTAGCTAATTTATTTAGGCATAATTTGAATTTCATTTCATACAATTATATCGTTATCAATGTTTTAATGTAGATTAAGCTGCAACTTCCTGATGAACGCTTAGTGAGAATGAGTGGATACTACAGTCCAGTGATCAACAGTGGAACTTTGGTGATTTCCAGCATCACATTTAGGTGCAACAAGTGAACATTTGGACCAAATGGAGTTCAATCAGGGATACCATTTTCATTCTCATCAGATGGAGAAAAAATTGTTGGTTTCAAGGGAAAAGTGGCTGGTTTTTTAGATGAAATAGGATTGTATCTGTCTCCTGCTAAAAGGCCATTGATAAGTGGATTTTATATCCACTTGGAATGCTTTATTAAAAGCTTAAATTGGTGTTTTGGACTCAAGTTGTTGGTATTTTAATATATTTTTGTGTTATTATATTTCAGGTATCAGTTATATGAAGAAAAGAGCTTTTAAAGGAAATATAATAAAAAGTAATCAGATTTGGAAGCCAAAGCCATTGTCAAGTTTTAGAGAATCTCGTTAGCTTCGCGTGGGCAGTTGAATCGCCTAATTCTGACGAGTAGAACTCAAGTTATGGCTAAAACAAGATTCATTAGAAATTTTTCCAAACAGGAGCTGAGCGCCCGTCCAAGAGAGCTGAGCGCCCGCCCAGGAGAGCTGAGCGGCCGCCCAAGGCACGGCTGATCGCTGATTTTGCTGAAAACGCCTTTTTTGAGTAGAATTTGACGATTTTAAGGGTCCAGGTCCACTAGGGGCGTATATATACTTAAAAAAGGGTTTTCATCATCCGGGAAGATTGGGATACCAAGGAGAAGACCTAGAAGCACAGAACAACTCCGAAAAAGAAGATCTTGTTTTCAACTTGTGATTCTTTGAATTAGTTGTAACTTTGGATGCTCGTTTTCGTTCTTGTTGAACCTAGATCTCGTTTATTCGTACTTTAATTATTATTCAGTTTATTAAGACCTTGTTTTATACCATGCTTTCATTGGAACCCATGGTGATGATGAGTTCAATTATGGGCTAATTGTTATCATGGGATTCTAGTGGATTTACTTATGGATTTTAATAATTAATTTGTTTCGATATCTTGGTGTGTGGTGATTGATTGATATTCTAGTATTGGTTGTGCTTATTCATCTTATGTGCGTAGCTAACATATAAGATAGCGTGTTAATCTCTATTGAAGTGACAGTAAATATAGAGGTTTAGAACTTGCCATGTTAGCATAGGTTCATGTATGTGTATGCATGATTCATAGGTAACTCTAATCGTTTTACTTGCCCTTTGTAATCATTATGGATAGCTTGTTCTTAAACCGTTACGTTGTCAAATTCTATAGACGTATAGGGTCTCAATATAATTGGTGCCTATTCAGCTTCTACCTCTTTTGTGGATGTCTGGTAGAATGGTACTCGTGCAAGGAAAGTTGGCGTTTATCAGTTTCGTGTTATCTGATTAGTGTCATCACCATCACATGCTAAGGTTAAGAACAATAAGGCTATTGAATGAAGTAGTAATGAAGTTAGAATCTCATGTTTGTCATATATATTAATTCAACCTCAATTCTCTTAGTTAATGTTATTTAGTATAATCTCTTAGTTTAATAAAACCCCAATTTGTTATTTGTCTTAGCATTGAGCGATAACCATACATTATTGCATAGGTGCATAAATTGAACTTAACCTAAACCAGTCTCTGTGCGAACGAATCTGATTTATATCTTATACTACTTGCGAATGCGTATACTTGCGTGTATTTAGCGCGTGTTTTCGCCCTAAAAAGTTTTTGGCGCCGCTGCCGGGGACTCGGTGTTAATTTTTAGTTTATGTGCTTGTCATCAGTGGTCGTTAAAGTTCACTGACTCGGATTCTTTTACTTTAACAGTTTATTTGTTTGTGTTTCAGGTACTCATTACAATGGGAGATCCAGCACCACGAACAAAAGCCTTGATGGATGTTTCTCAACCCAAGATCAATGACATTCAATCTAGCATTATCCGGCCAGCTATCACAGCTAATACCTTTGAGATCAAGCCTGACATAATTCAAAGGGTACTGTAATAACCCCAAAATTTTCAACTTTTTGTAACCCTTATGAATAGTGTTTTTGCTGATTATGCTGAATAAGAAAACTTTTCCTAGCACACTTGTAGAGGTTCTTTTATTGTTATTCTGAGATCTTATTAGTACTCTATATGGTATATAAGTGTATGTAAAGATCGTCAGAATCCAAATTCGAACACTTTGATTTTTCCCGAAAATCCACCAGATACCGAAAGAATTGAGTATAAGGTAACAGGATAAAAAGGATTTAAATTCAAGGATTATAAGAGAGGATCATAAAAGGAATATAATGTATTGAGAAAGGTTAAGGGAACCCAAGTAATAAGATCCCGGGTATGATCCCTCAAACGATAAACGAGAACGAAAGGTAAGCGAACCGTATAACAGATCAACGGTCATTAGCCAAGTAATTAAGAGTTAATCAAAGAGGTTGATGATGATGATGTCATCACACCAACAAGAAGAGGACAAGTATGGGAAAATGACATAGCAGGATGACATAAGCATGACTAAAGAGAAGGAAGTGTTGGTTGATTATAAACCACACAAAATTTACCATGCTTAAAAGGTTATTAAGCAAAACAAAAGGCAAAACAACCAATCAAAACAATTCATAACACAAAAACACAAAGTTGACCTTCATTTCCAACAAGAAGCTCTCGGCTTTTGTCCATTTCAAAGGAAGAAAAAACTCAAATCCAAGTTCCAAGCTTTGTTAATTAGTGAGGTAACTATCTAAGGTTCCTTGTACATAGATATAGATATCCTATAAGTCTAAGCTTCAAATTCCTTCACAATCTCTTCCTAAAATTCATGGAAGAAGAGAGTGAATAGTGTTTCTCAAGAACTTGAAATTTTGATCTTGTGTTTTTGTTTAGATAAAGCTTTAGTAAGGATTTTCCAAGCTCATTAGTTACTCCTACTCACAAGGAAGGTATAATCTCTTAACCTAGCATTGTTATTGAATGTTAAGAGCTTATTATGAGTAATATAGTTCATGAGAGGCATGATTATTGAATATTTAGAGATTGGTTAGTTTTGTGATGTTTTTGGAGTTGTAAATCTTGATGATTAGTTAATAAGCTTAAGTAAGCTCTTAGTTCATGATTGAGAAGTAGTATAAATTGGAAATATTGAGTTGTTAGGGCTGTTGTAGTAAAGAATGGATGAAGTTTGGTTGTAGTGGTGATTGTGGGTTGAATTGTGAATTGATTGGAATGGTTTAAATTTGGTAATCGCGTAAACATAGCCGTCGTAATGCCCGATTTACTTTAGACTGTTTTTGTTCTTAACATCAGGACCCGTGAACTAACTGTTAGGTTTTGACCATTGCCATGATTAGAGAGTTCATGTTACGAGCTTCGTTTTGATATGTGGTTCGCTTGAATCCGATTTACGGTTTAGGAGAAACGACCGTTTTAAGTAACGGCGTTTCGCGACCGAACCATTACCCCTCGACTTTCTTTGAAACATTGGTTAAGGACCTTAAATGACTAATTGGGATATGAAACAATTATGTAAAGTGGATTAGGCAGTTGGTAGGGTACTTGCGAAAGAGTCGCCTTAAAATTGCTAATGGTTAATTTATTAAAAATGGTGGAGCCGAGGGTACTCGAGCGACTTAAGTGAATCGTTAAGCGCAAAAGCGAACGTTAGGGTCTAATTGGTTAAAGTATAGATTCATAAGCGACTTTGGTTTAATTCCAACTTAAATGTGGTTTATAGGTTACCAGACTCATCCCAGGACTTTTACCACCCCCAGTCGCTCAGGCAAGTTTTCTACCCGTTATACTATTGTTGTGATGTATACATGTATATGCATTATCTTGTGATAAATGCATGATGGTTAATTAGCAAATCTTGCAATATATTGGAGCATGCTGATATGGTTTATATGCATGTCTGTTTCGTAATCTTGATATCTATCTGTTGATTTCAATGGTTATAATTGCATAATACCTATGCTAGAGATAAGCAGTAGTTGTGTATACCCTAAGTATAGGGGACCCAAAGGTGAACATTTTTCTAAACCGGGAGTCGATGTTCCCGATAATATATATATATATATATATATATATATATATATATATATATATATATTTATATATATATATATGAATAGTTTGCAAAATCATTAATCGCACAAGATTTATTCGATAACTTTACTTTATTTAATGAATAATACTTTGAATATTCATTCGAGGCCTTATGACTCTGTTTATTCTATTTAATGAATATTATTTTGAACATTCATTCGAGGACTTATGACTCCGATTATTTACTAAATAATATTCTTTATTTTATTAAAGAATAATGTTTCGATACTCAAACTTATTTTCGATTATTCAAATAAAGATAGTACTTTCGTATAAGTATATCTTTGGTTATTTAATATTCATTTCAAGTATGAGTTTAAAACTTCTACTTCTATTATTTTTATAAAGATTATTCTTTATGGGAATATTATTTAAATAATAATATTCAGATATTTTCTAATATATTGGGACTGATTTATTTTAATAAATCAGCAGTACTCCAAACATTCTTAAAAAATGTTTTCGAGTCTTCAAAATGATTTTAAAAGTTAGGGCGGATCCCAAAACTCATTTTTATATTTAAGATCTTCCTTTCGAAGGGGATTTAAATACTCGCTCAAAACCTGAGGGATCCGGCTATGTGGTGTATTTTATATTCGCAACAAGGTTGTTGTTTTGATAAATGAATTGATTACTTACCCAACGTTCGGGAAGTAAGTCCATCTATTGAGTCGGCATAAGCAACATGGGCTCAGTGGGCGTCCATGAAAGTGTAAGTGGCTCAGTGGGAGTCCATCAAATACGTAAGTGGCTGAGTGGCAGTCTAGCATAAGGTCCTATTGCGGCCAGGGTGATGGCCAGTGGGGAATTCGTCCATCTACTAGTAGAAAAGGTTACTTATTGGTATCTTTGCCTGATCAGCAAGATATCGGGTTTATGCCAAAATTCTTTTCCTTTCCAAAATTCATTGGATGTTATAAACTCTGTTCATACTTTACATAACAGAGGTTTCCAGGAAATGTATAAGAGATATATATGTGGATATATATATTGGGACTAAATAAAGTATCTTGTAACTTCATTTCATTCAATAATATTTCAAAGATTGAATCTATTCAAATCTTAACTTGTGGTCTCATCTATGGGATGACCTTTTGAAACCTATTATACTTTGAACAGTGGTAGTTCAAGTAGTTTTCTAAAAATGGTATAAGTATAGTGAAGTAATTGGTAACTTCATCTTCCTTTAAGTTTATATCCAGTAAGTAATTACCTTACACTTGGTAAAGGATTCTAGTAAGTTATCCATTTAGATACTTGCATTATTGTTTACGCTATATATTATCTTGCGAGCTGTAATGCTCACTCTTGCTTCATTTCTTCATCACACAACAACAGTTAGGAAAGATGGCCAGACTCAAGCAGACCCAGCGCAAGCGCGTGGGAAGCGTCTCGCGTCTTCCCGTTGATATCGTGGCTGCTATAGCTGCAGAGGTAGATCTATTTGTAGATCAGGCATTCTACTTTTGGGAAATAATTATGTATAATTATAACTTGTGGCAGATAATGGCAATTGACTGTAAACTTATCAAGTAATCATTTTGGGTTGTAATAACTTTTAAATTATGGATTCAAGGACTTGTACTTATTTCAATTTCATCTCTGAGACTATAACGTGTTGTGGTGTGTGTTAGTGTGGGGTCACAGCATGAGGTTATTTATTATAAATAAAATTAAGTGATATTATGGAAAGAAAGACCGTGATGACCCGGATCCCCGACCCCGGATCTGGGGGTGTTACAGAAATGGTATCAGAGCTAAGTGTTATAAACCTCAGAGATGATGCGACGATATAATAATAAACTCACAAAGATAATAAGAACTCTTGCCAAGTTCATAGTCGGACTACTTAAAGTAGAACTGACAGTTAAAACCCTTACGGAAACCCTTATAAGTATCATGATAGTAACTTAACCCGTTTAATGTGTAGGCACATGAGATAGAGGACCCAGAGATGTTCGAGCGTGAGCATGATGAGGCACTGCTAGATGCCGAGAATCAGGAGGAGCCTGAGATGGAGGAGGAGGAGGACCCCTCAGAGGATTCAGAGATGGAGGTTATTGCGAGTTCAGATGAGGAGGACTCGGATGAGGTCCTAGTAGCTGAGGAGCATGTCGGAGCTATGGTAGAGTACACTGGTACCCCTTTACCCTCACTCCCGGTGGTCAGAGCTCCTACCCCTGCACCACTATCTTGGAGACCCTATGATGATAGCTCTGAGACCCATACTCCCGAGCCTAGGCAGACCGAGGAGGCACCCCCAATGGCTCCGGATTCACCACCTCTCGACCCTGACCATAGGCAGTCTTTGTTAGCTCACGGCTATGTTCAGGATGTACTGAGGACTCGAGTGGTTGTTGTTGAGGCCCGGATGGATGAGGTCAGGAGGAGTTGGAGGTGGAGAGGGTTGGTCGGTATGCTTGATCTTATGAGGATAGAGCTACCATACCCCGATCCCTGAGAAGGGAGCTGAATGGGATAGAGCTCACGGCCCGTGCGAGACTCCGATAACTCCAGGGGGACAGGCACGGCAGGATCTCTAGGAGGCAGGCTGACTACATCTTCCGTCGTGCGATGGAAAGGGTGTGGGAGCTGACCAGCTCCGGTGTGTGATTTAGGACCAGTGATGGGGTAGTCTAGTCGTCTAGTTAGTCGATGCCATAGTAAGAGCCAATTTTCCGGGATAGTTGACTTGTATATAGCATCCCTTTCTCTGACTAGACAGATAGACTCTTGTGTATCACTTTTGGGCAGATGGCTGTAGAACTGTTGTACTTTTGACCAGATCAAACTATGTATTTCTCGCATTATGTATATATTTGTTTCCTTTCAGTTCAGTTCCTTAGTGACGAGATCACTGTTTTTATCATTATTATTACTGCACTTCTTATTAGAACTGTCATAATATAATAGAATTGCGAGATACATTCTCCCCATTATAGAACTGTGCAAGGCACAATTTTATGTATGATTGTGACCTAACGTTGAATTTCCCAAAAATTTATCAGTATCATGCTGCCAAGAAAGATTGGAACTAGGGCAAACCCTGGATCTGAGGACCAGGGAAGCCATAACCAGGACGGTAGGAACCAAGAACACAGTGAAGAGGAAGACGAGGATTATGTTGAACAGGATGACTCCCTGTTTGAAGAGAAGGAGGAAACATATGATGTTGAAGGATTTGAGATAGAGGCTGAAGGAGGAGAGACTGAGGTTGAGCAACAAGTACCAAACCCAGGCATGGATCTCATGGGACAGTTCATGCAACTACTAAGGCAGAACTTGGAACGTCAACCCAACCCACCCCCTCAAGGAAATAACAATGTTGTGGCAAACTCTTTCAGGGATTTCAAGTCCCTCAAGCCCCTTGAGTTCCACTAATTAGCCGACCCAGTTGAGGCAAGGGCATGGCTAAAGGAAATGAAGAAATCCTTTGAGATTCTGAGTATCGATGAGGCACAGAAGACTGTATTTGCTACCTACCCTTTGAAAGGAGAGGCTAACTACTGGTGAGAGGCCAAGAAAAACATGGAGACAGATGTTATTATAACCTGGGAGAGATTCAGTCAGTTGTTTTTGGGAAAGTATTTCCTGAGGTTTATGGAGAACCATATGGAGCTCAAGTTCTTGGAGCTAAAGCAGAATAACTTATCTGTAGCAGAGTACGAAGCAAAATTTACTGAGTTATCAAGGTTTGTGCCGGAGTTTGTGAGCACCGAGGAAAAGAAAGCTAGGAGGTTTCAGCAAGGACTGAAATCGTGGATTCAGAATAGGGTGGCAATCCTTGAGCTTACGGATTATGCCACTCTGGTGCAAAAGGCAACAATTATAGAAGCCGGAAGTGAACAGATGCAGAAGAAAAGAGAGAAGAAGGGAATAAAGAGGAAAAGTGTGAGCATGGGTGGAGGTTCCGCAGGAGGGAGCTTCCCAACTAGAGTTAATAGAGGAGTAGTGTCCCTACCGGGAAAGAACACTGGGTTTAAGCGGCCAATGTGTGTGAATGTGAGCCAGAGCGGCCAGAAGTCAAGAATGTCCTATTCCAACCAGTCTCGACCCCCATTGCCAGCCTCTAACACTTGTGGAAGAATGTATACTGGGGAGTGTAAAGGAAAGCCAGTAACCTGCTTTAAGTGCGGTCGAGAGGGTCAGTATTTAACTAAGTGCCCTTAATCAACCCCTGCTGTCATTCCAACCACCACTTGTCATCAGTACGAACGCCCGGGTCATTGGAAGAGGGAATGCCCAATGAACAAACCAGCAGCTTCGGGGGCCAGCAGGGCTGCCTCCAATAAGCCACCTACTGAGAGGACTTTCAACATGACAGTCCAAGATGCTATGAAAGACTCAGATGTCATAGTAGGTACCTTTTCTCTAAATTCAGTCAGTACAAATATTTTATTTGATTCTGGAGAAACTAAATCTTTTATATCAAAGGACTTTGCACATAAACTAAGACTTAAGGCTGAACCCTTGATAGAACCCTTACAAGTAGAAATAGCCAACCATGAAATTATTCCTTTTAACCAGATTCACCCCGCCTGTGAGTTAGGCATAGGGGAACAATCTTTTAGTGTTGATCTGATTCCTTTTAAATTAGGGGAGTTTGATGTAATTTTGGGAATGGACTGGCTATCTAGCAATGATGCTCAGATAGACTGTAAGGGGAAGAAAGTTAAGTTGAATATCCCAGGGAAGAAATAAGTAATATTTAGAGGAAAGAGGCAGACGCGGAAATTTTTGACCATGGCCCAGGCCAATAAGATGCTACGAAAAGGAAACGAGGCTTACCTAGCTTATGTGGTAGACACGCAGAAGGAGGTACCCAACTTACAAGATATTCCGGTAGTCAACGAATTTGAAGATGTATTCCCACAAGACTTTCCGGGATTACCACCCGATAGAGTGATTGAATTTGCTATTGAGTTGGCCCCAGGGACGGCGCCAGTTTCAAAAGCACCTTACTGGTTAGCCCCATTAGAAATGAAGGAATTAGCTACCCAATTGCAGGAACTTTTGGATAAGGGTATGATATGACCCGTTGTGTCTCCGTGGGGAGCACTAGTGTTATTTTTCAAGAAGAAATATGGGAGCATGAGGCTGTGCGTCGACTACCGAGAGTTGAACAAGCTAACCATAAAGAACAGGTACCCGTTACCTAAAATAGACGATATGTTCGATCAGCTAAAGGATGCTGTTTATTTTTCCAAGATTGACCTGAGAACTGGATATCACCAACTTAAGATTAAACCCGAAGATATTCCCAAGACCGCATTCCGTACCAGGTATGGGCACTATGAGTTCTTGGTAATGTCCTTTGGATTAACCAACGCCCCAGCGGCTTTCATGGATTTAATGAACAGAGTATTCAAGAAGTACTTGGACAAGTGTGTGATAGTTTTTATCGATGATATTTTAATCTACTCAAGGACCGAGGCAAAACATGCAGAGCATTTGAGGATAGCTCTAGGAATACTCAGAGAGGAACAGTTATTTGCCAAATTCTCGAAATATGAATTCTGGAGGAATGAAGTACAATTTTTAGGACATGTGATCAATAAAGAAGGAGTATTGGTCGACCCCTCCAAGATAGAGGCGGTCTCAAATTGGGAAAGGCCAACCACACCCACAGAGGTAATAAGTTTCATAGGATTGGCCGGCTACTATCGTAGATTTGTACAGGACTTTACGAATATCGCAACCCCTTTGACACGACTTACTCGTAAGACAGAGAAGTTTGAATGGACGGAAAAATGCGAGAACAGTTTTCAAGAATTAAAGAAAAGGTTGGTAACGGCCCCGGTGTTGGCATTGACAGACGGAAAAGGAGATTTTGTGATATATAGTGACGTGTCGCACAAAGGATTAGGGTGTGTGCTTATGCAGCACGGTAAGGTGATTGCCTATGCGTCGAGATAATTGAAGGAATACGAGATTAGATATCCTACTCATGACCTTGAGCTCGCGGCGATAGTTTTTGCCTTAAAAATTTGGAGGCACTACTTGTATGGAGAGAAGTGCGAGATTTTCACAGACCATAAGAGCCTCAAGTACATATTTACGCAGAAAGAGCTCAACATGCGCCAGAGGAGATGGTTAGAACTAATCAAGGACTATGATTGTGAGATTCTCTATCATCCAGGAAAAGCCAATGTGGTGGCTGACGCCCTTTGCAGGAAGGAAAGACTTAAAATGATAATGACTTTGGAGTAATTGATAAGGGATTTCGAGAGAATGGAAATAGAAGTAAAGGTAATCGGAGCCGGAATTGAAAAGCTGTTTGAGATCTCGATGCAGCCAGAGTTATTGGAAATGATTAAATTGTGCCAAGAGAAAGTAATGAATGAAGGCAGAGAGTCAATGACTGGAGAAGATATCCATACTGAGAGAGATGATAAAGGGATAATGAGGTACTCCTACCGAATTTGGGTTCCGAACGTTCAAGAGCTTAAAGACGAGATTTTGGATGAAACCCATAGTTCAAGGTATTCCATTCACCTGGGAAGCACCAAGATGTATAGGGATTTGAAGGAGTATTACTGGTGGCCCAACATGAAGAGGGACGTAGCAGAATGGGTAAGCAAATGTTTGACTTGCCAAAGAGTAAAGGCAGAGCACCAGAGACCCAATGGACTTTTACGACCCCTGGAGATTCCCGAATGGAAATGGGAATAGATAGCCATGGATTTTGTTGTCGGCTTACCAAGTACGAAAGCCAACCATGATGCCATATGGGTGATTATAGACCGACTGACCAAGTCAGCTCATTTCATTCCTATCAATGAGAGATACACAGTCGATAGACTGGTGGACATTTACCTTAAGGAAATAGTGACGCGATATGGAGTCCCAGTGTTCATTGTCTCAGACCGAGACCCCAGGTTCAACTCCAGATTTTGGAGGAGCTTTCAGGAATGTGCGGGGACCAAATTAAACATGAGTACCGCTTACCATCCCCAAACGGATGGGCAGAGTGAAAGGACCATCCAGACACTAGAGGATATGTTGAGAGTCTGTGCAATAGACTTTAAAGGAAGTTGGGATGATCACTTGCCATTGATCGAGTTTTCTTATAACAATAGCTTTCATGCCAGCATCGGAATGCCGCCTTATGAGGCCCTGTACGGAAGAAGGTGTCGATCTCCCTTATACTGGGATGAAGTAGGAGAGCGGAAGATGCTCGGACCTGAAGTGGTCCAAAGTACCAAAGACATAGTGGATCTCATCAAAGGACGGCTGGTAGCAGCCCAAGACAGATAAAAGAAATATGCAGACCTAGCCCGAAAGGACAAGGAGTATGAAGTGGGAGACTTAGTACTGCTAAAAGTATCCCCTTGGAAGGGATTATTGAGGTTCGGAAAGAAAGGGAAACTAAGCCCAAGATACATTTGACCTTTTGAGATACTAAGACGGAATGAGAAGTTAGCTTACGAGCTAGCCTTACCCCCGAACCTACAACAAGTTCATAATGTGTTCCATGTGTCAATGCTAAGGAAGTATCATCGGGATGCCAGACACATAGTGGAGTACGAGCAGGTGGATATGCAACCAGATCTGACTTACGTGGAGAAACCAGTAAAGATTATGAATAAGAAGGAGCAGGTGCTTCGGAACAGAGTGATCAAGCTAGTCAGAGTGCTATGGCAGAATCATAATGCGGAAGAATCAACTTGGGAACTAGAGAGTGCAATGCTAGAAAAGTACCCCCATTTGTTTTCTATCTGATTCCGGGATGGAATCCTTTTAAGGAGGGGAGACTATAATAACCCCAAAATTTTTAACTTTTTGTAACCCTTATGAATAGTGTTTTTGCTGATTATGCTGAATAAGAAAACTTTTCCAACCACACTTGTAGAGGTTCTTTTATTGTTATTCTGATATCTTATTAGTACTCTATATGGTATATAAGTGTATGTAAAGATCGTCAGAATCCAAATTCGAACACTTATGATTTTTCCCGAAAATCCACCAGATACCGAAAAAATTGAGTATAAGGTAACAAGATAAAAAGGATTTAAATTCAAGGATTATAAGAGAGGATCATAAAAGGAATATAATGTATTGAGAAAGGTTAAGGGAACCCAAGTAATAAGATCCCGGGTATGATCCTCAAACGATAAACGAGATCGAAAGTTAAGCGAACCGTATAACAGATCATCGGTCATTAGCCAAGTAATTAAGAGTTAATCAAAGAGGTTGATGATGATGATGTCATCACACCAACAAGAAGAGGACAAGTGTGGGAAGATGACATAGGAGGATGACATAAGCATGACCAAAGAGAAGGAAGTGTTGGTTGATTATAAACCACACAAAATTTACCATGGTTAAAAGGTAATTAAGCAAAACAAAAGGCAAAACAACCAAGCAAAACAATTCATAACACAAAAACACAAAGTTGACCTTCATTTCCAACAAGAAGCTCTCGGCCTTTGTCCATTTCAAAGGAAGAAAAAACTCAAATCCAAGTTCCAAGCTTTGTTAATTAGTGAGGTAATTATCTAAGGTTCCTTGTACATAGATATAGATATCCTATAAGTCTAAGCTTCAAATTCCTTCACAATCTCTTCCTAATATTCATGGAAGAAGAGAGTGAATAGTGTTTTTCAAGAACTTAAAATTTTGATCTTGTGTTTTTGTTTAGATAAAGCTTTAGTAAGGATTTTCCAAGGTTGTTTCAAGCTCATTAGTTACTCCTACTCACAAGGAAGGTATAATCTCTTAACCTAGCATTGTTATTGAATATTAAGAGCTTATTATGAGTAGTATAGTTCATGAGAGGCATGATTATTAAATATTTAGAGATTGGTTAGTTTTGTGATGTTTTTGGAGTTATAAATCTTGATGATTAGTTAATAAACTTAAGTAAGCTCTTAGTTCATGATTGAGTTGTAGTAAAGAATGGATGAAGTTTGGTTATAGTGGTGATTGTGGGTTGAATTGTGAATTGATTGGAATGGTTTAAATTTGGTAATCGCGTAAACATAGCCGTCGTAATGCCCGATTTACTTTAGACTATTTTTGTTCTTAACATCAGGACCCGTGAACTCACTGTTAGGTTCTGCACATTGCCATAATTAGATAGTTCATGTTACGAGCTTCGTTTTGATATGTGGTTCGCTTGAATCCAATGTACGGTTTAGGAGAAACGACCGTTTTAAGTAACAACATTTCGCGACCGAACCATTACCCCTCGCCTTACTTCGAAACATTGGTTAAGGACCTTAAATGACTAATTGGGATATGAAACAATTATGTAAAGTGGATTAGGCAGTTGGTAGGGTACTCACGAAAGAATCGTCTTAAAATCCCTAACGGTTAATTTATTAAAAATGGTGGAGCCGAGGGTACTCGAGCGACTTAAGTGAATCGTTAAGCGCAAAAGCGAACGTTCAGGTCTAATTAGTTAAAGTATAGATTCATAAGCGACTTTGGTTTAATTCCAACTTATATGTGGTTTATAGGTTACCAGACTCATCCCAGGACTTTTACCACCCCCAGTCGCTCAGGCAAGTTTTCTACCCGTTATACTGTTATTGTGATGTATACATGTATATGCATTATCTTGTGATAGATGCATGATGGTTAGTAAATCTTGCGATATATTGGAGCATGCTGATATGATTTATATGCATGCCTGTTTCGTAATCTTGATATCTATCTGTTGATTTCAATGCTTATAATTGCATAATACCTATGCTAGAGATAAATAGTAGTTGTGTATACCCTTAGTATAGGGGACCCAGAGGTGAACATTTTTCTAAACCGGGAGTCGATATTCCCGATATAATATATATATATATATATATATATTTATATATATATGAATAGTTTGCAAAACCATTAATCGAATAAGGTTTATTTGATAACTTTACTTTGAATATTCATTCGAGGCCTGATGACTCTGTTTATTCTATTTAATGAATATTATTTTGAATATTCATTCGAGGACTTATGACTCCGATTATTTACTAAATAATATTCTTTATTTTATTAAAGAATAATGTTTCGATACTCAAACTTATTTTCGATTATTCAAATAAAGATAGTACTTTCGTATAAGTATATCTTTGGTTATTTAATATTCATTTCAAGTATGAGTTTAAAACTTCTACTTCTATTATTTTTATAAAGATTATTCTTTATGGGAATATTATTTAAATAATAATATTCAGATATTTTCTAATATATTGGGACTGATTTATTTTAATAAATCAGCAGTACTCCAAACATTCTTAAAAAATGTTTTCGAGTCTTCAAAATGATTTTAAAAGTTAGGGCGGATCCTAAAACTCATTTTTATATTTAAGATCTTCCTTTCGATGGGGATTTAAATACTCGCTCAAAACCTGAGGGATCCGGCTCTGTGGTGTATTTTATATTCGCAACAAGGTTGTTGTTTTGATAAATGAATTGATTAACTTGTGGTCTCATCTATGGGATGACCTTTTCAAACCTATTATACTTTGAACAGTGGTAGTTCAAGTAGTTTTCTAAAAATGGTATAAGTATAGTGAAGTAATTGGTAACTTCATCTTCCTATAAGCTTATATCCAGTAAGTAATTACCTTACACTTGATAAAGGATTCTAGTAAGTTATCCATTTAGATATTTGCATTATTATTTACGCTATATATTATCTTTCGAGCTGTAATGCTCACTCTTGCTTCATTTCTTCATCACACAACAATAGTTAGGAAAGATGGCCAGACTCAAGCAGACCCAGCGCAAGCACGTGGGAAGCGTCCCGCGTCTTCCCGTTGATATCGTAGCTGCTATAGCTGCAGAGGTAGATCTATTTGTAGATCAGGCATTCTACTTTTGGGAATCAATTATGTATAATTATAACTTGTGGCAGATAATGGCAATTAACTGTAAACTTATCAAGTAATCATTTTGGGTTGTAATAACTTTTAAATTGTGGATTCAAGGACTTGTACTTATTTCAATTTCATCTCTGAGACTATAACGTGTTGTGGTGTGTGTTAGTGTGGGGTCACAGCATGAGGTTATTTATTATAACTAAAATTAAGTGATATTGTGGAAAGAAAGACCGTGACGACCCGGATCCCCGACCCCAGATCTGGGGGTGTTACAGGTACAGACTTCAGTCCAGTTTGGGGGTTCTCCAACGGAAGATCCCAATACTCACATTAGGGATTTCATAGAGATCTGCGACACCTTCAGGTTCAATGGTGTTTCTAAAGATGCTGTAAAGCTGAGACTGTTCCCATTCTCTCTGAGGGACAAGTCTAAGAGCTGGTTACAAACTCTACCAGCTGGTTCGATTACTACTTGGGAAGATCTTGCTCAGAAGTTTTTTACTAAATTCTTCCCTATGGCGAAGACAGCTGCATTCAGAAACGCTATTACTCAATTTGCGCAGCAAACCGGAGAATCGCTAAGTGAAGCTTGGGAGCGCTACAAGGAGATGCTTAGGAAGTGTCCTCATCATGGAATGCCTGATTGGATGATCATCAATTATTTTTACAATGGGTTGGGAGCACAGTCTAGACCCATGCTCGATGCAGCAGCAGGCGGAGCATTATGGGCAAAGTGCTATGAGGAAGCTTATGATCTAATTAAACTGATGGCTGCTAATGAATATCAGTATCCAACCCAGAGATTTCCACAGGGCAAGGTAGCAGGAGTTCTTGAAGTGGATACAGCTACGACTATCACTACTCACCTAAAGGTGTTGTCTATGAAGATCGATTCTCTGGTTAACTATGGTGTTAAACAGATAACCAATGTTTGTGAGCTGTGTGCAGGTCCTCATGTGACAGAGCAATGGGCTATATCAAGTGACTCAGCTCAGTTTGTGAGCAACTTTCAAAGATCGCAGTAACCAGTTCCAGACACTTATCATCCTGACAACTAGAATCATCCTAACTTCAGCTGTAGCAACAATCAGAATGCGATGCAATAGCCGTTCCAGCAGTTTGGAAATAAGCTATTCAACCCTCCTGGTTTTCAGCAACAAATTGTACCAAAACAACAACTCCAAATTCAACAACAAAATCATGAGGCGTTTCTATCTTCGAATGAAAAATCTGAATTGGAGGAGTTGAGGCTTATGTGCAAAAACCAGGCTCTTATATGCCAAAGCCAGGCTGTTTCTATCAAGACTCTGGAGAACCAAATAGGGCAAATTGATAATGTCTTATTGAATCGACCACCAGGAACGCTTCCTAGTGATACAGAAACCAATCCAGGAAAGAGGGAAGTTGAAGAACATGTGAACACCATCACCTTAAGGTCTGGAAAGGTCGCAAGCCCCCAAATTCAGCAAGACGAAGAGCCTGAAAAATCTCAAGATTCAGAAAATGCAGTTGTGGCTGAAGAAGAAGTGCAGAAGGAATCAGAGGTGGAACCAAGGAAGACTACTGTGGAACACACTCCTCCTGAGGGTAATATAGGGGAGAAACATATCTATCCTCCACCTCCTTTTCCTAAGAGGCTGCAGAAGAAAAAGATGGATAAGCAGTTTGAGAAGCTTTTAGAGGTGTTCAAAAAACTTCATATCAACATATCTTTCGCTGAAGCTCTTGAACAGATGCTTAGCTATGCGAGGTTTATGAAAGGTATTCTCTCTCGGAAAGTGAAGCTCGATGACTTAGAGACCGTTGCTCTAACGGAGGAATGTAATGATGTGCTGCAACAGAAGTTGCCTCCGAAGCTTAAAGATCCCGGAAGCTTCACTATTCCTTGCACCATCGGAAACTTGTCGTTCGACAAGTGTTTATGTGATTTAGGAGCTAACATCAATCTGATGCCCTTATCTATCTTCAAGAAGCTTGGTCTGCCTGATCCGAAACCAATATACATGTAATGGCAACTAGCTGATCGTTCCATCGCTTATCCACGAGGTATAGTAGAGGATGTTTTGGTCAAGGTGGATAAACTTTTTTTCCCTGCTGACTTTGTAATTCTTGATTTTGTGGAAGATAAGAAGATTCCCATTATCTTGGGAAGACCATTCTTGGCTACAGGCCGAACTATGATCGATGTGCAAAAAGGAGAGCTTACAATGAAGGTTCATGATCAAAAGGTCACTTTTAATGTGTTCAAGGAAATAAAGTTACCCACAGCTAAAGAGGAGTGCTTTAAAGTAGAGTGGGTCGACTCTGTAGTAAATTCAGAGCTTGAGCAATTGCCAAAGTCAGAGACCTTAGAGAGATCCTTAATGGAGAAATCAGTTATTGATGACAAGGAAGGAGCAGAGCAACTACAGGTTTTAAATGCACCTCCGTGGAAGAGGAAGTTGGATTTGCCATTTGATTCTCTTGGGTTAGCAGAGCTGAAAATTTCTCAGGAGCGTTTTGAACCATTTATTCAAGAAGCTCCCACACTTGAGCTCAACCCTCTACCAGATCACTTGAGTTATGCATTCTTAGGTGCACCCCCTGACAAGGGGTTGAGGTATATTTTTGATGATATAGAGGATGGCGGAACGGATCCTCTCATGCCTTTAAAGGGTTCTTTTCATGTGCCACAGGCTGTTGATAGGACTGGTGTTGGTAATTCCCAGTATAGAAGATTGACTAGGCGTATGGAGGCCATGCATGTCATTCACCGATATTTTGCTGAAGATTTGACATACACTTTCGGTACTGTTGTCCGAGACACTGGTGGCGAGGTTGATTGACCACCTGATCCTCCACCCGACGAGGGTGACTCTCCCACTAATTAGGTATGCCTGAAATCCTTATTATTACCTTCAATGAGGACATTGAAAATTTTAAGTTTGGGGGTGATAATGTAAGGATTAGTAGTGTGTGTCTATATAGATTTATATAGATTCATACTGCATATTTAGTTGTAGTTCATTCATATTTTTGCATGATTTGTTCATTTAGGACATATTTGTTTGTTTTTATGTGATTTCATATAGTTGCATTTGCATGCATATTTAGCATGATCCCTTAAGATGAACTATGATATTTGATAAGTTAATGTTGATTTGAGTGTGGTGATGACGAATAGAGGGATGTTTAAGTCTTAATGAATTGATTTGCATGCCAGAAACAAATATTTTCAGAAGTCTTATAGGGTTGCTTTTTATCTAGATCATGATCATACTTGTTTATTGTTGAGATTTAATCACTTGGTTATATTTAGAATTTGTGATATTCTCGTAATGACGTAAAAACATTGATTTTTTTTATCTGGAGAAAAACTTGGATTTCATTGCTAGTAGTTGTAAGGCTAGGCGTCAAATGGCTATTAGCCGACTCATATTTTTATGAGTAGTCTAGGGTTGAATGAGATGGAGAGAAACACACTCATTCAGAAATTATTGAAAAAAAAGAAAAAAAGAAAAAAAAAAGAAAGAAAAAAAGAAAAAAAGTATGTATTTATGCATAATTGATCACGAGTGAGCTCTTTAATACTCGAGTTATTAAGTTCTCAGGGACTTTGTGCCTAGTGACCTAAGGCTTTTATAGTCTGGGATCCGCTAACCTAACGCTCGCTATATGAGTATTATTGCATAAGTCTTTTGGGACCTTATTCATTGCACGATCAAATAAGCATTTTTGCTATGTGTTCAATAATAGTGTAAATCCTTGTATAACTCTAGTAGAAAGGAGGTGTTGTGAGTCATAATGCGTTTATTGTCTATTCTGTTTATAAACTTTTGATTGTTTCGATGATAGATAAGTTACGGTTATTGATCTAGTATTGAGAGTATATATGTTAAGCATCCACACACGCACGTTTCTGGGTTGTGAGTTGGTTTGTGGGATTTATTCGAGCTCTGTTTAAAGTCATTGCATTCTTAGAGGCATTAGCTTATTCATTTGGTTATGGTTATTCTGAGGGGATCGATTGCATTATCATTTAGTTGCATTCACATAGTTGCATTCATGCATTAGGTTTGTTTTGTAGTGTTGAGTCTGTTTATGCTTGAGGACAAGCATCGATTCAAGTTTGGGGGTGTGATAAGTGGATTTTATATCCACTTGGAATGCTTTATTATAAGCTTAAATTGGTGTTTTGGACTCAAGTTGTTGGTATTTTGATGTGTTTTTGTGTTGTTGCATTTCAGGTATCAGTTATATGAAGAAAAGAGCTTTTAAAGGAAATATGATAAAAAGTGATCAGATTTGGAAGCCAAGGTCATTGATAAGTTGTAGAGAATCTCGTTAGCTTCGCGTGGGCAGTTGAATCACCTAATTCTGACGAGTAGAACTCAAGTTATGGCCAAAATAAGATTCATCAGAAATTTTTCCAGACAGGAGCTGAGCGCCCGCCCAGGAGAGCTGAGCGGCCGCCCAAGACGCGGCTGGTCGCTGAAAAAGCCTTTTTTGAGTAGAATTTGACGATTTTAAGGGTCCAGGTCTAGTAGGGGGGTATATATACTTAAAAAAAGGTTTTCATAATCCGGGAAGACTGGGATACCAAGGAAAAGACCTAGAAGCACAGAGCAACTCCGAAAAAGAAGATCTTGTTTTCAACTTGTGATTCTTTGAATTAGTTGTAACTTTGGATGCTCATTTTCGTTCTTGTTCAACCTAGATCTCGGTTATTCGTACTTTAATTATTATTCAGTTTATTAAGACCTTGTTTTATACCATGCTTTCATTGGAACCCATGGTGACGATGAGTTCAATTATGGGCTAATCGTTATCATGGGATTCTAGCGGATTTACTATGGATTTCAATAATTAATTTGTTTCGATATCTTGGTGTGTGGTGATTGATTGATATCCTAGTATTGGTTGTGCTTATTCATCTTATGTGTGTAGCTAACATATAAGATAGCGTGTTAATCTCTATTGAAGCGACAGTGAATATAGAGGTTTAGAACTTGCCATGCTAGCATAGGTTCATGTATGTGTATGCATGATTCGTAGGTAACTCTAATCGTTTTACTTGCCCTATGTAATCATTATGGATACCTTATGCTTCAACCGTTATGTTGTCAAATTCTATAGACATATAGGGTCTCAATATAATTGGTGTCTATTCAGCTTCCATCTCTTTTGTGGATGTCTGGTAGAATGGTACTCCTGCAACGAAAGTTGGCGTTTATCAGTTTCGTGTTATCTGATTAGTGTCATCACCATCACATACTAAGGTTAAGAACAATAAGGCTATTGAATGAAGTAGTAATGAAGTTAGAATCCCATGTTTGTCATATATATTAACTCAACCTCAATTCTCTTAGTTAATGTTATTTGGTATAATCTCTTAGTTTAATAAAAAACCCAATTTGTTATTTGTCTTAGCATTGAACGATAATCATACATTGTTGCATAGGTGCATAAATTGAACTTAACCTAAACCAGTCTCTGTGGGAACAAATCTAATTTATATCTTATACTACTTGTAAACGCGTATACTTGCGTGTATTTTAGCGCGTGTTTTCGCCCTAACAACCATCAGGCCTCTATTACAGGGTTTAGCAGACTCTTAAAAAACTTGTTTACTAGCTTTCCGAAAACTTGTAAAGAACTAGTAGGCTCAGACAGTCATCAGGCTTGTTAGTGGTATCAACTGTTAAAAACTTATCAAATTATCTTGTCTGATTGAGATGTTAGACCTACTCTATTATTAGATCAATCAACAACGCAGATGAGGCTTTGTAATTGTCATATACACAACTAATTAAATGCAGAACAAAGCAGAAAAATGCGGTATAAGCTTGGTGATCGATGCTGCATTGGAATTAGATGTTGTTGTTATTCCATCAGAATCTTACAGTTACATCATCTTCCAGAATCCTTTACGCGCACTAGTACACAAACATGAACTGAAATGAATCTTAACACTACATATGTACAACTTTAAGTCTTGAATACTTGAGAAAAACATCAATAATGATGATAAACCAAAGCAAACTAATCCGACTTTAGGGGTCTGAGGAATGTAATATATAGTACAACATTTCTAAAAGAAGATAAGCGAGAGCTGCCAAAATGATCAATATTCTTTCGAGTTTCTTGAACATGATTAGTGGCGTGAGCTGCCAACATGATCACTGACTTGTCTAGCATAAGTTACAACAGCTTTAGCCCATTTCTTGATCTGAATTTTAAGTTTCTTCGAGTCTAGACGTTTCAAAGATTTGATCCCCGGCTCTATGGACACTTCCATGAAACTGAAGCAATTATCAGAGCGTGCACGCTTCACCAACATCCTATATTGATTAATAGATTAAAAATACATCGAAAATAAAGGATCAACAACAAATACACAAAACCTTTTAGTGTAATAAGACTCAGTGATTCGTAAAATAAAAATACAGTTAAGGGTCTATGAGTACATTAATACTTTAAGGGCTAAGAAGTATATATATTTTGTAAGGGTATTAATGGAATAAAAAATAGGGAAAAGGGTTAATAGGTATGTTTTTCATACCCGAGTGGAGAAAAAGAACGCTTTTAAAGTTTAAGGGTCTATGAGTACACTGGTTTATACTTGAAGGGATAAAAGGTCATTAAGCCTAAATGAAATGAAATGAAGTCAAGTGCCAGATTGCTACCCGACGGATAAACTACAATGAAGTCGACGGATGATCAACTAGACAACCCGACGGATGATCAATAACTCGACGGATGATCATGAACCCGACGGATAAAGAATAAAAACATCTGTTGACAGTGACAACACAGTCACATGCGTCGAGTGGATGCAAATGGAATGTGGTAGCCTATTCAACTGGGTTTTCGAGAACAAAGAAGCATTGCCATTTCCATGCTATTATGAAGATATTCAAAGATGCCGAAATAGAGTAATGAAGTAGCATTGTAATAGACTAGATAGTTTTTATTTTATTATCCTGTCTTATTACTTTGTAATCTTGGTGATATATAAACCAAGATGTAGCAACTAGGAAAATATTGATCTAACCAGAGAAGCAGAGAAACATTTGTAAGAAGAATTCTTAGCATTTCTCTGTAGTCTTAGTTGTTCAATTATTGTAAGCAGCTGTGAGCATTGGCATACAGGGTTCTCTCGATATATAATATATATCTCTGGTGAAATCATTCAAATCCACCAGAAAGTTTTTAAAGACTCTTGTTTTTAATTACTTGTGTCTTGATTTACTTAAGTCTTTATTCCGCATTCTGCTAGTCAATTCACACTATATATATATATATTTGAGTTAGAACATTTTTATTCAACAAAAAGTTTCAAGAATTCCATTCAACCCCCCTTCTGTAATTCTTGTTATATTGTTAAGGGACTAACAATTGGTATCAGAGCAATCTCTTAACTTACAAAGAGTTTAAAGATCAAAACAGTACAGCAAGATGAACAAGAAGGATGTTGGAGTCAAGATCCCTTTTCTGGATAAAGATAATTACCATCATTGGAAGGTAATGATGCATCTTCATTTGCTTTCTCAAGATGAGGCCTATGTTGACTGCATAGAAAGAGGCCCTCATGTTCCAATGAGAGCTGCAACAGGAAACGAGCCATCAGTTCCCAAGCCAAGGCATGAATGGTCTGATCCTGACATTGAACAAGTCATGAAGGATAAAAAGGCCATGAACATCTTGTTTAATGGAGTTGATGGAGACATGTTTGACAACATTATCAACTGCAAAACTGCCAAGGATGTTTGGGATACAATACAGATCATCTGTGATGGCACTGAGCAAGTTAGAGAAAACAAGATGCAACTCTTGATTCAGCAATATGAGCATTTTCATAATGAAGAAAGTGAGTCTCTCACTAACATTTTTAGTAGGTTTCAAAAACAACTAAATGCTCTAAAGTTGCATGGAAGGATCTATCAGACAAAAGACTCCAATCTGAAAATCCTTAGATCTCTTCCAAAGGAATGGAAACCAATGACAGTCTCATTAAGAAACTCACAAGATTATAAGGAGTTTACTTTGGAGAGACTGTATGGCATCCCGAAAACTTAAGAGCTTAAAATAGAGCAAGATGAGAGGATGGAGAGTGGAAAGAAGAAAGGAGGATCCATTGCACTAGTTGCTGAGTTGGAGAAAGAGAAGGAGATGAAGATGGAAGCTGTTGAATCAACTGAAGGGTTTTTAGCACATAAATGCAGCGAAAACGTAAATTTAATCTTAAAAAACCGAAACCCTCGGCAGGATCCATGCGAAAAATAATATTTAATTCGTAGTTCAGTATGTTTACCTTAAGAAGCTTTACGTTAATGGAAAGATGGAGGTCTTTAATGGCGATCCAAAAACGATAAACAAAACTCCTTAGCAGTTGCTCCTCAACTGTGAAGCACTCCACCAGTATCCACCAAGAAAATGATGTAATGAAGGAGGAGGAGATGGAGAGAATTGGGGTTTTGTAAATCTTTCTGGTTGAGGCAAAAATAGGGTCTATAATAGTATATTTATAGGCAAAATTTTCAGCTGAAAATTTTCCCATAAAATATTATTATTATTAACCCTTTATTATTCTCACTAATAATTAAAACACCTTTTAATTATTAATCCTTTTTCTAAACTCTTTAGAAATAATTCTCTCACTTGATCTAATTTCCAAAAATTAAATTCTTAATTAATAATATTAAGAACCTTTTCTTAATTAATTTATAATCAACTAAATCTCATTTAATCAATTATTAAATTTTCCAATTAATTATTTATTTCATAAATAAATAATTATCAGCCATTATTAATTAATTCCTCCACCATTAAATCATTCTCTTTTATGGTGTGACCCTGTAGGTTCAATATTAAGCCGGTAGTAGAAATAAATAATAATAAAACTATTTTATCATTATTTATATAAATTCTCTAATTCATTAAATATGATTAATTAATTAATCATATTTATTCTACATCGTGAGGGATACTTCTCAGCATATCGCGACTATCCGGATAATACGAATTCACTGCTTAGAATACCAAGAACCTATTCAGTGAGTAGTTACCGTACAATTAATTCCTTCTACCCTGCAATGTCACAATTAAATACAAGGCATAGAACTTGTGTCAAGCCTATCTTATTTAATCACTTGCTTTCCCATTTACTATGCTTAGTTCTATTTAATGTAAATTAGAAACTCCTTTCTAATTTCATTCACTCTGGCCAGAGATTCCTGAACTAACATAAGTGGATCAGCATTGAACATTCTCTTCCTACACTGGAAGGGGTAGATCCTTTATTGATCATACACTATCTTCGTGTACAAATTCCTATACCCAGTAGAGCCCTTATAATAGTCCCTTGAGACTAAGAACTAAACCAAAGCATAGTTCAGTGTACACAAGATGACTATGATGACCTCAAGTCTAAGGATACTTGTACAACTATCACTATGTGAACAACTGCTGACACGTGAGTGAACTACATCAGTTGTTCAGCTGTGTGAGTCATGTTCAGTGAACTTATTCTATAAAAAGCACCTACATACTAGCTATAGTGTCACCACACAAATGTCTATGAGAACAGACATCCTTCATAATGAAGCAAGCATAGTATGTACCGATCTTTGCGGATTATTAATTACCAGTTAGTAATCCTACGACCAGGAACTATCTAAGTTTAGAGTTATCATCTTTTAGGTCTCATTATTATGATCTCATCACAATCCATAAAAAGCTTTACTCTAAACTGTGGTATATCTTATTTAAACATTTAAATAGATAGAGCCCACAATAAAAAAAAACAAGTCTTTTATTAATATCAATGAAATCAAAATAGATTACATAAATGTTATTCCTAAATCCGCATTTATGTTTAGTTATCAGATCTTACTTAACAGGACAAATCAGTACTTAACAGTTGATCAGTACTTATACTGGAAGTCAGGACTTAAGGATATCAGTACTTATATTATCAGGAGATAATTATCAGAAGTTAGCTATCAGAACTTAAGTGCTGAAGGATGATTAGAGAAGGACAGTAGCTGATTAAAGAAAAAAGATCGAGATAAACATAAGAAGAGATATGCATGAAGAAGGAATTCCGTGAAGAATGGAATACTTGGAAGAAGAGATATCTGATTGATATATTTTAGGAAGCAGAATTATATTCCATATCAATTAGCAATTATCTTGTAACTGTGTAGTATATAAACACAGACATAGGGTTTACACTATAAGTGTTATCATATATTCGAGAAGTTTATTCATTGTAACCCTAGCAGCTCTCGTGATATTTGTTCATCACTGAGAGGTAACAGTTCCATACTGTAACAGAGTTTATTGTTTCAATAAAGTTTATTTTCTGTTACTTAATATATTAAAGTTCGATTTGATTGTATTATACACTATATTCACCCCCTCTACAGTGTGTGTGTGACCTAACACCGTAGGCATATGTAAACTAAATGATCCTACAGATATGGCCGCAACCCTTGCTCCATTGCCCATATGTAGAATCACCTCATCTTTTTCAAGAGTCCTACTTCCCTTTAGTCCTTGCAACGAATTGCAAATATGAGAACCACAGGCGGTATCTAATACCCAAGTAGAAATTTGACCTAGTGACATATTAACTTCGATCATGAACATGCCTGAATCAGAAGCGGTAATCTTACTACCCTTCTTCTTCTTCAATTCTGCAAGGTAAACCTTGCAGTTCCTCCTCCAGTGCCCCAACTTGTTACAGTGAAAACAAACAGCTAAATTAGGACCAGTCAACTTGTGAGCATCTAGTATGCTCCGGACTGATAGTGCAGAAGACATTACGAATATAGTAAATCTGTAAATGATAAACACATAACAACACTTAACAAATATTCAATTTCATTTCAAAACACTATATGAATCGGGTCTTTATTCATAAGTGTCTCCCACTAGTTTATCTAATTTTTTCAACCCCCTAAGTGAAAATTAAGCATTCATAATGCTAGTGGGAATAGGGATCCTACATTCCATCACACAACCTCGGCTGTTGCATGAAACGTCATGTGATGTTCAATAGGCAGACAACTCTTGTCAATTACATCTTATGTTATTCCCTAATATAAGTTTAGCCTCTTGAATAATTGAGTCACGGTTGTGGCACGACAAACTCAATATTCTAAGTCAAGTTTAACCCAACATTTCGTACAATTGAATCAGTCTCCAACGGCCCACGGCTGTAGCATGTACCGACCTTTAGATTCTAATTCAATGTACACATCTCTATGTAATAGACAAGTATTTCTTATTTCAAAATCAAAGCCCTCGGCTGTAGCACGAAATGACAATGATTTAAAAATAAGAACCACTTTCTACCATGTTGGAAGACTATGACCGACACAAGCCCGTTGTGTCATTGGCCAATTACTACTTGATATTATTTAATTTTAGAGGGATTATATTACGTTACAATCATAATCATATTATAAAGAGATTCTTCCTTTTAAATTAAATATTTCAAATCAATAATCGATAATCAGATGATTCCTAGATCGGGTGGAGCATTGTCAAGAGGCGTCACTTAATAACCCTTTCTTACAGATAGAAATCTGTTGTTGACAGAATCATCCTTTCTCTCAATATTGAAAATTCATATTCAATTACGTGTTTCATAAACACAAGAATCTCATGATCATATTCATTAAATTTATTGTTAAGGCAAGAAACGATTCCTATTCTAGATTTTCTAGAGCACGCCTTATATTGATTTAAGTTCACCTAAATCTATCATCGCATGATAAACATAGGCATATATCTCATATATAAAATTAAATAAACAAGTAAATGTAAAGTGCAATAAA